>NW_025110854.1:0-422500 GCF_015476425.1 Leptopilina heterotoma
TTTCGGGAGAGACAATGCGACCCTTTTTTGGAAGATTTCCTCACAGACTAGAAGATTGCAAAGATTGTATGGTAATTGACGACGATGACTTAGTACATTCAATTCCCAGTATTTTAAAAGGACAAGCAAGTCGTTGGTATAGAACCATCAGACGAGAAATCGACACATGGAAAATGTTCAAGAGAGCTTTTCGACGTGAATTTTTAACAACAGTTGACGACGACGAGGTAATTGACGAACTCAGGGCTAGACACAAGCAAAAGGAGAAAAGATTTCTTCATATTTGACAAGTTTAAGGACTAATAATGGGACATTTAAAGAGACCATTATCAGTCAAGCAACAAGTTAAAATTGCTTACAAAGGCCTTACGCCTACTTACCGTAGACAAGTTGACTCATCGAGTTTAGAATCACTGACTAAACTAGAAAAAAATTTACGACAATTTGAAAAAGTTAAAGACTTGGACGACAGATATGTTCCCCCACCATCGAAAGACAAAATGCGTTTCCCAGCCGCTGCATTCCATGGTACCAAGAAGGACGATAAGACACATGGGACCAATAAAAAATGAAAAGAAAGTAGCAGCAATAGAAGACGAGGGAGTTTGTCGAAACAAGTGAAGGAGAGAAGAAAAGTAAGAAGAAAAACGAAAAGAAGAAAAAGGACAAGAAGACAAAAGGGGAGAAGAAAGTTGAGAAAACTGACGAAAAAGTCGACGCTCTCAACCAAATGACCCCTACCACCAATATGACACCAACACCAACTCCAAATCCAGCCATGTTGTATGCAGCGATGATGGCAGGAAAATGGAAGAAGAAGCAGCAAAATAACAACTCCGTTAATACTGCTGCAGGTCAAACTGGTCCAACAAATAATGCAAGTGCACCAACCCCTTTTTATGGTGCATGTTTTTCTTGTCAGTCAGTGGGACATAGGGTGTCGGAATGTCCTTTAAAAATATGTTATGTGTGCCAACAACCTGGGCATATTGCAACACATTGCCCTAGCAGAGTAAAGCAGACAGAAATTTGTCTAGTTTGCAAAACTCCGGGGGTAAATTTCTTGACTTGCCCAAATTGTATTAATGTGAGAAACGCTTTGGGAAACGGCCCATGGGGGGCGCAGTCACTGCCTGTACCCCCCAGCAACCCCCCTCAGACCCAATAATTACTATTTCTTTTGACAAAGAAAAAGTTACAGTAATTGGGAAAAATAGGGATAAATTAGACAAAATTAAAGGTTTAAATTCATTCCCTATTAATGAAGGTGCAACATGCAGTTGGGACACGGGTGACGAGATAGTAGACGACAAGAGTGGAGAGGTACCACTCATTTGGAAAGAGGATAAAATAGGAACTGAAGAATTAAATGAGAAAAACTCATTCAAACTATTGACATGGGATGAAGGAGAGAGTAAGAATGAGAAAAACTCATTTAATTTTTCATTTAGGGATATGGAGACTAAGAGTGGGGATAGTAATCGACTTTATAAGCGGAGTTTAATTGAGGGGATGAATGATACTGATAAAGGATCAGTATCAATGTTCCAAGGGAGGGGAGAGGTTGTGAAGGGCACAACTGACCCATACCTTGATATTGACCAGGATGTAGACGGAAGCCGACTGGAAAATCGATATTTCTTTCGAATGCACATCGGCAACAATTCTTATGAGGCACTATTTGACCCTGGAGCGATGATATCTGTGATCAGCGACAGAGTGGCAGAGCCATATAGGAACCGACTACAGCCATGCAATACCTCAATAAGGAGTGCGATTGGTGGCAAGACAGAGACAGCAGGGTTGTTAAAACTGAATATAACAGTTGACGGACATTCAAAACAGTTTGACGTTAAAGTTCTCAGTTCAGTTACACAAGACATCATTCTGGGCATCGACTTTTGTAAAGCTTGAAATATGGAAGTTCAACTTGGACCTGGTCTCTGGAGAGTATTTGATGGTGATTGGCATGTATTCTGTGTCAAAGATGTTATCGAGGGCGAGGAAGAAATTTATGCTGAATGTGCTGGTATCTCTGCGTTGACGGACCAACAAAAAGATATTATTCAAGACCTGGTGAGAAAATTGGTACTACCACCATCGGAAGAACTACCAATGACCAACTTGACTGAACATCACATCAGGGTAACTGACGAAACCCCTGTCCAACACAGACAAAGACGTATGTCGCCGATAATGATTACTTGGTCACAGAAAAATACAGCAGAATTGTATAAGAAAAAGTAATCGAGCCATCATGCAGCAATTGGAGGACAGCTCCAGTTTTGACGCCTAGAGGGAATGGTGACTTTCGACAATGTTTGGACTTCAGAGACGTTAATAAGGTCACAATAAAGGACATGTACCCATTGCCGACCATTGACTCTATTTTGGACAAATTGAGAAAAGCCAGATATATCTCAAAAATTGACTTGACGCTAGCCTATCACCAAATTCCATTATCCCAAGAGAGCAAAAAGTATACAGCTTTTGCTATCCCCGGATCAGGACTTTGGCAATACTGCCGAATGCCTTTTGGACTTGTGAATGCTTCGAGTACTTTTCAGAGACTAATTGACTCTCTTTTTGGACCAGAAGTCGAACCTTATGTGTTCGGATATCTTGACGATATCATCATCGTGACGGACAACTTTGATGAACATATAAAAAGGTTAGAATTTGTTTTAGAGGAACTGAGGAAAGCAAATCTGGCTGTTAATCCTGACAAGTGTGAATTTGGATGTTCACAAGTCCGATATTTGGGATATTTATTAGACGAGGAAGGATTACGACCAGATCCAGAGAAAACAGAAGCAGTACGAAGCTATCCACCACCTACGAACGTCAAACAACTAAGGAGATTCCTAGGAATGGTCGGATGGTATTCAAGATTCATCAAAAATGACAGTGAGATCAGACTGCCACTTTTTAAGATGCTGCATAAAGGACGACCATGGGAATGGGGAGACGAACAACAGGAAGCCTTCGACACTTTGAAAATAAAATTGACGACAGCACCAGTACTCGCTCGCCCTGACTTTAATTTGCCTTTCACAATCCAGTGTGATGCAAGTAGTTATGCCCTTGGCGCCGTTCTGACTCAGGAATTTGATGATGGAGAACATCCAGTGATGTATATCAGCCGAGTTTTGACTGGTGCTGAAAGGAACTATTCTGTGACGGAAAAGGAGTGCCTAGCACTACTTTGGTCTATAAAAAAATTCAGACCTTACATTGAAGGATATAAATTCAAGGCCATTACTGACCATTCAGCTTTGAAGTGGCTGAAGAATCTAAAGGATCCGACTGGAAGACTCGCAAGATGGGCTTTGGAGATGCAGAACTGGGACTTTGAGATTATTCACAGAAAGGGTGCATTAAACCAAGTTCCAGATGCATTATCAAGAATGACCGAAGATGACGAATTGATTGATGCTTTCGAGACGATTGAGGATCAATGGTACATCAGACGACGGGAAATGATCAGAAAATTTCCAAACAGATTTCCTGGTTGGAGAATTGAAAATGACCTTTTATACCGTCATCGTAGTGATCCCTTGCTCCTCCCTATTATTGGTGATGAAGACGGATGGAAGCTGGTTGTCCCAGATGAACATAGACTAAGGGTGTTAGACGATGCTCATTCTATTCCATCTATGGGACATTTAGGAGTAGAGAAAACATATGACAGGGTTGCAAGAGAATACTATTGGCCAGGAATCTGGAATGACGTTCACAAATTTGTGACTCATTGTGTAAAATGTCAATTACACAAAGTATCTCAAGCCGGACCTGTAGGAATGATGGGACAGAGAATAGTCGAAAAACCATGGGCAGTAGTTGCAGCTGACACGATGGAATTCCCACCAAGCAAAAGTAAATGTAAATATCTTGTTGTTTTTCAAGACCTGTTTTCGAGATGGATCGAATTGAAACCTTTAAGATCTGCAGATGGGAAATCTGTGACTAAGGCGTTCGAAGAATTGATCTTATTCAGATGGGAGACTCCAGATTTCCTTTTGACTGACAATGGGAAAGAATACGACAACAAGACTCTCAAGGAAACACTTGACGAATATGGGGTGAAACATATTACCACACCACCCTATCACCCTCAAGCTAATCCTGTAGAGAGAAGTAATCGGATTTTAAAGACCATGATATCTACATTTATTGGAAATGATCATCGAGACTGGGACCTGCATGTTCATGAATTTCGACATGCAGTCAACACCGCCACTCAAGCTGCGACAAAGACATCTCCCGCATTTTTAAACTTTGGTCGACATCCTCGACCAGTGAAAAGTTTAAGACGAGAAGTTGAGAGTAGAGACAAAGTACGAAAAATTTCACCTGAAGTATGGATAGACAGGGTTAAAAGACTTGACGCATTACGCGACTTAGTAACAAAATTTATTGACAAGGAGAAAAATAGACAGACTGAGTATTATAATAAAAACCGACATAAAGTTGACTTTAAGGTTGGTGATTTAGTACTTAGAAAATCGCATAAACTATCAAGTGGGGCACAAAAATTTGCAACAAAGTTAGCTCCTAAATTTGAAGGTCCATTTGAAATTATTAAACAATTATCTCCTTCAGTTTTTGTATTACGTACCCAAGACAGTCGTAGAAATCCAAAAATCCATGTCACAGACCTAAAGAAATACTTACCCAACTAATTTAAAATACAATTTTGACTAATTATTTGATTACTTTTAGGTTTCGACAAATTGACTTGGGTGAAATTGACCGTTAAAGTGGAAAGATACCGAGAGAAGTGTGACAAGGGGAAGTGGAGGACAAGAGTATCTGGAAGACGATCACCTTACTACCATCAAACGAATATGTCACGACGTGGGATATTACGTGGAAAAGCTGCACTCCGACACCAACCAATGGAGGAATTCCAACCTCCTAGAAATTTGTCGGAACCACCATCGATATTGGACTTCCCAATTCATGACTCTGGTAAGAGAAGACCACTGAATATGACACATCAACGTGCTGGAACTGACCTAGGGAAGGGAGATGTTAATGAAATTTCGACAATAGATGTAGTAGATCCAATTTCATTACCAAAGGCAGAGAGAGCTGAGACTATTTTGCGGCGTAAAGAAAATGAGAACTGGGCAGAGTTTGGGAGCAGACTTGCTGTCGAGGAACTGGACAGATTCGTGAAGTCATTAGACCCAAAAACTTCTGTGACCATCGAAAAATTAAAAGAACATCAATCCATCGAATTGAATGCCAGAAAACATGTTATCACCAAAGAAGATCTAGTTAGTCTAAATGATGATGATATTGACGAGGCTCGCGCAATAACTCCTCCTGGACCACCGACGAGAACCATAACTGGAAATCCTAATTTGACGATAGAAGCAGGGAATTCTAGAGACACTCTCCTAACAGTGACGAGGGAAGCCTTACCCAGAAAGACCACCGGTGTAATGTTCGATGACATTGAATCGATCCCCACCGATCCAACAGTTGACCCTCCTCCAAGAGTCTGTCAAAATTGTTGGAGGAAGGGTCACTATCGAGCGAAGTGTCCAAAGGAGGTGACTGAGGCCAGTTGCGAAAACTGTGGTCGAAAGTTCGAAACAGTGGCTACTTGTCCACGTTGTGCTGCGGGTTACCGGAGATTCCTACTTAGAGGAAAAAAGGGTAATAAGAAAAACCTTCAAATAACAAGGGGTGAAAGTAAGGTGGAAGATATAGATAATGTGCCAGAGAGGCAAAGTAGGGAAGGAAATCCACTTCTGCCTCCAATATGGACAAGGGAAGTCAATTTGGGAGTAAATGTAGGAGGATATGGTAATAATTATCGTACATGGCAGATTCCAAAAACGCCATCTCCAGCTATATCGAGAAATCCATCGACTGAGTCATTATTTGACGAAAATATGACTGCAACACCAGTAAAAATTCTTGATAATAACATCGGTTCAGGAAAACTCCCGATTTTTGATGAAGGAGATTCTAGTGAACCACCTGCCTATAGTGAAGTTGAGCCGAGGAAGGAACAACCATCTGACTTGATTACCGCTATCCGTGAGATTACGATGGTGATGGAAGGATTACCTGTAGAAACCATCAACATGGCTATTCGACAATTAATTCGGGAAAGGGAGAAAAAATTAGACAAGGATTAAGCAAAGTAAGAATATCAAAATTTTTTTTTGTACGAAATGTGACTAAAGTTAAGCAGCACTACGAAATTTTCTTTTGTTTAATTTAAGATGTAATAATTTGATTTTGTTTCTTCATATTATATTCAGATTACACGTCGACCTTTTTGTTGTATGGAAGAATGATATATTTTTTTTGTTATTAATAGTAATTTGAACTATGAATACTAGTTTCTTTTTTTTTGTTGTTATGAAGATTTTTAGTTTCTTTCTTTTTTTTTGTAATTGGATCTACAGATGGTAGTTCAATTCCTAATGGGGAAGTGTTGTGACGAAGTAGTTTCGTCAAAGTTATTTTTCTTTTAAAGTTTTATTATTTCTTTACGTATTTAAATTTATCATTTTCGCGCGTATTTTTGACTACGGTGTATGGGAGATGAAAACTCCCCTTTATACTAGCCGGCGCGCTTTGAAAATCTAGCAGACGACAAGAACACGTTTGAGTTGTTGAGAGAGTTGAAAATAAGTAGTTAAGAGAGAAAAGAGTGTTTTATCGAAATATGAAGATTTTGTAAATGGACAAGGGAAGCGAGGGTGAATAAGGATTTTGTAAGGATATTACTGTTTGGACGAGTAATAAAGAAGAGTTGTAAAAAGGAAATATAATTGTGGAGTTCTTGACTTTATTTATCTTTATTAAACTTGACGAGAAACCTTCTCTTGGAATAAATAAAGTAAGTACGTTTATTTATCATTGAAAGTCGTGTCTCAAAAGGTTAAATTATTCCCTTATTAACCTATATTTTCTAACGGAATCTCCTTTGAGAAAATTAGTGAAATTGTTATTACTTGGTCGTGTTATTGAATATCATATCTTTTTAATTTTTGTTAATTTTTATAAAAGAAAATTAACTGGCGTCTGACTACCTCGTTGGTAATGAACAGATTTTTGACGAGCAAGGGAAAAATGATTTATTAAATTTTGCATAACTTTTAATTTATTATTAAAAGAGTCGTCATACATTATATATGTATATATTAAATGAGACTAAAAATGTAGTCACAAAACAAATAAATAAAATAAAAACCACTAAAAGAAAGACGAAAGAAAACGAAGGAAGGGGATTTGGTGGTCGCCTTCTTCTTTCCTCTTTATTTTAAAAATTTCTTCTAAAATAAAATTAACAAAATACTAATAATTGACAAAATAATAATAATAAAATCGGAAATAAAATTGTATAAAAATCAAATTCATTATAAATTACAAAAACAATAAAGGTAAAAAAACAACCTTTAAACATCATATCGCACATCGATATATCGATCGATATCTAATTCGATATACTAACAAAAACATTAGTTAATACAAAAATTATAGAAAAGGAAAATTAAATTGTTATGCTAAGACTTAAATTATCATTAAATATCACAAATAATTAATCGTAATATTAGAAATTACAATAAACAATTCAACATATCGATCGATATATCGTTCGATATTCTGAACCGATATTACATACACATAATACAATATAATTAATTTTGCAATTTTAAACAATTAAACAATTAAACAATTAACATAACAAACAAAACTCATAAAATGTGAAAAGAAAATGATTAATAACCAAATTAATAGTAAAAATTCATCAAAAACCATCACAAAAACTATAATAATTCAAAAACCCTAGAAAAACGAAATTCAAAATTCCCTATATAATACAAATCCAAAATACAAAATATTAATAATAAAAATTATTCCACAGATGAATATTCCAATCTTGGGTTCCATCTCGGAAGCAATGGACTACATTTCTGTCGCATTTAAATTACTACTATTATTATTAGCAATAATAGTCATTAAAAATCTGTATGTTTGTTATAAAGTAATACCTATGCGAAGACGTCGATCAAACAACCCATCCCATATTTAATCAACCATTGAGGACAATGATCGTTTTAAGGAGGGAGGACTGTCAACAAAAAATTTCAAATCTAAGTAAATGTTATGTCCTTCGCTACAATAATATCAAAACACTATGTTAACGGAGCCTAATGTTACCATTATTCTTGACGTCAACCGTGTATCGACCGCAACTATCGATTTTTCATAGAGATCACGCGACATGTTTATGCTCTATCTCTCTCCGCCTTGCGTAGCAACGACTTGCGTCTCTAAGTGCGTGCCGTCCATACTGTGAATCGACCACAGCAGCGATCTTAGCTTAATGTGAGACACCATGCGACGAGTATGTTCTGTCTCGCTCCCTGCCTATAGCAGCGACGATTATTCTACTGTACGCGCCGTCTTTAAAAACCTCTCAACACAAGTATCAAATGAAAATTATACTCGCCATTATCCTAATATATTCAGAAATCTTTTATTATGACTCAATCACTATGTTAAAATAAACATTTCCTTTCAATAAATTATAATTCTGTAGATTGATGCTTTATTAAAGGTGATTACTAAATACTAAAGGTGAGGTATATAAAATAAACATATGCAATCAAAACAAATAAAGACAGTTTAAAAATAATTATTAAAGAATTCAACCATTATAATTCGAATAATATTGTTCAATTATAAAATAAAAATTCATTGTAAAAAAAAGGAGAAAAAGAAAATGCGTATAAATGTGTCTGTGTGTAAAATAATTGATTACAATAAATCTAGATCAATCTCTTCTTTGATACACAGGCACACAAAAAAATAAAAATGTCAAAACCCAGAGGTTACACCCCCCTATCCCCATGTCTTTGGGGTCGCTAAAACTGAATATGACCATTAAAAACTTTTTTCATCGGCTATTTTCCCGCTACCACCCCCTTACACCTGCTCCCGGGGGTTGGAATTTCAGTTTTAAAAAAAGTGGAGTAGGGTGTCTATTCTTATGTTTTTTGGGTCGCTTAAACCAAGAAAGACTACCAAAAACAAATTCTTCCCTCCCTTGACCCCCTACAACTCCCTTAACAACCCTGGGGTGAGGGGTCGAAATTTGAATTTTCACGAAAAGTCGATTACGGTGTCTAAACCTACCTACCTACCTACCTACCTACCTACGTAGTCTTTTTTAGTTTCAGCGACCCAAAAAACGTAGGTTTAGACACCGTAATCGACTTTTCGTGAAAATTCGAATTTCGACCCCCCACCTTTCGGGTATTAAGGGGATTGTAAGGGATTAAGGGAGGGAAGAATTTGTTTTTGGTAGTCTTTTTTGGTTTTAGCGACCCAAAAAACATAGGAATAGACACCCTACTCCACTTCTTTTTAAACTGAAATTCCAACCCCCGGGAGCAGGTGTAAGGGGGTGGTAGCTGGAAAATGGCAGATGAGAAAAATTTTTCATGGTCATATTCGGTTTCAGCGACCCCAAAAACATGGGGATAGGGGGGTGTGACCTCTGGGTTCTGACTTTTTTATTTTTTTGTGTTCCTGTGTAATTGAACCGCCGACGAGAAGAGGCGCCCCGCAAGAACAATATCCACCATCATATTTAGGCGGAAAAACTTGCCCACAAGAACAAAAATAGGAACTGGAAGTCCCAACACTGAAATTAACAAAAGTAAATTTTAAGTTCCACCCACATAAAATATCACATATAACAAATACATATGTGCAGCAATAAAATAATAAACTACCTTTGAGGTTCTGGCATGGTCGAAGGTTCGTCTGTCTCCTTCATGTACTCCATGATAAGGTGATTCAACTCCACAGCCTCCGAGATCGAATTCGCTCTTAATCGCTGTAATTGATCTTGCCTTATTACCCTTAATTCCGATATTGATATATAATTCGAATTTTTCTTTGGTCGGCCTCTTTTCCTTCCCCGAATTTTGTCAGCCGCAACATGTTGATATATCACATCACTCAATTGTAAATCATGAATAATTGAGACCGATAACCCCATTGCTTTTTTAAAAATTGCTGCAAACTTCCATACGAATTACCAGAAGAAGGAACACTTTCGGCCATACCTGAAAACAACAATAAAAGAAGAAAAGAATTAATAAGTAATAATTAATAAAGAACGCATAGTCACACATATATTACACTCATTCTTCATCCAGATGAAATCCTTCTTTTAAAAACAACAGACTCGAAGTTAAAATATTATTCTTCAATGAAGCCGATGACACTTTGATTAAAACTCCAGCCCGTTTGCATTCTAAGGGTTGCACAAGTTCAAAATCCCTCTCTGTCACATTCCATTTTAAACGTTCACGACAAATATTGACCATTGTCTTTACGGCTAAATCAACCTTCACTTTCCAAAATGCCACATAAAATAAACCCAATCGTTCTTCAACAAATCGCAATCTACGAGATAACCCTGCTAATTTTGTAAAGGAAGGCACACAAAATTCTGGTCTCACAATAGGACTCGGAGTCTCTAATAAATTAACTTCGGTCAAACTATTATCAAAAGCGTTTAAATCAAACTCCTGTACATAATGAGAAAACTCCGAGTTGTTAATACACTCATTCGAGGAATCAATTTCATTCAATTCAAGAACACTCCGAATTTCACTGTCCATATTTATTAGTTAAAAGAACATCACTTTTACACTAATAATTGAATACTCACCAGGATATTCAATTGTAGTTGCTGCATCAATAATTTCCCCTTCCTTTTTGGGTTCGTATATGATAGTAGAAGCTGAAGAAGAACATCTACTTTCCATCATTAAGGATTACAATAGACTAAATCAACATCACGTTCTGAAACTGCACATCTGAATGCCCCACTACTAAACGCAGACAAAAATGCATGTGATCATATAATACAGAAGACAAAGTTCAAAAAGGATCAAAAATTACTTACCTCAGAAAAACGGATAAAAGTTACACAGCACGATCTAGACGAAATTTTTTGTAAATCTCTTCGAATTTTAAAATTCATCGGGACGATGAATAATCTAAGGGGGGAGGACTGTTACATCCCTAGATATAACTTTTCAAATTAATTATAAGGTTACATATATAATTTCAATAAAAACAACACAAAAAAGATTATAAAATATGAATATATGCATATATATATCTCAAACAATTAATAAATAACATGTAACATAAATACTGTATATATATATATATATATATATATATATATATAACAAGAATGTTAAACCCTGTAAGATAAATTAGTAACTCGCGCATATGAGTTACCATCTAAGACAATTGAAATTATAATCGACCGTGATCTAGAGAGGTGCGATGAGTGGTTGGCGGTCGGTTCATTATCTACACTCATGGTAATTAATCTGCCGCCGCTCACTTACCATAAACAGCGCAAAGTTATATACGCGTAAGAAGGTTCTTGATTTAGACACCAGAGTCCTGAATTCAAAACTATAAGCGTGAATGCAGGTAAAATGACTAAGTATATGGAAGTTTAAACAAATTATTGTTAAAGCGAGTGTCATATTACCTGTCTATGTTAATAATTATTATAAATGAAATGAATACTAACTACGTGCTTTCTAAAAATCGGCTAGAATACGTGACTACGTGACTTATAGATTTTAGCTCGATTACGTGCCTTTCAAACAAATCATCCCTAATCAAGTAGATTTTAGCTACTATATAAACCCCTAGCTTTCTTAGAGCAATTGTCAAATACTCCGGTGTGTTTCTGCCCGAACGGTATCGTCGAGTCGGCTCTTCGATTGTAATATTGAGTTGTAGAATCAGTGTTAAACATCAAGAGAATATTTGTTTTCTGTAAGGAAATAACTTGCACTATTCTTAATTTATATAATTACTTTCGTCGTATAATAGTTCAATTTTACTATTCTCTTTCTAATTTAATAAAATTAGTGCAAGTTCTTTCCGATTACTAAGAAGACAAGTTTTCTTTTGGTATCAAGGTACAGTGTCAGAAAGAACACTTAGAGTTTGTGAAAAGAGCTATCGAAATAGTCGTTTTAGTGCTAAAAGTGCTAAAATACGAACTAAAAACTTATAACTACATACTACTTGTACTACGGTGACGCAAGCCTGGTTGCAGTCACATCATTGTAATCTCATTATCAACAAAACTTCAAAATTGTAAGTAACTGTAATTGTTTAAACTAAACATTATAAATAAACAATCACATAAAAGGGAATATGCATATATTTTTAACGGAAACCCGTAGTTTCTTTAAAGTCAAACGAATTCACACTTAAAAATAAATGTCAAGTCTTACCAACTTGACTAATCATCAACTTGTCTCCATTTTACTAATAAATTAGTAAACTAATCTAAACCTTAGCTCGGGTCGTAACAATTCCAAATTGTACCAGGTAGCAAATTTGTTTATTTCGTCCAATTATATTGTTGTTAAAATAGAATCATACAGCATGAATTTCATATTAGCTCTATTTTATGTATCACCCGACTCTGATTTTTTAATCTTTTTTGATAATTGTAATATAATATTGACTTCAATTAATGAAAGATTTCCTGAACTACCGATAGTTGTGGGTGGAGACTTTAATTGTAGGCTTGCCGCTCTGAATCAACTTGACCTCTCCATGTTCACAGAATTTTGCAATTTCACCTCGCAGAGATATTCAAATAACTTAATTTCAAATGCACGGGGTAAAAAACTGGTAAATATTATGGAATCGTATAATTATGTGTTATTAAATGGACGTTCGTCTAGCGACACACAGGGAAATTTTACGTTTATTGGACCACAGGGTCGTCGTGTTATTGATTTGGTGTGGTGCTCGGCAATTGGACTGTTCGCATTTTCTGACCTAAGTGTTCTTAATATACCAACCCTCTCCGACCATTACCCTGTAGTTTTATATTTTAACTTAATGTCTGCAATTAGAGAAGAGGTTCCGTCGAATATGCCGTGTAAGCTTTTGTTCGATATAAACAAGGCTGATGAATTTACTTCTGAGATGGCTTGGAGAGAGGGCGTGTGTGATCTGGATGGTGATGTGGATGATATGAATGCTATTATTACTGAAAATATTTTTTATGTTGCCAACGAATTAAATTTTTATCGTAGATTTTCGAACGTTTATAAGTTTAAACAGAAACCATGGGGTGACGCGAAATGCAGAGCGGCAAGGAAAAAAGTAAGGGCGGGTCTAAAGCTTGCAAGAAGTAGTGATTTTTCTGTGGATTCAAGAAATGTACTGGTGAGGAAGAAACGCGCTTTGAAGAACCTTATTAATACAAAAAGAAAAAATTATCGTAGGACTTTAATTAATAAATTATCACACTGCAATCAATCAGGACAATTTTGGTCCATTATCAATACCTTCAGAGCGCGTCCTTCTCAACCATCTTGTATTAACCTACCTACCTGGTGGAGATATCTCCAGTCTTGTTTTCCTGTGAAAATTTTCCTTCATCTGCCCTGCGGAAAGTACTTTTTTAAACATCTCTCACCCTGTTTTGGATGGTTGCATTACGTATGAAGAGTTATTGGTGAGTTTGGCGCATTGTAAAAATGGAGGGGCTCCGGGAATCGACGGAATTGGCTATTCTTTTTATAAAAATCTTCCACAGAATTGGTCTCTTTATTTACTTTATCTATTTAATAACATTTTATCTACAGAAAAAGTGATGGAAGCTTGTGGTAGATTATCGACCGTCATGTTACATAAAAAGGGGCCAATGGATGATCCAGAAAATTTGAGGTCAATTACCTTAGTAAATAATACAGCACAAATCTTTACTCAGGTTATCTGTGATCGGCTGGTTGCTTGGTCAACTGAATTAAATTTAATACCAGAAGCACAATCAGGCTTTAGAAAAGGCAGAAGCTGACTGGATAATATTTTTACTCTAAACGCTGCAATACAAATTAATCTCAGCAAGCCGAATGCCGCAGTTTATGCCATTTTCGTCGATTTTAAAGGGGCCTTCCCATCTATATCGCACGATTTACTTTGGCGTAAATTACATAATCTGTGTTTAAGTACTAAAATAATCAACATTATCAAAAGCTTCTATTTATTTGCCCATACTTGTGTTAAAACTAATGAAGGAAATACGGATTTTGTAAAAGTCTCATTGGGCGTCTTGCAGGGAGAGGTTCTGAGTCCCTTCCTGTTTTTGTTATTTATCTCTGACTTAGAGAGGTTTTTTATAAACGGGGGATGTAGAGGAGTAGCAAGTTACAGTAAATGTAAAATTGTTGCGTTGGGTTACGCCGACGACTACGTTTTTCTCTCCGATTCTCCTCTGGAGGTGGGCAGGAAACTAAACTGTTTAAATAAATATTGTAATTTAAATAAGATGATCGTTAACACAAAGAAGACTAATATAGTGATCTTTGCCAAGTCAGCGAATGCTAAGGCGAAACGATTTAAATCCTTTGCTTTTGGTTCAGAAAGAATAGAAGTAGTTAAGAAATATATCTATTTAGGATTTATTTTCGTTGACTCTGGGTTGTTCTTCCTGGCCTCATCTAGGGCGGTCAGTGCTGCAAATAACGCGATTGGCGGTGTGCTTGAGATTGTCCACACATCAGGGGCAGACTCTTGGGGTACCTATGTAGAATTATTTCGAAGCCTATCTTTAAGGGTGAATCTCTCAAAAAGGACAAATGACACGTTCAAGACATTTTTCTAAAAAATATTTAAAATTAATAAAAATAATGGCCGCCATATGATAGTATTTAACACGATTTTATCAGGTCATATGAGAAAAAAAATAAAAATTTTATATTATCTGAAATATCCATATTCATATGGTGCAAAAACTCCATTCCGTTACCGTGCATGAAGCTAATACTAGTGTGATTGAAGATCAGTGCGAATTAGGATGAAAGAAAAGAAAATATTCAGTATAAATGAGATTTTTAGTTGAGTAGTCGGCATCGACAGAAAGAAAACTCCATTCCGTTACCGCAGTAAATTCTAAATTTTTATAAGTAAATGATAAATATTATTATTAATTTATAGAATATTCTTTTATTTAAATAAAATATAGCAAATACTATTGATTGCTTGTTAATAAAATTTTATCTTTTTACATTAGAGTCAATATATTTCGGAGCTATCGAAATTAACAAAACTCCATTCCGTTACCGCCAGTGGCTTTTCTTTTTTTTATAAGTAAATGAAAATTTTTATTAATAATTCTTTGAATAATTTTTTATTTTTATAAAACTTAACGACATTTAACGTTTTAATTCAAAGTTTAGAAAATTTTTTAATATATAAGTAATAAATTTAAGCGTCGTCCAAGGGAGCAAAAACTCAATTCCGTAACCGACAGTACTTTTTTCATTTTTTGCTAAATAAATGATAAATAAATTTAAAACTCATTTCTCGGGGGTTTTTGGAGCCGCTGATTACGAAGTTAATGTTAGTTCTTTAAAATTCAAAATGGCGGATCCAAAATGGCGGACGAAATATTTTCGAATTTAGTGAAATGGCTTAAATTTCGTTACTCGGGGGTTTTTTGGGTCGCTGATTAC
Organism: Leptopilina heterotoma; assembly: GCF_015476425.1. Classification (NCBI taxonomy): domain Eukaryota; kingdom Metazoa; phylum Arthropoda; class Insecta; order Hymenoptera; family Figitidae; genus Leptopilina; species Leptopilina heterotoma. The sequence goes on from NW_025110854.1 coordinate 15,561, forward strand.
GAATTTAATGTTAGTCTTTTAAAATTCAAAATGGCGGACAAAATATTTTAGAATTTAGTGAAATGGCTTAAATTTCGTTACTCGGGGGTTTTTGGAGTCGCTGATTACGAATTTAATGTTAGTTTTTTAAAATTCAAAATGGCGGACGAAATATTGAAAAATTAATTGGATTAGCTTGAAAATAAACTCTAAATAAAATTCAATATCTTCACCCTCGAAAACCTCCAAGTATCAAATTTAAAGCTAATCCAATTTAATTTTCAAATATTTTATCCGCTATATTGTATCCGTTATTTTGAATTTTAAAAAAATAACATCAGATTTGTAATCAGCGACCTCAAAATCCCCTAGACAACAAATTTGAGAAGAATCCAATCAATTTTTACAAATTTGACCGCCATATTGGATCCGCCATTTTGAATTTTTGAATTATGACCTTAGATTCGTAATCAGCGACCTCGAAAACCCTAAAGTAACCATTTTCAAGCCAATTCACTCATTGTATTTTCGACAAAAAATTAAACAATTATTTTACAATAAACAATTATTTTTTAAACAATAATGTTTATAAAGATCGTAACCACATATTTTAGAGACTTACTATAGTCCTCCTCTTCTCATAGGAATAGTCATTTTAATGTTTTTGAAACTTTTTTTTTTAATTACAATTTAGAATTTGTTCTTTTTGAGAGATTCACCCTTAAGTATTCTATGGTATGGGATTCAAGTATGGGGAATTTTCTTCCTGGAAGAGATTGAAAAAGTTCAGTTGTGCTTTTATAAAAAACTTCTCTCACTTCCCATCAACACTCCGAATTATGCGGTTAGGGTTGAGTCGGGGATCATGTGTCTTTCTTTCAGAGTTTTCTCGGATATATTGAACTGGATTTTTAAAATCTCATGCATGAACGTCTCAAGGTTTTCTAGACAATGTTTTGAAAGGCTCAGGGAGATGGCGATCGGCCTTCCGTCTCACCGTTCTAACTGGCTTAACCAGGTTATTACGTCATTTGATTTAAGGGATTCGGGAAGTTGTTAGGAAGATTTATCTCTTGATAATATCGCCAAGACTAAAGCCGGACTTAGGGATTACTTAGGGATTATGGTCGGCGTCTTAAAGAGTTGGATAGAAGGCAGTGTTCAAGATCTAGTAGCTTACTTCTTTATCCGAGTCTCTCAAGAGATCCGGGACCCCCTGAGTGTTTAAAGTTCAGGCTTCCCCTGATAACGAGGAGTATATTTTCTCAGACTAGACTGCTAAATGGGTATGTTTGCAGGATATATTTTGGCAAAATTATTTACAGCTTCGGTTCAGAGAATGACTGCCCTAGTTGCGGTCTGGAAAGGGAAAGTTTATTTCACATATTAATAAATTGCCCAGCATGCGCTCACTTGTGCAAGGAGACCTTTCCAGAGGTTTTTACATATTCGGATGTGATGGATGGATGGCTAGTGATTTTATCTAAATCAAACCCTGTCATAATTAAAAAGTTTGTTAAATTTTTGAAATCTGTACTGACAGAAAGACACGCCTTAAGAGAACGTTTGTAATTTAATTGAGCTCCCGCGGGCAATAACTCGATCTGCGCTTGAACTGAAAAATCCAAGCCAGTCAAGCCGTCAAAAAATGAAAAAAAATTAAAGTCGGAATTTTTAATTTTAAAACATACTACCGCATTAAGCATAAAAATACGCAACTTTTTTGTCTTTGAAATTTTTTTGTAGGACTTTTATTTTTAATAATAATGGACAGAAACTGAATTATTTTTATTCTTCAATTTCATTGAATTTCAAAACATAAATCGACTTTTCTCAAACAAATCTTCATGAAATTAATTAAAAGTTGATATACTTACGTATTAGGGTCTACTGAAGACGATAAAATGATTAAAACATTTTAAAAAATTAATTGTAAAATTATTTGTTAATGTAAATAAAGACCTGGCGGTAAATACGTTTTCTCAACTTTGAAGAGAAAAAGTATGCGGTGAACTTTCGAGTTGACAAAACTTCCAGTGAGACATAATGTTTAAAAAAATATGCGTCGCGCGGCGTTTTGACATTTTATGACGCGAAAGCTTTACGATAGGAGGAAATTATTGGAAACTATTGATATTTTCTGTTGATTTATTTAAAAAATAATTTTATTATTAATATATCTGACTTTTTAAAATATATACATAACTTCAATTTGTCCTTTGTTCTTAAAAATCTGTTAATACTGTTTGGTTTTCCAAACCAGATTAAAACATTAAATAATAAATAAAAGTGTTACACAGACAAAACATACTCGATTCAAGTAAAAAAATAATTTTAATTGATTTTGTTTAATTTAAATTAGTTTGTAAGCTTAATCCTAATAATATATAGAAAATATCTACTGCTTTGATTCAAAAATAATATTTGTTTGAATAATTATGTTTAATTCAAATATATTTTCTGTTTTGGTTTAAACAAAAAATACCTATGTTTAAAAATTTTATGTTTGATTTAAACTTAAAAGTTGATTATAAATAATTTAAAATCAACCATAAATTAAATATATTATTTTTATAAATGAACCAAAAAATATGTTTGAATTAAACTTACATTTATTTGACTGTAAAGCAAAAATATTTTAAGTTTGATTTAAAAGAAATTTGATTGAATTAAATAAATTGTTTTCTCAGTGTATTCTTAATCTGATTGTTTTACTTTTTTGGTCGTTTTCTTGAAGCACCTTGCACACACTCTACTTCTGACATTATTTAAATTTTTTTTATTAATTTACAATTATACTTATATACTTTATTTTAAAACTTTATTTACATTTTAATCGCACTCAATTTTTTTTATTAATCACTTTAAATACCAATTTTAATTGCGTCAAATAATATTAAAGAAATGAACTCAAAATCTCGATTCAAAGAAAATGTGAATAACTTCAGAAACTTTATGAGAAATATATTTTATATATAATAAAAGAACCTCAATTCCCAAAAGACAATAAAGTCAATATACACAACTTTGTTGCGGGAGGACTCAAATCAAACTCAAACGTTAATCGGCTCAAGTCTTGGATCACACCCTGAATTTCATTAAATTATTAATAGTGGGGATACTATTACACATAGCTCATTGAACTTCTTGTTGCGAGGCAAGCTTTTTGCAAGCTTGCAAATTCCTTAAATGGCTTGGCATGAGTTCAATGATTTCTCACCACAGTAGTTTTACTTGTATGTGTCTTTTATTTAAAATATTTGACATCAATACATCTGAGCTTTTCGATGAAAAACAAGCTCTTTGGAAACTGTAATGAAATTCATTTTGAAATATGGGTGTTGTCCGTGACTTTCGCAATAATTTTATAAAATTGACATATCTAAATAATAATGAAACCAAGGAAGTTTAATGAGAGTTACTAATTTAATAGAATTGAAATTAATAATCTTGTAACGATGATAGGTTGTTTTGTCTGCCCTTTTAGTGTTTGTTGTATATGTGTACTTAACCTAATTACAAGATTCCCAATTTTAATGAGACTATATAATATAAATAATTTTTAATTAATAAAAAAATTAAAAATAGTTACGAAGTCATACGTAACAATATGCCTACTTATGGCTTGAAACAAGCGTAATAAATAAATAAATATAATTAATAGAAAGTACCATAATACAGAAAAAATAAGAAAGGAAATGAAGAAATTGTATTCTTACGTTGCTGATTCCTCGTTATCATTTTTGCGTACAGTCAAACCGCAGGAAGAGGAAATCACCAGAGGTACAATATTGTGTTTCTTCCTCAGGATATATTTTAAATCACTAAAATAATGTAAACCATTTATTAATCGTATATATATAAAAAATTTTAATACATTGAAAATCTTTTTTACTTACTCCTCGAAGTCCATTGCCATCATTTTATTTTCGTCTTGAGTTGCCGAAATATTATAATTGTGGCTGGCCATTTCTTCACTAATGACCTTCCACATTTGTTTAACCCATTAAGTCTCATGAAGAAATCAGCCATTGTATTAAAAAACTAACAATTGGATTCATGAGCCAATGGAAAAAAAATATACCTGTTTTTTTTGTTTTTAATTTCCAATTGTTTAACCAAATTAATAAAATTTTAAAATTTTTTAAAAACTCTTAACGCCAATCAATTCTGCGTGAAAAAATAAGAATGTTTTGTATAGGTCATTTTTTTCTACAAGGCGTATTTTGTTTATAAAATTGTTATAAACAAATTAAGCTGGGTAAAGAGGGTTTCATCCCAAGAATAATCAAATGGATTTTGAGTGAAACTAACAATTGGATTCATAGGCAAATGGAGAAAAAAGATATACCTGTCTTTTTGTTTTTAATTTCCAATTGTTTAATAACAATTGTTTAAACAAATTAATAAAAATTTAAAAATATTTAAAAATTGTTAAAGCCAATCTATTCTACGTGGAAAAATAAGAATGTTTTGTATAGGTCATTTTTTTCTACAAGTCGTATTTTGTTTAAAAAATTGTTATAAACAAATTATGCTGTGTAAAGGGTGTTTCATTCCAAGCATTAACAAATGGATTTTAAGTAAAACTAACAATTGGATTCATAAGCAAATAGGAAAAAAAGATATACCTGTCTTTTGCTTTTAATTTCCAATTGTTTAACAACAATTGTATAAACAAATTAATAAAAATTTAAAAATATTTAAAAATTGTTAACGCCAATCTATTCTACGTGGAAAAATAAGAATGTTTTGTATAGGTCATTTTTTTCTACAAGTCGTATTTTGTTTAAAAAATTGTTATAAACAAATTATGCTGTGTAAAGGGTGTTTCATTCCAAGCATTAACAAATGGATTTTAAGTAAAACTAACAATTGGATTCATAAGAAAATAGGAAAAAAAGATATACCTGTCTTTTGCTTTTAATTTCCAATTGTTTAACAACAATTGTATAAACAAATTAATAAAAATTTAAAAATATTTAAAAATTGTTAACGCCAATCTATTCTACGTGGAAAAATAAGAATGTTTTGTATAGGTCATTTTTTTCTAAAAGTCGTATTTTGTTTATAAATTTGTTATAAACAAATTATGCTGGATAAAGAGTGTTTCATTGCAAGAATAAACAAATGGATTTTAAGCAAAACTAACATTTGGATTCATAGGCAAATGGAAAAAAAGATATACCTGTCTTTTTGTTTTTAATTTCTAATTGTTTAACAACAATTGTTTAAACAAATCCATAAAAATTTTAAATGTTTGATAACTGTTGCTTGGGATGAAACACTCTTTATCGAACATTTTTTGTTTATATCAATTTTATAAACAAAATATGGCTTGGAGTAAAAAATGACCCATACAAATGATTCTTATTTCTCCACGTAAAGTCGATTAGCGTTAACAATTTTCAAATATTATTAAATTTTTATTAATTTGTTTAAACAATTGTTTATTTATTTATTTGAACATAAACGGGTTTCAGACGAATCCTTTCGTACAAAAGTACTTAATTGTAAATTATATAACAAAAGACCTTAACGACTATATAAAGGTACACAGTGAAAAAAGAAGTATTGAGTGGAGCGTTTAGGAATTGAGTGAAGCTCTGAGCCAATACGGATTTGAGTAAAAACCGTATTGGGACGTCTGACTCAATCTTTTTTTCATCCGCCGAATACGGTCTTATTTTAGCATTAAAATTAAAATCACAAGACCAGAGTACAGATTATAAATTGAAAGTACAATTGTCCTGGAATGTAAAAATGCCGATTTCGATAAGAAGCAGTGAATATTTGTTAAAAATTGGTAAAAGCAAAGTTTGATAAGCGCGACTGAATTAACCATGTGAATAAATGAAGTGGTAAGTTTAAATGGACGAAATGGACTGAAAGAAATCTACTGTTACCGACAGAAAGTTCCTAGAGAATTGTTGTAAATTCAACAAAACAATGAAATTTCATTGTTTAACAATTCTCTAGGAACTTTCTGTCGGTAACAGTAGATTTCTTTTCGTCCATTTAAACTTACCAATTCATTTATTCACATGGTAAATTCAGTCGCGCTTATCAAACTTTGCTTTTACCAATTTTTAACAAATATTCACTGCTTCTTATCGAAATCGGCATTTTTACATTCCAGGACAATTGTGCTTTCAATTTATAATGTGTACTCTGGTCATGTGATTTTAATTTTAATGCTAAAATAAGACAGTATTCGGCGGATGAAAAAAAGATTGAGTCAAACGTCCCAATACGGTTTTTACTCGAATCCGTATTGGCTCAGAACTTCACTCAATTCCTAAACGCTCCACTCAATACTTCTTTTTTTACTGGGTAAGTTATGAGAACGCTAGGCGGAACTATAATGTTAATGGTAGTAGTATAACAATTTTTGCAATGCAGTTATAAATCTATTCAATGAAGTGTCGAAGAATTCAACTGTTGAAAATGTTGAAGAATTCAATTGTTGTTAAACAATTGGAAATTAAAGACAAAAAAGCAGGTATATCTTTTTTTCCGTTTGCCTATGAATCCAATTGTTAGTTTTATTTAAAATCCATTCGTTTATGCTTAAGATGAAACACCCTTTACACAGCTTAATTGGTTTATAACAATTTTATAAACAAAATACGACTTGGAGAAAAAAATGACCTTTACAAAACATTCTTATTTTTCCACGTAAAATCGATTGGCGTTAACAGTTTTTAAAAAATCTTAACTTATTATTTATTTGTTTAAACAATTATTGTTAAACAATTGAAAATTAGAAACACAAAAACACGTATATCTTTTGGCTCAGTTTTCTTATGAATCCAATTGTTAGTTTTACTCAACATCCATTTGTTTATTCTTGGGTTGAAACCCTCTATACCCAGCTTAATTTGTTTATAACAATTTTATAAACAAAATACGACTTGTAGAAAAAATGACCTATACAAAACATTCTTATTTTTCCACGTAGAATCGATTGGCGTTAACAGATTTTAAAAAATCTTAAATTATTATTTATTTGTTTGAACAATTGTTGTTAAACAATTGGAAATTTGAAACAAAAAACAGGTATATCTTTTTTCTCCATTTTTCTATGAATTCAATTGTTAGTTTTACTCAAAATCCATTTGTTTATTCTTTGGATGAAACCCTCTTTACCCAGCTTAATTTGTTTATAACAACTTTATAAACAAAATACGACTTGTAGAAAAAAATGACTCATACAAAACATTCTTATTTTTTTACGCAGAATTGATTGGCGTTAACAGTTTTTAAAAAATTTTAAAATTTTATTAATTTGTTTAAACAATTGGAAATTAAAATCAAAAAAACAGGTATATCTTTTTTTTCCATTTGCCTATGAATTAGGGTGTCCCAAAAAAATAAAAAGTTTTTTTTTATTGGGTCTCATCCTCTAAAATCCTTTTAAATTGTGTAAAAATAAGAACACAATATTTGGAAATAAAAAATTTTAATATTAACCCGTGGTTCAGACCCTTTGAACCATAAAAACTGTAACAATTTAGTGTTTTATCATTTTTAACATAAATATAAATGTCAAAATATAATGAATAGGGTGTCATTGTAAACATAATTAAATTACCTTTCGATCCATATGTCAGAGTATAAGATTCAATGAAAATTAAGAGTGTTACAGTCGATTCAAGATCAAATTTTATGGAAATTTTGATGATTTTTAGACACTTAAGTAACTTGTACTTTTTTCACATAAAACAGTAAAAAATATTTAGATTTTAAATTTTTTTATTGAGAGTCTGTAACATTACAGAAAATTTTAGCCCTTATGGACCTCGATTTGATTTAAAATGACAATTATACACTAGATTTAGTGAACGAAACTATTTTCTTCATTTTTATCATTCCTTCAACATTTGCAGCAAAAATTGAAACAATAAATTTAGATATAACCACTAAAGTTACTAAAATCAGTGATTGTTATGTTTGAATTCGATTGTTTATGATTTAATTATTATTAATTTAAAAGATTTTATAATTTAATCGAATTCGGACTTAACTGTATTAAAAAGAATTTTTAATAGTCTTAAATCAATAAAACGCTCAGTATTTTATAGTAAGAAAAATGGATGTTAAATTTATTTCAAAATAAATACTGTTATTAAAAATTTAGGATCCCCCTTTTAAGTACGTTATTAGTTCAACGTCTCCGATTAGATGGTATTTTTAGCTGAAAAATAAAAGGAAAAGGTGGCAATAGCAAGGTAGAATTTTAATAAAGACACTAAGTAATATGTGCAATATGATGTTACAAGAGTCTGTTTATTCAGTACGTTTAAAAAGATTAATATTAATTTATTAGAATTGATGTTGTCATATCATTATTACAATGTGTACCCTTTTTAACTTATATTAATTAGGTCTTAAAAATTACACTTTGTAAAATTACATTTAATAAAAATAAAATCCAATACTTAGAATTGTGACAATAGAAAAAATTATAACTTATGAATATACCTCTGTTTTAAACAGAAAATGATATTTAAAGAAATTAACTAATAAGTGTATGTGTGTGTAAATGTGTGGAAGTAATTACAGAATAATTGTTTAATTAACTCACCAATTATAACTTATTAGAATTTATATCTCTTTTTTTTTAGACAGAAAAGTCTCTTATTTCTGTGTCTTCCAGTTACACCTGTAGTAATATTCACGTATTCACTTTTACTTCTCTTTTTTTTAGTTTTTCTCTTATATTCCTTTTCTTTTTAATGGTCTTTAAATAAATTCCCTTTTTTTTAATAATAAAAAATTAAAAGATCAAAATTGATTTTAATATTTAAAATTTTAGGGTCACCAAATTTTAAATTTGTAATCAATTCTGAAATCCTGTGTTATACGTAGAATGAAAGAAATAAATCTTCAAACCACAAAAAAAACGAGGTTCAATATTTTTATCACTTTTTTCTTATTTTGAAATTCTCTTTTCTTTGTTAATAATATTTATTATTAATTTATTCTTTTTTTACTAACTGTTTTCTCAAATATTCTTCACTTTTAATTCAATTTATCTCGAATAACTTTTTTAATATTTCTTTTTATCTTTATATTTTCAAATAAATCACTTTGTTTTAATTATAATCTTATACGATCAACTTTAAATAATTATTATTTCACTCAATATTATATATTTTCACAATAGTAATCAATTAAATTCAATTAATTCAAATTATATAAAATCAACCCTTAAACTTGGGGAAATGAAATACAAAAACCTCCACCTTTTTGCGTGAATAAATCACAAAATATAAAAAAATGGTAACGTCCGCTCTGCGGGAAATACTAATTAAGACTCCTCGATTAATTATCGTGGACAATCGGTCACACCCTGGAAAATCGACTAAAATCGGTAAAGTGGGAGAATCCGTTGCACACTGCCCACCAAACCTTGCTGTTGTCAAACAAACTTTTAGCAAACTTGCAAATTCCTCAAGAATGGCGTTATATAGTTTGATACTTTGTATCCTGTTTCGCCAATATGCATTCAATTTAGGTATTCTCCACAATATTATTTAAAAAAAGAAACTCCTTTTTTAGAGAAATATCTTTTTAATTTAAGGGAGTCGATAAATTACCAAGGGTTGTAGACGATTTCCATACTTGATAACATTTATTTTGTATTTCCCAATCACCCAATATTTAGGTGAAAACCATTAAAAAAATGTTTAATTTCGAATTTTCTCAAATTCAGGTATAATAAATAAAATATTGGATAAATACAAGTAAATAATTGATGAGAGAATCATATAAAGAATTCCTTTTACCCCTTTTTTATGTGTATGTGTTAGTTAATTTAAATTAACAAGCTTACCCAATTATTATATTCTATATAATTTTGATAAAATTAAAATGTATTAATAAAAAACACTGTTACGAAGCGGCAAAACCGCCACCGGTGTCGAGTCATCCTGACGGGGTGATGTGGTCGAATCTGCAGCTTGTGTTTCTAGAACACAGTTTTGACCAGACATCTATAAAAAATTTTTTAATAACAAAAGGTTAATACAAAACAAAAAATATATAATAATATATAATAATAACAAAAACAATTTTTATTTAAAATGCTTGAAAAAAGAATTAAAATTTGCATGACAGTTTTTATTATTTTAGAAAATAATAAAACTCTGCAAAGGATTTTTATATAAAAAAAAAATTGTTTAAAAATTTTTTTTTCATTTTGTCAACATGTAACAAATATTGCGGAGTTTTTAATTTAATTAATTGAATTTTTTTTGCTGAAAAACTTTATTTTTGAAATTTTACTTTTAATTTTTTTTCCAAAAAGTTGTAAAACTAATTATGGTCTTTCAAAATTGTAATGTATAAAAATCAAAAGAGGAAATATGGCAACACCGCCTCATAATTATTTTCAAAATTTCTTCGGCATCGGAGACTTGCTGCAATGTGGCAAGGCCTTGATGCCGAACACCCGACACCCTGATAAGCATAGCTTTGTCAGCATCGCATGCTCTCGACTCTAAGCATAAAGGGACTATAAACGAAAAATGTTAATTCTAATTAAAATTTTATTCTCCTAAACACGAGAAAATATACCAACCTAAAATAGAAATATTGCGGCAATGTTACGAAGCCAACGGCGAGAACCAACATTGCAACAATTTCATAAAAAAAAAAATATATATGTATAAAATAGAGAGGAGAAAAGCTAAACGAAAACTGAAAACAAAGCGTTCATTGTATTTTAGTGCACGTGCGTTTGGACAGCAACACACACACGAGCACTCGGCTGCAGTGTAGGAGTGCCGGCACTCTCACAGGTCTCCCTCCGCTATGAGACTCACACTACTAAACGAAGTCCGGTGCTAATGCACCAACACATGCATATCTATGCTAGCCTCTACTCAATGCTTCCTTACCCAAAGAAACCTCCCCTTCCCCTCCGCGCCCACAAGATTGGCTTGCAGAGTCACAACAAACGCACGTGCGTTTGACAGGGATAAGACGGGATACTTAATGCAACAACCGTGCTTAGTTTAAACAAATTTGAATATTAATGGATATTAGTCCAAATATATTCAAATAAATAAGAAATATTAATTTCTTTTTCAAAACATTAACCACCATAACAAGGTGAGTTATAATTATGTCTTCTATGACAACACGATGATAAATTATTAATAATAAAAATTATTAAAATATTCATCGAATATTATTATTCCCAAAAGGGATCAAATTTATTTTGTTTCCGTTCTCACGGAGCTGCCGTGAGAATTAAAAAGATCAGCAGAAATGCAACGTCCAATGGGCCGCGAATCTTCCCCTACTCCCGATTTTTTTTACACCTCTTATCATTAGAATTATCCCACCTTGGTTCGAAGCAAGGACTATAGGCTAGTCAAAATCCCAAAACTAACGCAGTACAACTTCTCGTTTCTCTCAAGCAACATATCTCCTGGCTCTGGCTTGGCAAGTGTTGCGAGGAACAAGAACGCCGCGACTTAGCCCGTCTGCGAGTCGGACCCCCGTGTAAAACTTGTTAAGTACAACGCGAAAGGCGGACGATAAATAAAATTTAAATTCTTCTAACCGACGGAGTCCTGTGAGGATTGTGCTAGGAGAAAATCAGATTTAGCTAATAACATTAATTAAATCGGATTTCGTTCTTTAACCGGCCAGCCCGTGTGTGTAACACTTGCGCCGTCCCTGCACAACGGCTCACAAATAAGTTGTGTTTAAAATAAATTTCTAAAAGCAATTGTTACGCGACTAAAAGAAAAAATTTTAAACCGGCTGGAACTCGAATAAAAATAAAACAAAATTTTTATTGTGTTAAAAATCCGAGTTCTCAACAAAAAGAAAATAAAGACAATAGTTGTGTGTGACAACGAAGATCTGTTCTCCGCCCGACGGCAACTTCACCTGTATCGCCGCTGTCGTCGGTAGTAGTAAGTACTCTTGTATCGTTCAATCAATTCACTTTTATTTGAATAAACAAACTCCTCTTAACCAAAGCATTCTTCTCTATTTACCTCTCCAAGACTCATCTCTCTATATTCACACAATTAACACCTATCAAGCAGAGCGTATCTTTTAAAAATTGGATAAAACGAACCCACAATTTCAAACAAATTCCCAAGGGAATTTGGCAGCTTGGTGCCTCCCCAAATTCAGAAATAAAAAGAGCCATCTCAAAAGCTCGGTATTTTAAATAAATTAATTCTGGTTTGTAACAAGCTAATGGTGGCAGCGGTGGGATCTATCCACGCGTTACCGCCCTGCTTCGTTACCTGGTAACCTTGTTACCAGTGGCACCAATTTATTTTCTTTTCACCAATTTATTTTATTATCACAAAACTTTTGCGAGCACTGGTTAGTCGCTGGTGTTCCTACCCCTCACGGGTAACTATAGTTTAATTTTTCCATGATGATTTTTGACTATTTCTTTTCTGTTCTACTGTTTTTGATTCTAATAGCCAAATTTTCGGGTGTTCTGGTTTTTGAGGTTCTGTCTGCCCTTTCTACTTTGGTCGCTGTTGTTGGTTGCCTCTTTTAATAAATACAAAAAATTTGCTATTAGAGGAATAGTAAAAAGAAGAATTACGATAATTAATTTACGTTTTATTGGTTTTGAATATTCCGTGATGACAAGTCTCCGTGATTCGCTCACTGGATGACATGTCTCCGAAACTTCACTACTAATGATTAGTACTAATTCCGACTAATAGCATATAAACCTTGAACGTGGCGTGAACTCCCGTCAGTTAACAAAACTGTGCAGAATATTCTATTAATATAATTAATTGAATTTAATTTTCTGTGATTAGTCCGTGAAGACAAGTCTCCGTGATTCGCTCACTGGATGACATGGCTCCGAAATTTCACAGTTAATTCTTTTGCATAGCCTTGTTTAAAGGACGGAAATTCTAATTGTTACTTCAGGGAAATTGCCTTAAGTTAATTTCAACAATGAACGACAATGCCTGGTAAATTCCGACAAAGAGGAAAAAGAAATCGAAGAAAGGACAGACCCAAAAGAGTTCGAATTCCAGAACGGGAAGAGAAAATTAAGGCGGAGATTAGTACTCCACAGGAAATTTTTAAGAAGCCTTCTGCACCCATTAAAAAGGAGCAAAAGGAACCCTTAAATGATTAGAAAGAATTTTCCAATTTTTTTGAACACCTTTTAAATAAAACTGAGGCCGAAATTAATAAAAACAATAAACGTCGTGAAATAGAAAGGCGTGTAAGGGTGGATTTGGAAGAACGGGAATTAAAAGATTGATTAGTTTTTTCTCAATGACTCTGGTGCGACATCGCCAAGGGCTACTTCTCCGGCACCCCAAGGGAATTTAAACTATCAACCGGCTCGTCGTCAAGACGCGACAGCGAGCCCGACCCCCCAGCGTCCGAGGAATGTACAGTTCGCCGAGAACACTGTCGGTTCTCTACAACAGGAGCAGCGGCCCAGGACTCCCCAGTAGTTCTACTACAGGCCCCAGAATTCAAGCATGACAAGGTTCAATTCCTTGTAGACCCAGGGTCAGATTCGAATCTTGTTAAACTATGTGTTTTGAACCCTGAACTCACACTTGTCAAGGACAAGTGCATTGAGATTTCCGGGATAACAAATCACGTAGTAACAACACTGGGAACGGTTAGCTTAACTATTTCCAGCAACCCTGTGGAATTCCATGTGGTTCGAGATAGCTTTCCTATTTCCACACATGGAATACTCGGAAGACCATACTTACGGAAAGAACAATAAAGTCATACACAAAAAACAGTATAGGTCCCCGTTCGAAGCATTAGATCAAATTGACAGTCAGTTAAAGAAACAATTCGATAGCGGTATCATCGGGCATTCTAACTCCCCTTATAATGCACCCCTTTTAATAGTACCGAAAAAAATGGATGCATCGGGCGAAAAGAAATGGCGAGTCGTAGTAGACTATAGGGCTCTAAACGACAGTATTATAGGTGACGCGTTTCCGCTTCCGAGTATAAATTACGTATTTGACCGACTCGGAAGTGCACGGTACTTTACCGTGTTCGATTTAGCGAGTGGTTTCCACCAGGTGGAAACTCACCCCGAGGACAGGCATAAAACTGCCTTCTCCTCGCGAAACGGACATTTCGAATATAAGCGAATGCCCATGGGAATAAAAAACGCACCCCCTACTTTCCAAAGGTTGCTCAATAGTGTCCTAAACACGATGCAAGATTCTGAAGCATTCGTGTACTTGGACGATATTATTGGCTATTCAGTTACCTTGGAAGAACACGATAGAAGGGCTCGACGGCTATTCAATAGACTAAGAGAAGCGAATTTGAAACTCCAACCCGACAAGTGCGAATTCCTAAAGACTGAAGTAGCATACCTGGGGCATATTATTAGTGAAGAAGGGGTAAAACCAAACCCAAACAAAATAATCGCGATTAAAAACTTTCCCCCACCAAAAACACCAAGAGACATTAAAAGTTTTCTTGGCCTTTCGGGATATTACAGGCGTTTTATAAAAGACTACGCAAAACATGCAAAGCCTCTCACAGAATTGCTAAAAAAGGACACCGCGTGGAAATGGGAAAAACCACAAAGAGATAGTTTTTTTCGATTAAGACGATATTTGTGTAAGGAACCGGTCCTCCAATATCCAGACTTTAACGCGACTTTTAAACTAACTTGTGATGCCTCCGAGTATGCGGTAGGCGCAATTTTAACTCAAGAAAAGGACAACATCGATTTGCCTGTCGCGTACTATTCCAAAATTTTGAACGCCAATGAACAAAAATACCCGAAGGCAGAAAAGGAGTGTCTCGGCATTTTATACGCCATGGAACATTTCCGACCCTATCTCTATGGACGAGATTTTATTTTGGCTTGCGATTTTGAACCAGTTCACTGGATAACCTATATTGAGAATCCTGGAGCCCGAATCCAAAGATGGAGGATTCGTATGCAGAATTATCAATATAAGTTTGAATGCAAACCTGGAAAAATCAATAGAATTGTTGAAGCACTATCCAACAATCCTGTTGATCATTCAGGTGAGCCCAAAGCTGGTTCGGATTCCAACTGGTCGGATTTACCCTCCTCTGACCCGAATAACCTAGGCGCCACATCGAAAGTGTCAAAACAATTAAATGATGCGTGCCCTAGTCCTAAAGCCTATCGAGCTTTACCCATTAATCGTTCCTCCACTAGTAAAGAACAAGAAAGTGCGCGAGTGAATCCTAACGATCCAAAAGACAAGAAAAAGTTACTTCAAAGGCCTACCCAATCATTAGAGCGAACCGGAAGCCTAAAAGAAGGATTAAAGCCTAAAGGATCAAAATCAGGAATTCCTGCAAAAGCCGGAACAAAACAAAAAGTTATCGACCCCACCCTCACCAGGAAACCTGCAGCGAAGGGAGGATATCTTGGACAACCATCCACGAGTCAAGGACAACAACGGCAAATAACTATTTTAAAGAGACCCAGCAACCTGGAGGTCAGATCTAGCCCACCTAAAATAGATCTCAGAAATCAGTCACGTAAGGCCGAACCGAAACCCAAATCTGAGCCCAGGGGCGGAGGAAGACCAGTAGGCAGCACGAATTCAGCGAGACCTACAGGTGACGAAACCTTCCGTCCCACTAAAAAATTAATAATAAACGCAGCAGACGAGAGCTGCATCGCCAACCGCCTGCGCCCGCGCAAGGGTGCCATTTCTGTAGACCCCGACGACACCGACCCTACACTATCGTCCTCTACTGAAGCAACTTCGGAGGAAGAACCAGAAAAGGAAATCGAGGAATTGTCAGAAGAAGATTCTGATCCCCCTGTTTTCCGGAAAGCCCACAGTGCCTTTCCCAACCTTCCACCTCACCTTCCCCTTTCTCAACCCTCCACTTCCAGAGACAAAACCCTGGACGCATATACAGACGTCTACGTTGATGGAGCATGTTGCGAAAATGGCGGATCCAGCCCGAGAGCCGGAGTCGGCGTCTGGTTTGGTAAAAATCACCCTCTCAACGTCTCGCAACGATATAAAGGCAAGCAAACTAACAACGCCTCAGAAATTGAAGCAGCAACTATTGCTGCTAAACAAGCAATAAAAGCAGGAATTCGAAAATTAAGGATTAACACTGATTCCAAATACCTAGTGCAGAGCGTCCAAGAGTGGGTACCCAGATGGCAGCAGAATGACTGGAAGACTACTGAAAACAAACCTGTAAAGAATCGAAAGGTTTACGAGAAGTTGATCAAGACTCTGAAACCTTTGGATGTAGTCTGGAAACACGTCCCCGGTCATGAAGGAATTCCTGGAAACGAAAATGCTGATCAACTGGCAAGAGAAGGAACATTAAAGGATCCCGAACCTGATTCATCATCATCTTCTGAGTCAGAATCAGAAGAACTACCTCCCGACCAAGTAATCATCGAAGGGCAACGAAGGATCAGCAACAGCAGCAGTGAATCAAGTGATCAGGAGGACCAACCCAAGGATGATCCTATAACCGAAACTCAACATCTTATCCAGGGAGTGAATGAATCCATTAACAAATTCAACTCCTTCACAGGCGCAGGAGCAGGTGTCTCTAATCTCACGAACAACACCCTATTCTGGGATTATGAAGGATTGGACCACGCTTCCAGAAGACAGTGTGTTTCAGATGGTGAGGATGATCAAGAGCATTTGGACTACTTGAGGACCCAGGATCCTGTTGATGAATATGACGATGGACTTTCAAGAAGAGTAAAGGAATTTCTGGATAAATACAACCAGAGCCGAGCTAAGGATCAACCCGGAAGAAAATCCGACGATCCTCTCGAATATCGACCAGCCGCTGACACCCCTGCCTATTCCCAAGAAACTCCATTGACCACCTGCCCGCCAGGACCCAAAAGAAAGAGCATCGTTAGATTCAAGGAAATGCCAGAAGTCTTCGAAGCTGCGAAGGATGAACAATCAAAAACATCAAACCTATCACTTTCAGGAACTTTAACAGCCCCTTTTGCACAATCAACCCCCTTCACTCGATTTAAGAGTAACTTCGACACCTCTAAAGAAGCTTTAATCAATAGAAAAGCAAACTCGAAACCAAGACGAATTCAGGAAATAACCGATAAGGAGCGATCGAATAATGTACTATCGGGCAACTCACTTTTAGACATTAAAGAACCCTATATTGATCCTCCCCTTTCCCAATCAGGAAGTGATGATGACAGTGAAATCAAAAGTGAAAATGATAGTGATTGTGTACCCCAAGAACCCTCGTCACAAAATAATAAGCCTTTTGAATTTATCCAAAATCAGTAAACCGAACCTTTGACCTACAGACATGACAATTACGCACATTTCATTTCTGAAGATTGCGAACCTACTAGTCCAATCGCCAAACTTCTAATTGCGACGGAAAAGATTGACCTCCGAGAGATTAGGGATAGCAAACCCGTGAAAGGACAAATTTATATTACCCGTAACGGAAAATATCGAGTTTATTCGATTGTAGTAAAGAGGTACCATTTCGACGAAATTAGTTGGGATGATGTGATTAAGGGACTTAAAAATTTAAGGAAAATTTTAGAAACAAATGGTCAAAATTCTTGTAGAATAGCGAATACTGGAGATTTGCTAGGTGCAATTCCCCAAGGAAAAATGGCTGAACTCGTAACAGGAATTTTCCGCGGTGGCGACGTCACTATCACCCTTTGCCACGGAAAAATCGAAGTACCTCCTGAAAGCTTGCGCAGTAAGATCAGTGCCGAATTCCACTCCAGTCTAATCGGTGGACACAAAGGAATTTCCAAAACGTACCGTAGAATTCGAGAACGATATTATTGGCCACGAATGCGCAACGACGTCACACAATTCATTCGCGGGTGCAAAAGCTGTTTCGAGAACAAGCTAGTTAGGGCGCGAACTAGGGAGCCGATGTTAATCACCGACACTCCAGCGATGCCTTTTGCTAAAGTTTCGCTGGATACGGTTGGGAAACTACAAACAACCCCGAATAGAAATCGTCACATCCTCACGATGCAGGATAATTTTTCCAAATATTGTATTGCGGTCCCAATCCCAAATATCGAGACTAAAACAATTGCCCACGCAGTGGCCACCAATCTTTTTTCTGTCTTCGGAGCACCACGATGCGTGCTGACTGACAGAGGAGCAAGTTTTGTGAGTTCATTGATGCGAAAATTAGAAAGAATTTTTGGCGTCAAGCAACTCACTACTTCTGGATACCGACCACAGACCAATGGTGCATTAGAGAGGAGTCATATTGAGCTGACGGGTTATATTAAACATTATGCAAAGGATTTTGACGATTGGGATCGCTTGCTTCCGTTTGACATGTTTAATTATAATACTTCGGTTCATGAGGCTACAAACTGTACACCATATGAACTCGTGTTTGGGCATTTGGCAAGAGCGCCTAGCTCATTACCTCAAGGCCCGGAAGTCGAAACGTATGGCTCCTATCTGAAGGACCTTATCACCCGAATGAACGAACTGCAAAACCTTGCAGCTAAATATTTGGTTCAGTCAAAAGAAAGGTCGAAACAAGCGTACGATAGAAAAACTAAACCTCTAAATGCTAAGGTAGGAGATCAGGTTTATGTTCATAAAGAGGTTCGAACTAACAAATTCGATAAAAGAGCCGATGGCCCTTTCACTATTGTAGGATTCACCGAAAATAATAACGTGATCCTGGAAAACGAAAATGGCACGAGGTTTGCCAAACATAGGGACAAAGTCATGGTTGCCCATATATAATTCCAATCACTAATATTCAATATTGTTCTAGAATGCGGATGATCAACCAATTCACGATGATAAGAGTTGCTGTCCTAACCTTGCTATGTTTCCTTCCGATCACGACAGAAGCCCGGCAGGAAGCCCTAAGCCAATCTGATACGACTACAGGAAGTGACCAGTACCAGATCACCCCTTTGCAATCCAGCAGCAGTATGTACTTCGAGTACATGGGGGAAATCAGGAGATCGGTTAGCAATTGGAGAATTGCCGTATTCCTGGACGTCGGAAAGCAGTGCCGATTTTTCGACGATCTAAAACAGCGTCTAAAGAGGCTAGGAGCACAGTGTGGACCTGAAGAAGAATGGTGTTTGGATTTAATGGAATCATACCAATGGGAAGACCGATGGGAAATGGCCTCTGAACTCCAAAAACAATTCCGAGTCCAAATCGAAGAATTAGAGAATACCAAAAGAACCTTACCTAAGAGAATGACCTCACAACTACGAGCAAGACGGGCTGTTCCTCTACTCGGCTTCCTGGGAAAAATTGCAGGACCAATCATTGGCGTAATGACATACAATGACGGAGAGAGATATGATGCAGCCATTCAAAACTTTAACGAAGCCCAAGCTAACCTATCACACCTCGTCGGAAAGCAGACTCATGTTGTCAGGTCACAGCTTGATTCATTGCATGCTCAAGTACAGCGACACGGTTCCCTTCTGCAGCAACTGCAGGAACAACTCCAAATGCTGTCCACCAAGGATCTCGCCAAGATGAAGGCTGAGATGGAGAGAAGAAACCTGACCTACGCAATAGCCAGAGCCCTGAGGCTGGGACTCGATCATAGTATCCAGGCCACCTCCACCATGCTGGAAGCATTTCACGAGGCAAGAAAGGGACACTTGCATCCGGGCCTCATCACTTCTGCCCAATTGGAACCGATTCTCAGAGAAGTTCAGGACAATCTCAAGGACGTAAAATTCCCTCTAACAGGACCTAGGATCAGCATAGATGAACTGATGCATATTTCGACGGTTACAATCCATTGCGAGAACCATCAACTAAATGTGCTCATCGATATTCCTCTCCTAGAAAAATACAACTATCAGGTCTTTAAGCTTCACTCGCTCCCCACCACCCAAGAGATGCTCGAGAATGGTACTGGAAGAGCGTATGTAAAGTCAAAATATGAATACCTGATCATCGACGAGGATCAACGAACATACCTTCCGTTGAAGGAGCAAGACTGGGACCAGTGTAAATCAACGACGTCATTTCATGCATGTCTGCAAGGTGCTCCCATCTATGATTTTCAACAACGAGCATCCTGTGAAGCTTCACTCTTAATTAAACCAACTATGGAAGCCCTAAAATTTTGTGAAGTAAGAATTACCACACGGTGGTCTTCAAGCACTTTTAAGTTTACCTAAAATGAGTCAAAATTGTGCTAACGCAGTTTTATCTGTAATCGTCCCAAGATTCCAAATTTTCATTTCCGAAAATCGTAGCTGATTCTTTTTTCGAAAAAAAACATATATATGGGCAATTCCACGTGAGATTTAAGTCCACCTCTTAAAATCGGCCAAAAAATATTTCTTTTTCTATTCTGTATCGAAACAAATTAGATTCGTATTTTTTTATTTTTGTTTAATTGTACAAATTTTCGAGTTATAAATTTTCGAAATTTTTGACTTGTAATTGAAGACCTATATTCAGTAACTTATAATTCCGAAAATATTGAGTTTAGGAAAAAGTTGTTAAAGAATGAAAGTTTTAGTTTTCTTTCGAGTTTTAAGAAATGTAAACAAAAAATTTTTTTTATAAACAAATTAATTTTTTTTAACTTTGGGCCGGATTTAAAAAATTTTTTTTTAAATTTATTTATACCTTATAATATAGAGGAAGTTTCCAAAAAGTACCGAAATGGGCCTGATGTGTTAAATGAGTTTTAAAACATTTTCAAAAATCACTTGCAAGCATCACATGGGATATTTTTACAATTAACTTTTTAGAACTGTCTGCAGCGTATAAATTTTAATCTATTTGTGTTCTTTGTTTTAAGTTAAAGGGTCTACGCTGTAGCAGTTTTAAAAAGTTAATTGTAAAAAAATCCCACTGTCGACTAAAATCTCACGTGGAATTTCCCATAGGGTAATGTCACCTTGAGTAGACCGCCTGAGCTTTTAAGTTATCTGACAGCGAAAATGTGAAATAAATAGTGCGAATAGCAGCACCGCACCTAGAAACCGTAAGAAATTAAGTTCCGCGATAATCATATACGTTACCGTTTGATGTAACGCATTTTTGAGAACACAAACCAAAAAAGAAGTCGCTCTTTCAATGAGTAAAGTGATTTAGAAGTGTAAAAGTAGTGTAAAATTTAAGTTTTAAAAGGTAACTTATTTTTTTCCTACTACTTTGGACATTGAAATTGATTGTCTTAGTTTAATTTAGTGATAATTTTGACTCAAAAAAAATTGTGGTGGCTGCCATAAAAAGTTGTTTGTCACCATGAGTGGACCACAGTTTATAACCATGAGTGGACTGCCTGCTTTTTCCATTTTTAATGTCAGTTTAACATTTCTTTAGATATAAATTGACAATAAATTAGTTTGAAACTATGATGACATTGCTCTATATATGTTTTTTTGAAAAAAGAATCAGCTACGATTTTCGGAAATGAAAATTTGGAATCTTGGGACGATTACAGATAAAACTGCGTTAGCACAATTTTGACTCATTTTAGGTAAACCTAAAAGTGCTTAAAGACCACCGTGACCAGTAAACAGGAGTCCTACTGGAAACCGCTGAATACCATTGGCGGTTGGATCTACTCCTTCGCAGCCCCCGAGACCATAACAATTGGTTGTCATTCCCTAAGCCCAGCCAAGATCGAGCTAAGGGATGTTGGAATCATAAAACTAGGACCCGGGTGCTCCTTAAAAACCAAGGACACTATTATCCCAGCTACAACGTCACAAGCTGGGAAATCCGAGTTTATTTTTGAATCAGAACTACATCTAAACCTAACCATACTATCGCCATTATTAGCGAAATACGGTCACCTGTTAGAAGGAACAGCGCTTCCTGTTGACTTCGGTTCCGGAATAGAATCCAAATTCTCCACCTTCGAAGCCAATTCCAAGACTCTAGATGATTTAGAACAACAACTACAAGAGCTGTCCTTTCAACGTCACCTCAGAGGAGAACATCACATATTGATGTATGGATCATATGGAGGATTGATACTGTTGTTCATGATTTTCACACTGTATGTTTGTCGCATACCATGCAAATCAGGAATAACCAACCTCACCCGGAAATGCCGCGTTAAAGCAAAAAGTAAGAATTTTAAACTACCAACGTCGACACAAGAAAAATCCAGCCCCGCAGTGCACCAGAAAAAAGGAGACGAGCCAGCATACACAGAGATCGCCGCATCTTCAGCCAGACCTACTTCCGTCCAAGGGGAGTTAGAAGCAAAAACGAAAGAAGCATTGGCCTCAGGTAGCTCAATCGACCAAACAAAGAAAAAGTCTGCAACATTTGAAGAAACTCAGCAACGGAAGATCAGATGACTAATTTAAGGATCAGAATCTTGGACCTTTCAATTTCCAACCGAAGACAACGCCGAAAGAAAAAGAAATTTTTTACGACCACCAAACGTTTTCAACACCAAAGAAACGTCATTCAAAAGGGACAACCCTGAAGATCATCAGGAGAAAGGTGCCACTCATATGAAACGCAACGGGCAAGTAGAGTCTCGATTTTCTTAACAATTATTAAAAAAAAATAATAATATTCTTTATATTATGATTATCATATTCATTCATTAAGTTTCAAAACTATCAAGCTTTCGTTTACCTTAGTTAAATTTTACGTAAAAAGAAATTTTTCTTTGTTATCAATATTAAACAAAACAAAAAAAACATTTTAAGGAATTTTTTTGTCAAAATTAGGCACTAGCCATTAATATTAGACTACTAAAATTAGTAATTGTTTAGCAAATAAATATAAGGTATCTAAAGGATAGAAGAAATCTGTAATTTGTGATGAGAAGTGTCGGTGATGTCAGTACCGTCGGGACGTGTTCGGCTTAATCCTTTTTTAACAAAAAGAGAAGAATTTTCATGAGGGAAGCTTACACGGACTTACCGACTATGCAGCCGTTTGGGCCGCCCTCAAAATCGCCAAACTATCCTTTCTACCATATAGTCAACAGTGGTGAATGTGTGTACCTTACAATATACAAGCATTCACCCATGAGCTATGGGAGTTTTGGGTCAGCACCTAACCGGCGGCGGCTCTCACAATACAGCTACTAGCGTTTTCGCACTTCTAAAACAACTGTGCGTATTAATTATAAAGTGAGGGAATCATTGTGGTTGACCCCGGACCTAGGATCAACATATTACACAAATCCAATACCTAATGCCGAATTGTAGAGATTAGACATGTTATAATTATACCATTTCTACTTACGTGCTCAATCCACGATGTGCCCGAATGTATCTCAGACCAGGCGACTATTTCTCATTGGGAATTACTAATGCAGTAATGATTGCAATAATAATAATAATAGTTGAATTTTGGAGAAGAATTTTGCTAACTCTAATAATAATAAGAAATTTCTAAAAAGAAATATTTTTTTTTTGAAAATAACTATTGCAGTCTATTAACTATACGCAGCCTATTTTCACCCACCTACGCCTACACCTTCCTACCATTTAAGGTAAAGTAAAAGGGAAAATTAAAAAAAAACAGGAAAGAACAGTCCGATGTAAGTTATTGAATTTATTATTAAAGTAAAATATATCACAAATACTTTCATAACATTTAACACAATCAATGTAGAGTAGCTAAACGTACTATAAAATGTGATTAGTTCATAAAATCTTTTAATGAAAATTATTAAAGAAAGCTATGACTAACTAAAAAGGGGAAGAAAATAATTCAAAGGAAAATTAAAAAAAAAGTAATATAATAAAAATCTTTCAATTGTCTTTTTGAAAATAACTCTTGGAATGTCAAGGTAGTTCCCTCTACCCAGACTATTCACGTCCGCCTTTTGTCCACTCCCCTTCTCGGAGTAGACCTTCTGGGCCAACGTTGCACCACTCCTCCTCTGGCTCGATGTTATAAGACTACACAAAAAATGAATGACTTACACTTAATGCGATTCCATTCCTGCGCGACTCGTTTTTAATCAGGCAAACTTACCAGCACCCATCGACTGCCTCCTACGGGCGTTCCCTCGCGACTCCAGTAGAAGCTCTGCAGAAACGTCAACCGCATGATCCTGTTCAGTGACTGAAATCCCACGGAGGGAGGAACCGCCGGAAGGGCCCGTTTGGAACTATAAAAAAAAAATTTTTTTACAGGAACGCATTTAGAGATAAAAAAAAATTTTTTTTAATAAAATTTATACTCACCACACGAGATTAAAGCCGTCTCCATACCATTTTCCCTGCAGAAGCTTAGTGGAATCAAAGCCCTCGGTTAGTTCAGAAGGACCAACGTAATTACGCTAAAAAAAAAGGGTAATAATACATATTACCTTAAGAATATATATATATAAAAAAAAAATTTTTTTCTCATTTCTTCTTGCTTACCATCGCCCAAAACCCGCGGCATAAATATTGTTGCTGGGGTTCATCCCAGCGATATTCTTGGTACCAGCGTGTGCGAGAATATAGCTTTGGATGACTATCTCGCACCAGCTGGATGTCGTGATGCCAACACTCATTTTCGTTCATCCTACGGATGGCCGGTCTCCAAGGCCCAAATTTGATTAGGAAACTAAAAATATATATATATATATATATATATATATATGGGACATTCCACGTCAACACGGACAGAGCTCTAAACAAAAATTGCTTTGATGGATTTAAACGTTCTAGGGCTTAAAAGATTTCTACGTTCATGTACTTTAAGATGCCGATGGGCGTTTTTTGCAAAATTCCATTTCCGATGCCAATAGAACTGTCAAAAGTCAAAAGGTCCAAAAATCTCAAAATACTTTTATGAATTAAAAGCAAAAAACGAGGTAAATTATTCTGTAACTCATTCTTTATCAGTTTTTAGGGTTCCCCAATATAAATCTAAAGTTTTTTTTTTAAAAATCCAAAATGGCGAATTCAATATGGCGGACAAAATTCAAATTTGATCAGATTCGATTAAAACTTGTTACTCGGGGGTTTTTAGGGTCGCTGATTACGAATCTGAAGTCACTTTTTAAAAATTCAAAATGGCGGATCCAATATGGCGAAAAAAAATTTTCAAATTTGATACGATTCCCTTAAAACGTGTTACTCGGGGGCTTTTGGGGTCGCAGATTATGAATATGAAGTTACTTTGTAGAAATTCAAAATGGCGGATAAAATTTTTTAATTTGATCAGATTTAATTAAAAAGTGTTCCTCGGTGGTTTTTAGCGTTTCTGATTATGAATTTGAAGTCTCAAACACAAAGTAACTTCATATTCATAATCTGCGACCCCAAAAGCCCCCGAGTAACACGTTTTAAGGAAATCGGATCAAATTTAAAAAAATTTTCCGCCATATTGGATCCGTTATTTTGAATTTTTAAAAAGTGACTTCAGATTCCTAATCAGCGACCCTAAAAACCCCCGAGTAACAAGTTTTAATCGAATCTGATCAAATTTGAATTTTGTCCGCCATATTGAATTCGCCATTTTGGATTTTAAAAAAAAACTTTAGATTTATATTCGGGAACCCTAAAAACTGATAAAGAATGAGTTACAGAATAATTTACCTCGTTTTTTGCTTTTAATTCATAAAAGTATTTTGAGATTTTTGGACCTTTTGACTTTTGACAGTTCTATTGGCATCGGAAATGGAATTTTGCAAAAAACGCCCATCGGCATCTTAAAGTACATGAACGTAGAAATCTTTTAAGCCCTAGAACGTTTAAATCCATCAAAGCAATTTTTGTTTAGAGCTCTGTCTGTGTTGACGTGGAATGTCCCATATATATATATATATATTGCGAATACGGGTTAATATGGTTAAATTATTGCTTTCTTTTCTCTCTGATTCTGAATTGGTAGAGAACCACTAGTTCAAGTAGTCATTACGTAATTACTAAATTGAATTGGTAAAAGGATAAATGAAAAAGGTGCAGGTTTGCGCATATTTAGAAGCCATTAGTTCTTGCTAAGTGGATTAGTAAAGTTTTTGTTCTTAGAAATTTTAAACAATATTTAGAATTAAGTATTTTTAAAGACACATTATTAATTTACACAAAGAAAATAGAGAATAAATAGATAAAATTAAATATTAAACGAAAATTTAGTTCATTTTAAAATAGATTAAAATTATCACAGTTACACACAGACAATGAGACAACACTATCAAAATTGTATTATTAGCACTTCCAGAAGTTTTTTTTAGAAATAAAAATTTCTCTAAATATCATCAAAATCTAAACGATCTTAGCAGATTTATCACAAGAATTCTTTTCTAGCACTTAACACTTACAAAAAGTATTCAAAATTATACAAGTCACTTGATATACTGTGTACACCACGCTTAGTAATTACCCAAAGTGCACACGGGAAGCGCTATCTTCTGCGTCACATAGCCACTTTACTGATTGGATTAGTAGGAGCTACTTATTGAAATGGTGAAAATTCTTACTAATTTGAATTAATTATAGGCATTGCATAAGAGTTCTACTGATTCATTGGTGGAATTTGATAATTCTACTAATTCATTAGTAGAATGTTAACCTACTAATTGAAAAGGTAGAATTTCTGCTGGTTCGGATTTGGAGAGTTGATATCATTAAATATATTAAATTTCAAAAAAAAAGGAACACCCATTTTTGTATTCAATTCGTTAATTTAATATTAAAACAGCATTCTGGGTTTTCCTTGTATATTTATTTAACAAAATTATTATATAAAAAAATACGCATTTGACGTAATTTTAAAATGGTCCACTTTTACTTATTTTCTCCTAATATGTGGATTTGCCTTCATAAATTGTATTTCCACTGGTAAGAGTAATAACATTCCGAAACAATTGAATTTTCCTAAAGCAAGAAGGGCCCTAAAATAAACTTTATCTTAATAATGCAATCCAATGGGAATTTTCATTCCTTCAGAAAACTTGTGTGAAATCTTGTCAAGTTGTTTTGAATGGTTGAACTCTTTTGGAGGTTTTATTAAAAATAATAGACGTACAATCGTTAAATGAACATTAAAAAAAAAAAATTTTTTGTTTTATTTTAGGGGTATTTATACTGTTCTTTAGTTAAAATAATTATTTTTGATAAAAAAAAAACAAAATCAGTCACCAACTCAAACATATTATGTAAATAAATTTAAAAAACTTTTGTAATTAAATTTGTTAAGGAATTTCATTAGAATATTCTTAACAAATAGAATTTTCAGAGTATTTTGGTTTGATAATTGATTGATGACTGAATTATTACAAAGAGTTAAATTCTAATGTATTATGTTCTTACTGCGGGATTAATATAATTAAAATTTTTTTTTAGTTCAGGCCTCGAACTGCCTTTGGCATTGAAAATTACGTACTTTACGTACCAAAAAAAAAAAGAAAAAAAATTAGTGACTAATTTACGTAGCAAAATTTGTAATTTTTTTTTATTAAAAGTGCCAACTCTAAATCACAAAATAGAATGATATAGTTTAAAAAATTACATGGATTTCAATCAACATATTTTTATTACTTTAGAAAATCTTAAAATTGAAATAATATTTTATATGTTCTTATGATAAAATTTTACTTCAGAACTATAAACTAGGAAGTTTTGAAATTCTTTAAGGGTTCATACCACTTTGTCAACTTCAAAGAAAAAAAAAATTAATTTTTTTTTACGGATTTTAAAAGCATAGGATATCTCAAAAATGTTGTGTAAAATTTTAGAAAGATCTCAGCACTTTAAATATATTATTTCTGGTGACATTTGAACGCGTACAAAGGCTATGTGCTTACATAGTTTAGTAATGTGCCGTTAAAACTTTCAATTGGAAACTTTCGTTTTGAAGGTTTCAAATCATGAAATTTATGATCGATGAAAATTTTCATGAAATTTATAAAATTTGTAAATATGGTATTTTGGTTATGTCAAGTTTCAATCATGTTTGAAAATTGATAGAATTTGTGCTTATTTTAAATTCTTAACCTGCACAAACTTGTTATTGTAAACATTTTACTATTCATTCATGTGATCCTTGAAATCTTATTTTTAAAATAATAAAATTTTAAAAAAATTTATGAAAATTAAAATTCAGGAAATAAATTTTTGTAAAAATAAATATTTTGAATTAAAACATTTAGAATAATATAGTATTTGTATTTTACAGTTAAAAGGAATAGTTGGAAACACAATTAAATAATTTGTAAATTATTAGTTTTAAAAAAATTAGAAGTTAAGTCTAAAATTTCAAAAATTTCAATTAATTTGAAACTTTTTATTGAAACTTTTAACTGAAAGATTTGAAAAGTATAAATTTTGGAAACGGCACATCAGTAACACAGTTACTAGTGGAATCAGTAAATTTTTATATTATCAGTAACTCAATTCACATTTTTTCATGTTGTGTATTCTATTGTTAAATTTAAATAATTAAACAATATTTTTTTTTATAAAAAGACGTTTTCTATGTAGTTAGAGAGTGTCTTTGTTAAAAAAAATTTTTTTTTTTAAAGAATACCTAGATATAAAAGACCTAGATCAATAAAATTTACATGGATCGTAAAAAAAAAAAATTCTACAAAAAGCTAAATTTTGAGGCATGTATAGTGCTATGAACCCTTTATTAACAAAATATGACTTCAGTTTTCAATCAATCACTGTTTCTGAAAATGATCACCGCCAGCGGATTGATGGGAAAGTGAATGTGAATAAGAATAGAGAAGGCATAACTAAATATTTATTCACAATCTGTATACATATTTTGAATTTTAGTCGAAATGGTCAAAATTACGTACTTTACGGACCTTTTGTCAAAATTACGTAACTTTTAGGTACCAAATTCAAATTACGTACTTTTCCTTAATTTATGTACTCAGTTCGAGGCCTGTTAGTTAATTAATAAAATATATATATATATATATATATATATACATACTCAAATTGTTTAATAAATTGAACTTTCGAAAATTTTTATTCTGAAAAATAAGATTGTTGTAATTTTAATTCTATTATTTCAAGATAATTAAACTTTCCTAACCAAATAATTGAAATTTTTTTACACTTTTGGAAAGTAGTTGGATTCTTTTAAGAAAATTGTTTGAATCTTTTGAAGATAATCAGGAAAGTTAGTGACCGTAATTATAATTTAAAATTTAAAGTCCCTCTTACAGTTTTTAATCAATTTTTGCTCTAAAAATATTATTGAACTTCTCTTGAACATGGTTGCCACAAAATCTGGATTTCAAAATTCCAAGTTAAAATTTGGGAATTATTTGAAAAAAAAACCATAGAAAATTTTAGTTTTCTTATAGAAGTCCTATTGGAAAAATGTTAAAAGAATTTGGAGATTGAATTTATCAGTTATTACATAAATTCAGTTGAATAAAATTGTTTAATTTTTTTAATGATAAGTAAGTGCTAAATTTTTACTATGAAAATGGTTAATACCATTATTAGAGAGTAGATTTTATAAAATTATCGAGACATCGGAGGTGTCACTTTCAGAAGAATCAGTCATGATTGGAACATTCAAGTCAATTCTAAATTAAATAATTTCATCTTTAAACGCTGTTTAAAAACTTAAAAAAAAAACAATTAATATCAAAAAAAAAAAATCTTTTTTGACAATTGCAATACTAATAAAGATATAAATTCCTTTTGAACAATTGCCAATATTTTTCATAATTTTAAATTTCTGATTAAATGTTTACTACCTATTAAGTAAATGATTGATTACTAATGGTTATTATTTTCGAAAGGTTTTAATGGGATTCTTCGCGGGAATTGGATTATTTTCATAAGTGATGGCATTCTTGGGAGGATTCAATTGTTTTATGGATAGTGAGATTTCTTTTCGCAGAAATTCAGAAAATAACCAGAAAATAACCAGGAATTCTATTGAACGAAAATACTAGACATCCTGTTTAACTCCAAATTAAATATTCTGCTCTCTGGATTTGAATTGGTTAAAAAATTGACTGATTGAATTGGTAAACCAAGTAAAACTAATGAATTGGTTAATTTCAGTAGTTTTACTAATAAAATAGTAAAATTAGTAATATTCGGTTATTACTAATATGAATGGGTAAAAATATTTGCTAATTCATTTAGTAATTCATCGTTGGTTACTAATTGGATTAGTCAGTTAGATATAACCTCTATTTCTATGACAAAATATGTATATTTGTATAACAGCAGAACAGCAGTTATAATTTTTGATTTAATAAATTTTCTGTATTTTCACATGCCAATAGGTTAATATTACACATTTTGGTCTAATATTGTACATACTATGCAGCAATTTTAAAATCGCTCTTCACCATGAAAATTCAAACTTTTATAGGTTATATATACGATTTAGTGACGTAATTGTAAATTAACTAGTAAATTAGTAAGAAATTACTAATCAAATAGTAATTTTTCCCTCCACAAAGCACATTAAAAGGTTACTAGTTCGATTGGTTAAATGAGGATAACTATTTAAATTAGTACATTTAGTGACTAACTTTTTGCTTTCTGAATTGGTAAGATCTTGCTAACAATTGGTTACTTTTGACTAGTTCAAGTTTAGAGAGTGTAGATGGAAAAGAAAATTCTATTGTTTTCATAATAAATTGAGTCCAGGCTTGCAAAAGAAAGAAAATAGAAACAGGGAATCGATTTAATGACTTAATTTTAAATCCGTGATATTTTTTTATTTCTTATTTTCGACTTGGCGAGCAGCTCTATCAAAACAAACTCACTATCGTTAGAACGCCCGGAAAAATTGCTACGACGTAGCAATGCCTGGCCGACAGAAACTCGACACCGCAATAAAAGCAACGTTCCCGGAACGTAAATGCTCTAATCTGTGAATTCCTCTCTTAAGTATCGAAAAAAAAATATATATATATATTTCTACACAGTTCCCTTCCTACTTGAAACGAAGCTTTAATAATCATTTGTTTAATTGGTATTAAGATGCTATGAACTATTTAAAAAAAAGAGAATTTTATTAATTCCACAAATTATTAATTATTAACTATATTAATTTGAATGTTCTTTCATTCTTTCACTTTTTCTGTCCCTCACACTCTGAAGTTGTCTTTTATTTAAACTTTTATTTTCTTATTAAACATTAGATAGATTGTATACATATTATATTATTACGTTATAATTATTTTTATTTTATAATAATTAATTCAAAATTATAATCACAAATAGAAATGATCAGAATTTTTTTTTCATTTCTTTTCATTAAAAGACTAAAATTTTCTTAAATATTATGTTTTGTCAAATTGAAATTATTTTTGTTCTTTACTTCTAAAGAAAATTAGAAAGTTTTTAAACAACCGTGATTGAGAAATAGAAAATTTATTTATTTTGCATTATTTTGTTTAGGAATCACAATTTCTTTAAACAAAATTATTATTTTGTTTTAGAAAAAGAAAAAAAAAATTTTTTGCACAAATTTTATTTTAAATCTTTTTTTTTTGGAATAGGATTTACCACAGGAATTTGTTATAAAACATGAATTCTTATTATTTTCTAGAAATTCAAATTATTTTTTTAAATAATAATTAAGTTTCTTTAAAAAAAAAATTTTGTATTATTTATGAAAATAATGGAATGTTTGCACAAAATTTTATTAAACTTTTTTTTTAATAATTGAATTTTTGCGTCGATATTAATTAAAAAAAAAATAAAATCGAATTCTTCAGAAAAATGTTATTATTTGGAAAATTAGTTGAATTTTTGTGAAGAATTTTGCTAAAATTTTAAAACAAATAATTTAATTCCCTTAAAAAAAAAATTGTACTTATTTATAAAAATAATTGCATTATTTAGAAGAATCTTGGTTGAAATCTTTGAAGTAATTAAAAAAAAATTTTGTAAAGAATTTTATTGTTTTTGGAAATGGTTGAATTCTTAGAAAAAATTTTTTTATTTTTGAATTAATTGAATGTTTGAAAAGAATTTTTTTGTACATTTTTTTTTAATAATAGAATTGTTTTGTGAAATTTTATTAAAATAGTAGTAAGTACTCTTGTATCGTTCAATCAATTCACTTTTATTTGAATAAACAAACTCCTCTTAACCAAAGCATTCTTCTCTATTTACCTCTCTAAGACTCATCTCTCTATATTCACACAATTAACACCTATCAAGCAGAGCGTATCTTTTAAAAATTGGATAAAACGAACTCACAATTTCAAACAACTTCCCAAGGGAATTTGGCAGCTTGGTGCCTCCCCAAATTCAGAAATAAAAAGAGCCATCTCAAATGCTCGGTATTTTAAATAAATTAATTCTGGTTTGTAACAAAAATACCGTTCAAAATATTGCAAGTCACATAAAAAAAATGCCCTGATTTTAAAAAAAAATTTCCATGACATCTCCAGGTTTTCCAGGTGTAATAAATACTCTGCCTAACATAAATTCTATTATTGAACGAAAATAATGAAACTATTAAAGGAAATTCAATCAGTTTCATTACTATTTTAAAAACACAAAAACTTCCGCCTTCCGTCAAATTCAAAAATAAAATTTTGATAAATAATATTACATTTTTAATTTTTCTGTCATTATTTATTCTTATCTAACAACATTATTTTATTTTTTTTTAAATAATCCAAATTATTCTTATTAATCAAAAAAAAGTTTTTTTTCTTCCTTTATATTATTACACTATTCATTATTCCATTCCAATTGCTAAAAATTAGCATTTTATAACAAACATTATAGAAAATTAGTAAATACATTTTTTTTTCTAATAGGAATAATTTTATTACTTGACAAAATTTTGATTATTTCCTTGACTCTAAAGAATATTCTGAATCACTCTAAAAAACGATTAGATACTAAAAAAAATTTTTTGTGATCGTACTTATTTACAAATCTCTCTAAATATAAAATAAATTATCTAAAAACATAAATAACCAATTTTCTAAACAAATTTGAACGATTAATATTTTCCCACAGGAATAAATTTTATTAAATGATTTAAAGAGGGAGTTTTTTTTATATTCAGAATTCTTCAACTAAATACGAATCTAAAAAAAAACTAAAAATACAGATAATTTCAAAGAAATATTCAATTTAATCAAAAAAAAAAAAATCAATTAATCCTACAGAACCATTAGTTACAAGTATAAAAAATACAAACTTATTAAAGAATTGATTTAGAACCATTTTAAAAAATTAATTATTTCTTAAAATTCATACTATAATACTTTTAACACTCAATTATTATGTAGAACCTTAAATAAAATTCATTTTTAAAATAAACTGTAAAAGATAAATCAATGATACAAAAAAAAATAATTTATGGAATAATAGAAATTTCGTATAATTTAAGCCTGATAAAATTTTTTTTTGAAAACATTGATTTAATTTAAAAAAAACAAATTTTTTTAAATAATTAAAAAAAAATTTTTACCAAATTTTAATTGTTTGTAAAGTATTCAAAATTGAAAACTAATATATTTATATAATTACAATTATTATAAAAAAATTAAATTTTTGTAATTCGATAATTGAATTCAAGAAGAACTTTTTGAAAATTATTCAAATTAATTGATTCATAGATGAAGTTTAATTAAAATATTTTGTTAAAAAAAAAAAGTTAAAAAACTAAATACTCTGTAATTAAGAAATTTATGAAAATAAAATTCAATTAAATATTATACCAAATATTTTTTTAATAATATCGAAATAATGTTAACATTAGGGGAGGGTAGGCTACATTGAACCGGGTATTTTATAAAGTCCAAGAACTAATAAAACTTTACTAATTTCGATCAGGTTTTTGTATCAAAATTAAGCTGAAGTACTCCTTTAGTTAATACACACGTTACAAACACAAATTATTATGATTAAATAATAAAATTTAATTTTTTTCTAACAAGTCACACTTTTCTTATTTTGAAGGATGTGTGTCTACATTGAACCACCTCTAATAAAACACTACAATTTACTTCTAAAATAATATTTCCACTTACACATTGTAAAAAATCTTATTTTCCACTCAAAAAAATAGAAAATTGTTATTTAAATGTTATTACTTGTTAATATAGGAGATTAATGTATTTTAATGTCAGGTTAGGTAGGTAAAGTGACAGTTTGAGTTTATCTCGTTCACAATTGTGATGAAAGCATGTCTTCCAGTATTTTTCTTACTAATTAGTAGAGCAGACAATTTTACAACTCTTAAAATTGAAAATTCTTTGCTTTTTCGGGTGGTTCAATGATGCCGCACTCACTGTATTCACATGACATTCACAACAAAAATTGTTTATAATAAATTTGTGTAAGATTTAAAGTTCTTTATCACATCGGAATATTGAAGTTGACACCCTAAGCGAAATAAATCGCAAGTTTACTAATTTTTAAAACTTCCTATTTCAATAAAAAAACGTCATTATAATTCCACCAAATTTTTTGTTTTGTACGTGAAAAACAGTTTTTTTAGTTTTTCTTTGTAAATAATAAACCTACGTGCCCGAAATTTTTGGACATAGTTTGTTTCAGTAAAACTAACTTATATATTAAATAAGAAAAAATTTCACTCAGTCATTTCTCAGAAAATTGAAGTGGTTCACTGTTGACGCTGGTTCAATGTAGCCTACTCTCCCCTAAATCAAATACATTAAATTAAATTATAAAAAGTATTCACTCTTAGAAGAAATTATGGTTGAGAAGTTAAAACTTAAAGTGAACAAACAAAGATATAAAACATAACCGTTGAACACATCAAAACACATTAAAAAGTTAAATATTAAAATTATTAAAAACGCTTCTAACCCACAAAACCTAATTTTCAAAACAAACAAATCTAGTCTAAAACTATTAAATTAAATAAATTAAATATAAAAAATATATATATATATATAAATATAATATAATTTCTTATACATAATAGTAAACACTGACAAAAACAAAAAGCTAAAAAAAATTAAACAGAAAATATGCACAAATATGTACTGAAAGAAAAAAAAGGAAGCAAGATAAATGCATGAAGATCGTACGGAACATGCACACCCTAGGCGCTTGAAATTTTTCGGTTCTCGACAAACTGGGATCGCGCCAGAGAAGATAGTTTGTAGGTACCGGAAGAGGTGGAGAAACGCCGGGGAGCGGGCGAAAAGCATAGGAACAAAGACAAACGCATGGAACCATGCACTGCTTCGTGGTAGTCTCGGTACAGCACGGTGGTCTTCAAGCACTTTTAGGTTTACCTAAAATGAGTCAAAATTGTGCTAACGCAGTTTTATCTGTAATCGTCCCAAGATTCCAAATTTTCATTTCCGAAAATCGTAGCTGATTCTTTTTTCGAAAAAAAACATATATATGGGCAATTCCACGTGAGATTTAAGTCCACCTCTTAAAATCGGCCAAAAAATATTTATTTTTCTATTCTGTATCGAAACAAATTAGATTCGTATTTTTTTATTTTTGTTTAATTGTACAAATTTTCGAGTTATAAATTTTCGAAATTTTTGACTTGTAATTGAAGACCTATATTCAGTAACTTATAATTCCGAAAATATTGAGTTTAGGAAAAAGTTGTTAAAGAATGAAAGTTTTAGTTTTCTTTCGAGTTTTAAGAAATGTAAACAAAAAATTTTTTTATAAACAAATTAATTTTTTTTAACTTTGGGCCGGATTTAAAAAATTTTTTTTAAAATTTATTTATACCTTATAATATAGAGGAAGTTTCCAAAAAGTACCGAAATGGGCCTGATGTGTTAAATGAGTTTTAAAACATTTTCAAAAATCACTTGCAAGCATCACATGGGATATTTTTACAATTAACTTTTTAGAACTGTCTGCAGCGTATAAATTTTAATCTATTTGTGTTCTTTGTTTTAAGTTAAAGGGTCTACGCTGTAGCAGTTTTAAAAAGTTAATTGTAAAAAAATCCCACTGTCGACTAAAATCTCACGTGGAATTTCCCATAGGGTAATGTCACCTTGAGTAGACCGCCTGAGCTTTTAAGTTATCTGACAGCGAAAATGTGAAATAAATAGTGCGAATAGCAGCACCGCACCTAGAAACCGTAAGAAATTAAGTTCCGCGATAATCATATACGTTACCGTTTGATGTAACGCATTTTTGAGAACACAAACCAAAAAAGAAGTCGCTCTTTCAATGAGTAAAGTGATTTAGAAGTGTAAAAGTAGTGTAAAATTTAAGTTTTAAAAGGTAACTTATTTTTTTCCTACTACTTTGGACATTGAAATTGATTGTCTTAGTTTAATTTAGTGATAATTTTGACTCAAAAAAAATTGTGGTGGCTGCCATAAAAAGTTGTTTGTCACCATGAGTGGACCACAGTTTATAACCATGAGTGGACTGCCTGCTTTTTCCATTTTTAATGTCAGTTTAACATTTCTTTAGATATAAATTGACAATAAATTAGTTTGAAACTATGATTTATGTTCTTTATTAATTTTTTTGTGATATTGATGTGATATGTGACAAAATTATTAAAAATGGTTTCACTTGTAAACATTGCGACACATACATGGTCTGAAGCTGCATAAGCATAAATTTTGTTTCAATATATCAGAAATATTAAATACATTAAAGAATTTAAAATAACTTTTACAATTTTTTAGGAGTGGTCAACTCAAGGTTACACTTTTTTCATTCCTTAAAAATTAGCTTTTTTTAAAAGTCAATTGTTTTTTCCAATAAAAAAAAATCAAAGCTATTATGGTATAAACACTTATCTAGGGATTTAAACTAAAGCTTGAAATAGAAACCTCCGATTAATTTGCTTTCATACAGAATTTTTTAGAAAAAAAGATTAGGCGGTCCACTCAAGGTGACATTACTCTATATATGTTTTTTTGAAAAAAGAATCAGCTACGATTTTCGGAAATGAAAATTTGGAATCTTGGGACGATTCCAGATAAAACTGCGTTAGCACAATTTTGACTCATTTTAGGTAAACCTACAAGTGCTTAAAGACCACCGTGACAGGCGGGGCGGCGCCTACGAAGGTGTGGAAGCGGAGAGAAACGGAGGAGAATCATACGCCAAGTATAATATATATATATATATACGGGCGGAGAGTCAAGCAGCGAGTATATCTATATAACACGCCAAATATATAAAAAACCAAATAACTTTTTAGACGTTTGACAGAAGTAATTTAAAATGATAAATATGGCAAAGCTCTATTTAATTTTAAAAAAAAATTAATAAATTTGAAAACATAAGATTATTATATAAATATATTTAAAAAAAAAAAAAAAAACTTTTTCTATGATTGTTTTGAATATAAAAGGGTAGCAAAGTTTTTTTTGATATTCAATTTTCTTTGTACAACAAGAAAGTTCGATTATTTATTAAAGTAAAATTTATTAAAATTTTTTTTAATATACTTTAAAATTTTAAATATAATATAATTTGACAATTTAATTCTAATGAATTTTTATGGAAATTCATGATAGTAATAAATTTCTTTTTAAAAATATTTTTCAAAAAATAACTTCCAAAAATTTAATAAACCTAAAAATGTTCGCTACTTTTTTTAAAAAATGTTTTAAATAAGGTTCTTTAAAAAAGAAGTAAATCATTTGTAATTGAATGTAACGAAATTTCAATTACATCAAACATTTTCAATTAATTGTTTATAAAAATTTAATTACCTTAAAATAACGAAATTAAAAATGTTTATTTTTTAAAATATTGCGAAAATTCAATCTTAATTTTTTTTTAAAATTTTTTTAAGATGAATCCTTTTTATAAATTAACTAATTAGAAAAAAAATTATATTAATAATAATAATTTAATTGTTCCCACTCACCGTTGCAGTACAATCGCCTATAGAAATAATACAAAAAAATTCACAAAACACCAAAACCCAGTCTTTTGTCAAAATTTACACCAACAGTTTTTATATATATATATATAAATTTTTTTAAATACAAAACACTAAACAATAACTAAAAAGAGAACAAAATAAACACTTAACAAAAAACACTATAACTAAATATAAAAGAAAACTACACTGACGCCTACAAAGACAACGAAGTAGATAATAAACGAGATTTGAAAATGCATACTACAGCACAATGCACATCTCACACGAGTGACCACCTCACCGAGAGATGCTGTCACCATACGACAATTAATCAAAACTATTACTAACCACTTCAATTCAAATTCTACCACTTAAACAAAAAAATAACAATTAATATAAATTATTTCGCTCATTTTTTTATTAAATTTTTTTATATAAAACAGGGATCGTTTAAAGCAAATTTAAAAACCGAAAATTAAAGAAAATTAGCTTCTATTTTTTTATAAATTCAATATTTTCAATCACATATTTCCAAAAATTCAAACAAATTTAAAAATAATAACATTTTATAATTATTTTTATTTTTTTTACATTCTGAAGAAAACAATCATGTTCAGAACATTTAATTGAAATTTATCAAAAATTGACTAGATTCCTTTAAATTATACAAAATTCTTTTAGAAATAGAATTGTTTTTTTTCTTTAGAAAAAATTAAATTATTACAATTAGTTTTATAACATTTTTTTAAAAAAATATTCTATCACCTTCAAACAATACAAACAAAATTTATGAAAATTCATTTTCTAAACTTATGAAAATTTTATAGAAATCATGATCCTGAATTTAATACAATTACTAAAAAAAAATATTGTAAGAATTTAACTCAATTTAATTTTTATTCGGTATATGTTTGTCCACCTTTTGTACTGTGATACCTGTATAAAAGCTCAAAAAAAACCACAATATCTCAAATATCACTTTTATTTCCTTTTTTCCAAGTATCCTAACTTTTTAAACAAGACCTGGTTTTGAAATCAGTCTACGTTGCCCTGACCCTAACAAAATAATTTTATAAAAACAACCTATAAAAAAACAAAATAATTTTTTTTATAAAAGATACAATGAAATAGCAATTTAAATTTTAAGTACATTATTTTTTTATTTTTTTTTCACAAATATGCCAAGCAAAATAATGTTTAAATCAATCATTGTCTAAACAAACAGAAATTTCGCATTTATTTGTTCCATATTTATTTATCACAAAGCAACACAAAATGTAAAAAAAAAAATGAAAAGAAATCTATGCTGGTCAACAATATAACACAAAACAAAAAAATCAAAAAAAAACCATTATATACCAAGTGTGGTTGAAATCGAATCGGTGGAAATAATTCGGGCTTTAAAGGGTTAAAAGATTTTATAATTTAATCGAATTCGGACTTAACTGTATTAAAAAGAATTTTTAATAGTCTTAAATGAATAAAACGCTCAGTATTTTATAGTAAGAAAAATGGATGTTAAATTTATTTCAAAATAAATACTGTTATTAAAAATTTAGGATCCCCCTTTTAAGTACGTTATTAGTTCAACGTCTCCGATTAGACGGTATTTTTAGCTGAAAAATAAAAGGAAAAGGTGGCAATAGCAAGGTAGAATTTTAACAAAGACACTAAGTAATATGTGCAATATGATGTTACAAGAGTCTGTTTATTCAGTACGTTTAAAAAGATTAATATTAATTTATTACAATTGATGTTGTCATATCATTATTACAATGTGTACCCTTTTTAACTTATATTAATTAGGTCTTAAAAATTACCCTTTGTAAAATTACATTTAATAAAAATAAAATCCAATACTTAGAATTGTGACAATAGAAAAAATTATAACTTATGAATATACCTCTGTTTTAAACAGAAAATGATATTTAAAGAAATTAACTAATAAGTGTATGTGTGTGTAAATGTGTAGAAGTAATTACAGAATAATTGTTTAATTAACTCACCAATTATAACTTATTAGAATTTATATCTCTTTTTTTTAGACAGAAAAGTCTCTTATTTCTGTGTCTTCCAGTTACACCTGTAGTAATATTCGCGTATTCACTTTTACTTCTCTTTTTTTTTAGTTTTTCTCTTATATTCCTTTTCTTTTTAATGGTCTTTAAATAAATTCCCTTTTTTTTAATAATAAAAAATTAAAAGATCAAAATTGATTTTAATATTTAAAATTTTGGGGTTACCAAATTTTAAATTTGTAATCAATTCTGAAATCCTGTGTTATACGTAGAATGAAAGAAATAAATCTTCAAACCACAAAAAAAACGAGGTTCAATATTTTTATCACTTTTTTCTTATTTTGAAATTCTCTTTTCTTTGTTAATAATATTTATTATTAATTTATTCTTTTTTTAACGAACTGTTTTCTCAAATA
Source organism: Leptopilina heterotoma (assembly GCF_015476425.1). NCBI lineage: Eukaryota > Metazoa > Arthropoda > Insecta > Hymenoptera > Figitidae > Leptopilina > Leptopilina heterotoma. The sequence continues at coordinate 55,686 of NW_025110854.1, forward strand.
TTCTTCACTTTTAATTCAATTTATCTCGAATAACTTCTTTAATATTTCTTTTTATCTTTATATTTTCAAATATATCACACTGAGAGAAGTCCGGGAACTAATACGTCCCGTGCGAGCCTTGAGTTGTACTTTTGAATGTTTTTATGTGAACCCTCGAATCGGGATGTCTCAAGCCCCGATGCGAAACGTGGAACGTCCTGAAGCGAGATTACACAGAACTTTCAGTGTTTGCCACCAGTTGTTTTCTCACATGCGAGAACAATGTTTGACTGGATCGGGGAGTCTCAGCACCCGATTCGGAACAACTTAAACACGACAAGCAGAGTAGCTCATAGCGACGTCTAGCGGGAACTATTACGTCTCGGTCTTCTCTCAGTGCACTTTGTTTTAATTATAATCTTATACGATCAACTTTAAATAATTATTTCACTCAATATTATATATTTTCACAATAGTAATTAATTAAATTCAATTAATTCAAATTATATAAAATCAACCCTTAAACTTGGGGAAATGAAATACAAAAACCTCCACCTTTTTGCGGGAATTAATCACATTTAGAGTCCAATGTCAGTTTTTCAAATTTTAAAATGGCGGAGAACTTTATAAAAGTCGATCAAATTATGGATTTTTGTAATGTTACAGACTCTCAATAAAAAATCAATATAAAATTAATCTTATACTGTGACATATGGATCAAAAGGTAATTTAATTATGTTTACAATGACAATCTATTCATTATATTTTGACATTTATATTTATGTTAAAAATGAAAAAACACTAAATTTTTAGCGTTTTTATGGTTTAAAGGGTCTGAACCACGGGTTAATGTTAAAAATTTTTATTTCTAAATATTGTGTTCTTATTTTTACACAAATTGAAAGATTTTTAGAGGATGAGACCCAATAAAAAAAAGTTTTTATTTTTTTGGGACACCCTACTATGAATCCAATTGTTAGTTTTTTAATACAATGACTGGTTTCTTCATGGGACTTAATGAGTTAAAAGTTTTTAATTTCCTTTAAGAAACTAAATTTTTTTTGTACAAAGTTAAAAACAACTTTGTCGATGCATCTGTCCATTGAAATGGACCGCTTGTTACGAACCAGAAAAATATTTAATATTTAAAACAATTGATAATTTATTAATTGTTAAAATTAAAGTAGACTTTTAAGTTGGTCCTATTTTTAAGATTCTCGGAAGTTCAAACTGACAAGACTAAAGGTCTTGTTTATTATTATGGGATTCGATTTATATCCACGAAGCTGAGATTCTCCTAGAAAATTCGGAAAATCTACCCTATCAGATCTCAAGAAGGAATAAAGAAATTTAAAACAGTTAAAATATATCAGTTATACAGTTATTTATTAAATTTAAATTGACTCGAATTATCTGCCCCTCGTACAATTTTTAGGAAAGGCAGGAAATGAATTTAATTGGCCTGGAACGATACATTGGTACTTACCGTCCTGGCGTTCGCACTTAAAAACTACCGTCGCACTCGTCAACGGGCGCTAAACAAATTTTCACAAATTGTCTCTTATTCTAACTCCTAAACCACCAAACACAGGGCGGACGCGGAAATTTCGCGGATCCGGCCGGTCTTTCAACAAGATAAAATATATCTTCACTGATTCGGCTTCTAGGCTGCCTCCGCGGACTTCGGAGTAAGTTGGATTTTATTTTCGTCCGAACAATATTGTAGGTATGACAATACAAACAATAAAGTGTCCTAGTTACCGGACGGGAGACTGCCTGGGATTTTTAATCGTACGCGCTTATTCGCGAGTAGAGACCGTACTGTTCAATTTAGATGGGTAATTAATGTGTTTTTATAGTTTGCTTCCGGAAAGAATGTGGAAAGGTGGAGACAGGGCGTTGGACCTGTTGCTATGCCGAAATTGCTGAATTTGCAATTTTGCAGGTGCATTATGTTGAAATGCATTCCTTTTCTTTTATTCTTAGGAAAGAACATTTTAAATATTCTTTCAATTTTGGAAACAAATATTAATTTGTCTATTTGTTATTATTATTATTATTATTATTATTATTTTTTTTTTTCTTTTTTTTATCAATCTCTGAAAATAGGATTAATGTAAGTTGGAAATAATGGACATTTCAAAAATAGAAATTCCATTCTATGTTGTAACCCTTTAAAGGTTACTACAATTCCAACATTAAATCAATTGTCCCAATATTGATCTGGAATTGATCAGTTGTTTAGATATCAAAAGAAATGCACATGCTTGGTGTTAGCATGGCAGCATAGCTTGTAGGTCTGGGAAGTGTAATGGGTAAAGAGAGGATAGGTATAGGAACATAAGCGAATGCGTATTTCATAAAGATCCCGGGGTATGTATGTATTCTATGTTAAATTTTAAATGAGAGCGAGCGAGAACCCGCCGTGCATTTGTGGCTTTAGGAGTAAAGAGTCGCGAACATTCCGTTAGAGCGAGAGAGAGCGCTTCGTCGTTGAACACAACCTTTGTTTTCTTCGCACGATGCCCGTCTATTACAATGCGGTATTATTTTAATTATATTAATTTTATAAATTTTAAAATCATAATAATTACAATACAATAATTATAATTAATTGAATTATAATGATTGTATTATATTTAATTTTAAATTCTATAATCCTTTATACGTTTTCATTATCCGTGTTGACTTCAAGGGCTTGCATCTTACGTGAATTAAAATTATTTTTGAAACAATAAAATTATATTATTTCTTTTGGATGTGAGTTGCCAAGTGAAGTCACTGTATTCTAAGTGTCGTTTTTCTGACTTCGGGAATTCCTCATGGTAACGCGATCTTAAACCTGCTGCAATCTAACTTGAAGCGAGTTTTAGTAAAATATTATTTTGAAATAAAATGAATTTAAATTTTTGTTTCAATGATTTTTAAACATTTTTAATATATGTTTTGTTATTATATTTATAATTTTTATGTTGCTAATATTGGCGCAACAAACCACCATGGAAATTCCGTTTTCGTCCTCGAAAACTAGCAGCTCTTAGATTCAACACGGTTATTTAAGGATATATATATATATATATATATATATATATATGTTTATTTAATTACGTAAAACTATTAAATTGTCGTAATTAATTAATAAGTTCGAGTTTGTTCAAATCGCATAATTCTTTTCTTTCTTCCTATTATTCGTTCACACATACCAATGCAATATACTCATTCGCACCTTCGCGGTGGGGATGCTTCAATTCGGTTGCACTTGACCGTGATCGCGTTAATCTCATTAGTATAGTTTAGATACGCGTCGGTTTGACAAGTTAATAATATGTGCACGTGCGGTCAAGTGGGTGTGGTGCTTCTTGAATTCTCTTTTGGATGTTACAGCGTTACAATGGGTGTAATCGGCAAGATATTGGCCGATGATCGATCGGTGAGTGATATAATTATCATACAAATTTGCTTAGTGTAAAAAAAAATAAAATTCAAGATTAATAAATTTTAACCCTTTGAAACACCCCTTAAGAATAATAGTAATGTGTTGTTTTAATAATACTATAATGTTTATTTATTATTATTATTATTCATTTATTGTATTTATTTTTATGAGTGAAAGTGATAAAACTGTTAGATTTTTAATTTTATAGAAATTCCTATTCGATATATGTAATATTAAAAGCACACATACTAATTGTGTCCATACCTATATTATTATTTAAAATTTTATTTATTTGTTTTTGTTTCGTTTTGTTGTGTTTTTTTTTTTTTTTTTTTCTTTTTTTTTTTTTAATATAATTATCCCATGATTGAAATTTTACTTGATTAATTAATCCCGCTTTTATACCGTATGGTTTATACCCATGTAGATATATATACATATATATATATATATATATACATATATATATCACTATAATAATTATGACGTATCGTCACCCATATATTATTAATTATTTATTTTATTATTATTATTATTATTATTACATTAATTACCATATAATTATTATAATAATATTACAATGATACAATAAGTTACATATATGTACATACATACATATATATACATATATACACATATATATAACAATTATATAGCAATCACGTCCATATCAATATACTAATATTACGAAATATTAATTAATTGAACACATCACTATATTTGGAACAAGTGAGGAAAATCTCATGTATGTTACATTAATGAATTATTTGGCAATGATCAGCAATGATAACGTGTTGACCTAACACTGCTGCAAGCCACGGGCACTCGCCTTCATAAGTTTATTCTTCTGAGAGCGGGTACCTTTGGTTGCGTGGTAGAAGGGAGAACGGGCACTTAAGGGCGCTTCAGTCGGCAGTTAGTGAAATGGCTTTTAGCTCCTATCGGTTAGACCGATGACGAGGTGCCCTTGCTAATGAGATATTATTATTTCATGCCGCAGATTTTTTTTCTTACGTAAATCATTGCTGCTCTTACCTTAATAATTGCACATTCTTACCACATTACGGTTACACTGGTTGTAGTCCTTGTATTGGTAATGTGACAACTGATTTCGGTGATGATAAATATGTGAACTTGGATGTAGTTGGCATACATCCTTCGGATGACTCGTTCTTCTGTGGTATTGATGTCTTAAAGATTTCTTTTGATCCTTGGTCGGTCGGTTGTTTCTCGTCCGATGGTCCTGCAGCAGTTAAGGTTGAATTTGGCACTTTGATACTGGTGAGATCCGTCGGAGGCGTTGTTTCATTGATCTTAGACTTAATGATTTTCTCGTTTACCTCCGGCGGCTGGGGTCGAAAATGGGTCTCAAGTTTGACTTGTCCTCGTTTGGGATTTACAGTGTTTTGAAGGGTATTGACTCCATTTAATATAGGCTTCCTGCAGACATACAGCAGAATAAAGACAACAATTAGGGCCAATCCTCCATATGATCCATAAACTAAAGTGGCCTGTTTGCTTTTAAAATGTCGTTGTATTGCGAAATCCTGTAGTTCTTGTTCCAACTCGTCGAGTGTTTTGGAGTTGGCGTCGAAGTGAGACGTTATTGATTTGGTGTTACTCAATTCTGCTTGTTGTTCTTCTAAGGTCAGAGCTAGGTTGGCGTGTGTGGATACAAGAGGCGAGATTTCTAATAGGTTCAGGTGCAATTCAGCTCCATAAATCAGCTCAGATTGTCCTTTTTGCGCAGGATTGGCTGGAATGGTGACATCTTCGGTTCGCGCAAAACATCCTGGAGCTAACTTCATTATTCCGGTTCCAGTTAAATTTAGGTTGATTGGGTTCATAGAATGACAAGAGATAGTGACAATCTCCGGTCCTGCAAAAGAATAGAGCCAGGAGGCCAGTGTTCTTAGCGGTGTCCAGTAAGAATTCAGATTTGATGTTATTCTGATTGGACAGGATTTCATGGCTTCGATAGTTGGTTTAAGGAGAAGCATAGGTTCACATGAGGGTCGTTCGTGAAGTTCGTAGATGGGCACGCCTTCCAGACAAGCATGATAAGCTGCGGTGGTTCGGCAACTTCCCCACTCCTTTTCACTAAGAAACAAGTAAGTTCGCTTTGCGTCATCGACAACGAGGTAGTTGTATTTTGAATTCACGTATGCTCTTTGTTTTCCACTACCTAAGTCCTTTTGTATGGTAGGGAGGGGATGAATCTTGAACGCTTGATAGCGGTACTCCTCCAATAATGGAATATCAATGAGTATCTTTATGTTTTCGATCTCGCACCAAATAGAGGTCGTCGCTATTTTGATTAATTCGTCGATGCTAACCCTAGGACCGGGCAGAGGAAAACGGACTTGCGTTAGGTTGTCCTGAATATCTCGGAGAATAGGCTCCAGTTGTTGTGATGAGATTATTCCTGGGTGTAGTCGACCTTTCCGAGCGTCATGTATTGCATCCAGCATGGTGGATGTAATTCGTATGTTGTGGTCCAGACCTAGTTTTATTCCTGATAAGATGGATGACACTATTCCTCTTCGCATTAATTCCTCTTTTGGTGATACGATGTCATTAATTGTGGATGATAGGTTTCTCAATTTTTGTTCAATCTGTTCAATTCGAGCATCATGATGTTGATACTGAGAGTGGAGAGTATCTAACTGAGATCGAATAACATGGGTCTGCTTCCCTACTAAATGTGAGAGGTTGGTTTGTGCCTCGTTTAGCTCTCTTATTTCGGCGTCGTAGCGTTCCCCGTCGTCGTAATTTAGGACACCGGCCACTGGTCCAGCAATCTTTCCCAAAATTCCAAGTAATGGCACGCTCCGTCTTACTCTCAATTGGGATGACAATCTGATTGGTGATGTTTCTTTACTATTTTGTAATTCCCGGATTTGAATTTGGAACTGGTTTTGTATTTCCTCTACCATTTCCCATCTGTCTTCCCAGTTGAAAGAGTCTGGGGGTCCATTGCAATTTCTTTCTTGTTGTTGGCATAGTTCTTTCATCCTCTCCATTCGTGCTTTTAGGTCGTTGAAATGACGTCTTTGTTTGGCAATGTCAAGGAACACTGCTACTCTCCAGCGACTGGTCGATCTTCGGACTTCAGAAACGTGCTCGAAATAAATCCCACTGCTGACAATTACTGGGGTAATGTCGTACCCTTCTCCATGCATCCGTAGGCTATCCTGATCCTCGAATTTTGCATATGTCATCAGGATGGGAAGGAAATACAGAAACTTCAAGGGCCAATGTGTTGTCATCATTGTTGTATCTAAAACAAATTTTTTTTTTTTTTTTTTTTATTATTATAATGATTTTGGTGGAAGATAATGGTTACAGATGGGCAACCATTATCTTATCTCTATGTTTGACGAACCTCTCGCCAGTCTCATCTTCTAAAACCACATTATTATTCTCGGTCAATCCGACCACAGAATATGGACCATTAGCACGGGAGTCGAATTTATTGGACCTTACTTCCTTATAAGTATATACCTTATCGCCGATCTTAACGTTAGAAGGCCGAGCTTTCAGATCGTAGTGTGCTTTTGATTTCTCCTTTGCATGGATCAATCTCTGTGCGGCCAAATTCTGCAGCTCATGCAGCCTAACGATAAGATCCCTCAGGTACACACCGTAAGTTTCCAATTCAGGTCCTTGTGGGAACGAACTTGGAATCCGAGCCATTCGACCAAAAACCAATTCGTATGGGGTGAATTGGAGCGTGTCATTGACCGAATTTTTATGTTGTTTAGGGGGGTGATGATCCCGTTCAGTTTCTCGACGCGACCTTTCTTGAATTGGTTGGTCCATTTGGCGTGAGTATGGACTAGGTGGGCGAGGGGGATCATCACGTCGTGAGATACGGTAAGATGAACTTCGTGATTTCTCTGCATATTCCTGCCTTTCTTCAGCGCGCAGGGCGTGGTCGAAAGCTTCTTCTAAATTGGCGGGGTTTCGGGTGTCAACGAAGATCGACATCTCTTCGGGCAATCCTCTCATAAAGGCTTCTAGTGCACACTCGATAATAGGTCGCATCATGATGGTGCTTTCAGCTTCTTCTTGTACACGGACGGCAGCGCCCTCTACCTGTCAGTACCTGTGTTGATATTTTGCGTCCAATGCGTGTTTCGCTCCACTGATTAATCCCTGTAGGCGATCGTGATAATCGCTGACCGTTTCTGACTGTTTCTGGCGAATGTTTATGATGTTTTCTAAATACCATTGGTACTTTTTCGATGTGGCAAATCTTTTAGTAAGGTGATTTATCAATTCCTGAGTTGTCAAAAATTGTTTATCTCTGACACTTTCTCGTGCTGCGCCCTTTAGCTTACTTAAAATGGCTTTAATAAAACCTGGTTCAGTTTGTTCATTAATGAAGACTGCTCCATTCGCAACATCCTGCAAAAATTCTTTTAAAGGTGGGCTTCGCCCATCAAAACACGGAATGTGGAATGTACTACGCTGCAAGGTCATACATTCGAGTACAGAGGCCATTGCTGCTGTTGTGTCATGCTGGAACGCATTTTGCTGTCCCTGCAAATTTGCTTGGTCGGCGACAAAATGTATGCTACCATTTTCTTCGGGACGAGACATGTTGAATTTGGGAATGCACGAGATAATAGATAATCACACACAATTGAATCTTTTTAATAGTCCAGATTTTTAGTTATTTCACCACCACGGAATATTCCTGCTAAGTGCACAATATAACTAAAATCGGAATTGAAAATAATTTCACTCACAAAATAAAAATAAAATCGACTGAGTGCGTAAGAGGCGCGAACTATTGTTTGGGGGTCACTGTTGTTGGCAATTTTTCATAACGCGACACTTTATTATTCAAGGAGGTGAAATTTATAACAAGGCGACTGTTAGAAGTGGGGATTCTCTTAATGTGTGCAATAGGTGTCGAAAAGGGGGAGTCGATGTCGTGGTAAGACATGTTTCTTAACTCTATCATTGTTCGTCCATCCAATTTATACTGAATAAATCTGAATAAATATGAGGTAATTTAATCAATTATCAAAACGTCATTTTCGTATTTCACAGTAGCGTCACTGTCGTAGCTGTCATTATCTGAATCTAGAACTAGAACGGGAGCTCGGATAATTTTCACTTTCTGGTCGTTGAAATTTTCGATTCGTCTTACTCTTAGACTTAGAGTTGTGGTGTCTGTGAGAATATCAGCTGATCGTACCAGGGTTAGGGAAAGTTCCCTTAAGGTTCCGCGATTAATAACACTACCTTTATAATATGGTAATTTTTGGTTAAATGTCACAGAATAATGCAAATTTTCTGGGTATTTTTCTTTCCAACCAGCTAAAGTAAGTCGGCGATATTTAACGATTGGAGATGGAAAGGTTTCAGGGAGAATTATTTGTGAGGGGACAGAGTCTAGAGTTTTTACGGTTTTTCTGTTAGCAGAAAATTTTTTTTTGTGTCTTTAAACAGGCCCTTGTTGATCTTTTTGATCTGCCCTTCTTTCTAGATCGCGTTCCCCTCTTTCTTAAACTTTCTGGCATTTAAAAATGACAAATTGAGAAAAACAGAGTAAAGGAAGAAAAATAGCGGAATACAAGAACTAGAGAATTAAAGAAAGGGTAAGAAGGATTTTATTTTAGACTTGTCTACCAATGGGCGAACCACGGAGCCTTGTCTTAGGATTAGAGAATAAGGATGGAATAAAATCGCATAACCGAATCGAGAATAGCTATGCAAGCTTTAATTAAGTCTAGACAGACTTGTCTACCAATGGGCGAGCCACGGAGCCTTGTCTTAAATAGTCCTATTAAAAGATTGAAAATTAAGATTTAATATTAAATCTCAATCGTTGCTTTTCTTGGGTTAACAACGAATTAAATTGGAAACAGATAGTATAGGTAAAAGAAGGAAGAAAAATTATATATATATAATAATTTTTTTTTTTTTTTTTAATTTTTAGACTTGTCTACCAATGGGCGAACCACGGAGCCTTGTCTTGGATTAGGGAATAAGGATGGAGTAAAATCGCATAACCGAATCGAGAATAGCTATTCAAGCTTTAATTAAGTCTAGGCAGACTTGTCTACCAATGGGCGAGCCACGGAGCCTTGTCTTAAATAGTCCTATTAAAAGATTGAAAATTAGGATTTAATATTAAATCTCAATCGTTGCTTTTCTTGGGTTAACAACGAAATTAAATTAGAAAAAGATAGTATAAATAAAAGGAAAAAAAAAATAATAATTCTGAAAAAGGGGGGGGTAGTAATGTCAAGAAAGATCAAAACAAGGAAAGGTAGGTTTTAATTTTCCTTTTCTCTGTTTTCCAAAGCTAATTTAACACAGCGCTCGATTTCTTTTCGTTTAAGCGCGATTTCGGCTTCTACTTTTGATTGATTTGCAGATATGATTTTACTTAAGTTTCTGTCACTTAATATCTCTTTTTCTAGTTTAGAAGAACCTCTAATTCTCAACAAATTCTTTAATTTTGACCCTCCCCAAACGTTTCTATTTTTATGTGGCATTTTCTAAAAGACATTTTAAAAGAAAAACAAAAATAGAAATTGAAATCTTCAGGGCACGATGGCCTCGCCGGGATAAAATCCCACCGCTGCCACCATCAGTTTGTTACGAACCAGAAAAATATTTAATATTTAAAACAATTGATAATTTATTAATTGTTAAAATTAAAGTAGACTTTTAAGTTGGTCCTATTTTTAAGATTCTCGGAAGTTCAAACTGACAAGACTAAAGGTCTTGTTTATTATTATGGGATTCGATTTATATCCACGAAGCTGAGATTCTCCTAGAAAATTCGGAAAATCTACCCTATCAGATCTCAAGAAGGAATAAAGAAATTTAAAACAGTTAAAATATATCAGTTATACAGTTATTTATTAAATTTAAATTGACTCGAATTATCTGCCCCTCGTACAATTTTTAGGAAAGGTAGAAAATGGATTTAATTGGCCTGGAACGATACATTGGTACTTACCGTCCTGGCGTTCGCACTTAAAAACTACCGTCGCACTCGTCAACGGGCGCTAAACAAATTTTCACAAATTGTCTCTTATTCTAACTTTTAAACCACCAAACACAGGGCGGACGCGGAAATTTCGCGGATCCGGCCGGTCTTTCAACAAGATAAAATATATCTTCACTGATTCGGCTTCTAGGCTGCCTCCGCGGACTTCGGAGTAAGTTGGATTTTATTTTCGTCCGAACAATATTGTAGGTATGACAATACAAACAATAAAGTGTCCTAGTTACCGGACGGGAGACTGCCTGGGATTTTTAATCGTACGCGCTTATTCGCGAGTAGAGACCGTACTGTTCAATTTAGATGGGTAATTAATGTGTTTTTATAGTTTGCTTCCGGAAAGAATGTGGAAAGGTGGAGACAGGGCGTTGGACCTGTTGCTATGCCGAAATTGCTGAATTTGCAATTTTGCAGGTGCATTATGTTGAAATGCATTCCTTTTCTTTTATTCTTAGGAAAGAACATTTTAAATATTCTTTCAATTTTGGAAACAAATATTAATTTGTCTATTTGTTATTATTATTATTATTATTATTATTATTTTTTTTTTTCTTTTTTTTATCAATCTCTGAAAATAGGATTAATGTAAGTTGGAAATAATGGACATTTCAAAAATAGAAATTCCATTCTATGTTGTAACCCTTTAAAGGTTACTACAATTCCAACATTAAATCAATTGTCCCAATATTGATCTGGAATTGATCAGTTGTTTAGATATCAAAAGAAATGCACATGCTTGGTGTTAGCATGGCAGCATAGCTTGTAGGTCTGGGAAGTGTAATGGGTAAAGAGAGGATAGGTATAGGAACATAAGCGAATGCGTATTTCATAAAGATCCCGGGGTATGTATGTATTCTATGTTAAATTTTAAATGAGAGCGAGCGAGAACCCGCCGTGCATTTGTGGCTTTAGGAGTAAAGAGTCGCGAACATTCCGTTAGAGCGAGAGAGAGCGCTTCGTCGTTGAACACAACCTTTGTTTTCTTCGCACGATGCCCGTCTATTACAATGCGGTATTATTTTAATTATATTAATTTTATAAATTTTAAAATCATAATAATTACAATACAATAATTATAATTAATTGAATTATAATGATTGTATTATATTTAATTTTAAATTCTATAATCCTTTATACGTTTTCATTATCCGTGTTGACTTCAAGGGCTTGCATCTTACGTGAATTAAAATTATTTTTGAAACAATAAAATTATATTATTTCTTTTGGATGTGAGTTGCCAAGTGAAGTCACTGTATTCTAAGTGTCGTTTTGCTGACTTCGGGAATTCCTCATGGTAACGCGATCTTAAACCTGCTGCAATCTAACTTGAAGCGAGTTTTAGTAAAATATTATTTTGAAATAAAATGAATTTAAATTTTTGTTTCAATGATTTTTAAACATTTTTAATATATGTTTTGTTATTATATTTATAATTTTTATGTTGCTAATATTGGCGCAACACGCTTTCTCTGCTGCAGGATGCTTCTGCAGTTTCTATATTTTTAGTTTTTGATGTAACTGATTTCAAGAAATCTTGAAAGATTGTCAAAAGTGCAGAAAGTGTAGCTAGCAAGAACAAACCTATTGAGTGGACCCACCGTGCTTGTATCCAACTTAAAATTTTTACGTCGGAAGTAAATCTTCCAAAATTTTACTAAGTATCTTAACCTACCAGCTAATTTACTTACGGATTGTAGGACACACTTCGCAACCCATTATTCCCACTCCAACCTTCCCAACGGACGTATTTGCGGCAACCAATAATTCCCAAAGAAAGATATTTTTGGTGTTACGGAGTTTCAAAATTTTGACTTTTTTGAAAATATTTTTTTCGATTTAATATATTGATAAGTAAAATTAATCATGACTCATAGGAAAAAAGGTAAACTTTCCATTGGGATAGGTTAGAAAAAACCAATTTTTAGATATATTGAAATTAAAAATTTTACTTTCAATTTCAAGGTCAAATTGAAAGAAAACAATTTTTTTTCATCACCAGCTTGTAGCTAGTGAAAAACACTTTAAAAATCACAATTCACATTTTTAATTTGATTCCTTTTACTTATTAATATATTGAATCGAAAAAAATATATTTTCAAAAAAGTCAAAATTTTGAAACTCCGTAACTCCAAAAATATTTTATCAAATTCAATAATAATTCATACACACTTCTACTATTAATAGTAACATTTTGACAAAGTTTCGAGAATGTGAAAACAATAGATTGGAAAAGTATACTTTTGGTAAACAATACTTTGAGAAAATAATAGGTTGGGAAAAGTTGATTATGGGAAAAAGAAAGATTTGGAATTTTAACTATTGGGAAAAATGGATTGGGAAATCTGTCCACCAACGTCATCTATTCTTTCTTCTTCTTCAAATTGTTTGACGGATTTCGTGCTTTGTATTATAGTTGATGATGTTAACGTTATGGTGATCTTTTGTCCGTGTAGAATTGTCTGGATTACCCGCTGCCCCAATTTGTCCTTGTCGAACGTGGATTCACATAATGCATTGATACTGGCTCATATTCTTAAAATTGATAATAAAGGTCTTATAGCTCACAGACAGACAGCAACATTTTCTTGTTTCAATACAAGTCGAGAATCACGTGTAACAACTGGCTGGGCATCCAAAAAATACAATTTCTTGGTTGAGCGTATATTTCAAATAATTCGGTTTTTATTTCTTTTGGAATACTGTCTTTGTAAATTTCCTTCGAGCGAACTTCTAGATCCGTATGAATTAGATCTGACTTCTTATCTGTTGTCAGTTGTAACCTGTAACATATCATCATTGAGTAGAGTTGAATTTTAATCATTAAGATTTTTTGAGATGACTGGAGTCTGCATTTCTACCTCTGGTACGTTTTTATTGTTAGAATTATTAGGTCTTTCTTAAGAACGTGATTTTTCCGGAGAGCGTGATTGTTCCAGCCCAGTGAGAAATAAAAGATCTAACCGACGTCTAAGAAGTTGATAGGAGATCTAGGTCTAGATTTGGTCTAGAAATGTTAAATATAGATGTTAAAGTTGTTTTACTTCAAAGACATTTGTATTTGCCGTTCAGTCGCTTAGTGTAATTTTACATACATTTTATATAAAATTTAATATTTTATAAATTTCGCTATATCGACGTACTCGGTATATAGTAAATGCAAGTAAATGCATTTACGATATTGCGTTGAATGGTAACTTTTACGAATGTCAGAAATTTTTGCAGGACATAATCTAATAGTGTACTAGTGCCAGTCTAACAGACGTATTTGTAATTACTTAGATATCGAATACAATCCTAGACCGTTTGTAGAATAAAAGAATATGAATAAACCTAGTAACGAGCCTTGCTCATCGTTTTTCCACTTTTAACGTAGCTTAGGGTGGAATTCCATGGCAACGTTTTGCGTTGCATTTTGTAACTAGACCATGATTGTGAGAGAGATGGAGATATATAATATGTTCGCTATATTTCCACTCATGGACTAGTAACAAAACGCGACGCAAAACGGTGCCATGGGACTGCACCCTAATATAAATATTGTTGGAGAGTTATTCAATGGAATGTGACGTAGAAGATTACTGATGAAACAAATCAATATATTTATATATTCAATACGAATCATTTGCATCGAATCCAGTATAAAAATACTTTGCCACTTGCAACTACCGCTTTCCTCAAAATCTACACAATCTCATATCAGGGAATTCTGCCAAGCCGATGCCGTGATGCAAAACGGTCCTCTGAACAACGAACAACCAAACCGAACTTTTCAAACTTGACTGTTGAGACGCTATCAATATTTCTCTGCTCTCTGGTACTCTCCTCCAACCCTCAATGAACGCAAACACATTAATACACACAATTAACAAAAACAACTATTTATTAATAAAACTCAAAATGAATTAACAACTCTACAAATTATTAATAAAACTCAAATAATTCTCGATTATGACCATCGTTAAAACCGCGTCACGACTTTTCGGAAACCCGTATGTAAATGTCAAACCATCTGATTTTTCCCAGTGGGCTTCCTCATTATCAAATAGTTTTCGCTGACAATTAATCATGTGCAAAATCATTTAAATTTTGATATCACGAAAACAACAGATCCTCATTCGCTGATACGAAAGAAAGATACAAGAGACTCTGAAAATGCTATTGCTACACGTAACAAATTAGGTACAGTAAGTAACGAAACACATCATTTCAGGAAAAAACAATTTTTTGCAAGGAAACAGTTTTAAAATACCATGGATGTATGAGCCATATTATGCTCCCACTTGAGATATTCAATACATTACAAAAACTTTAAACGCGTTTTCTTGAAAACACATTTTTGAAAACGGGGAAACACTTTTCTTTCCTTATTAAAAAAGACTCACGTGGGATCCCACATGGGATCTTCTGTAGGTTCCTTAATGAAAACCCATATGAAATGTCAGGTCCCACATGGGAATCCACATGGGATCCCATGTGAAGGCACATGTATATTTGGGACACGATTTGAGGTATGATTTCATGTGGGAATATACAATTTTGTACTTATATAAAAACCTATGTAGATTCCTACATCACTTCTTACACTTTTTTTGGCATTTTATTTTTGTTAATTCCCTATGACAATTTCCTACGTCAACTTCCTATATTATTTCCCATCTCAAAACTCATTGAATTTCTGACATAAATTCCTAAAAAATTTTAAATTAAAATTCACCCATGTCAAATCCTATGTACAATATTATATGAAATCTTTCAAAATACCTCATATGAAATCCTATGTGTAATCCAATTTCAAATGTTCTGTCGATATACAAAATCCTACACAAAATCTTACTTAGTAACTCACAAATTTTCCTAAATGCAAAACCTACATCAAATCTTGTATGAAATCTTATATGTAAAGTTTTCACATACATATTCTTGTATAAAAACTTATGTTGAATTCTTCTTGTATTTTTTTGCACGAATTATATTTACCTGATATCAGTCTTTAAATGCTTTGTGGTAATACAACTTTTCCACATGAAATTCCTGTATCAAAACCCGAAATATTTCCTTCATAAAATCATATAAAATTTCTTTTAAAAAAATTTTATTAGTAAATCAAAAAAAATTTCTTGTATAAAAACTCACGAATTATACTTACCAGAAATTCTATATGATTTCCCACATGAATTTCCCACATTTGACTTCGATGTCTTATTTAAATCATTAATTATTTGAGTCAATTTTCTCCTTACAACTTTCACCTTCTCTTTGAGTGATAATGGTCCGGATATACCCTTATTTTTAAGTCGATTTCTATATAATTCTGGAATAAGAATGTTTTTAATTATTTACTCATGTTTATTAAAGACATTTAAAAAATCAATTTCATTTTCAGAACACAATATTTTAAAATTTACAAACTTAGATTAAAATTACATACTGAGATTACTTTTAGATTTAAAAAATAATTAAAACAATTTTAAACCGGTCGGATTTGGTCTTTGACCAGAAAACTTTTGAAGCTTGTTCCTTCACCTACAAATCGCACTTGTTTGTTTTTAAAAAACTACAGTAACTTTAGTGATATATTGCTTCAAAGGTGACTACCTCAAAAACGAAAATCTGAAAATTGGTGGGGCTAAACCGGACACCCCATGGGGCTAAATCAAACACGGCAAATTATTTAAAGAGAGAGACACTAATTTTCGTTTTTTTGTAGAAAATTCAAATCAATTCTTTGTTTATTTATTTGTGCATGGAGAAAAATGGAGTTTGAAAAACTGGGAGTCAATATTAAAAAAACAGGACTCAGTCCAGTAAAAGTACATTAATTCATTTCCATCAAGCATCTTAGGGTATTGCGTATAGTGTATAGAGGGCCTTAGTTCCAAATTTCACTGTAAAGAGCATTGAAACACAGGCGAAGATTATAAGGCGCGCTGCAGTGTGCATACTAGAGAAACTGGACTCAGTCCCCTACTTCGAAATTTTCACAATATGGGAACGCAGGCGCGGAACCTGTCAAAATAAATGGCCGACGCGACGCGAAACGAGTGTTTCCTTTTATTCACTTCGTCAATTTTATATAAAAAAACAATAACCAATCATTAAAAAAAAGAAAAGTATGTTAAATGCACTCTTTATATATTCATAATCATTAATTTACAAGTTTTATTCTTTCCACATTTTCATACTTACAATTAACAACTAAATGCATCGGAAAATGCCTCAACATTGAGGCAATATTGGTAAAGTTAATGCAATGTTCCCAATATCGCTGTAATATTACGTGCTACTGGGGTTAAGCCTCTCAGCTACGCAATTGATGGGGGAAATTTCCTATTTAGGAAACATCCCTCACCAATAAAATAAATTAGATCATGCGTGAATTTTACTTTGTAATTAATGTAAGTATGGATGTCAACAATATTTATAATATTGAATAAATAATATTGTCAACTAGTTTCAATTTGATACGGTTATTAGAATTTAATAATAAATAAATAAAAAACATTAATTTTTTATTAACCTTTTTCAAGTTTGACACTCCTCATGGTAAATTTGATTATTCTTATTTTTCCGTGTACAAAATAGTAAATTGACCTTGAATGAAATGTATAATTAATTATTCTCACAGCAATATTTAATAATTTAATGAACTTAACTGCACTGCATAATAGTTGAGAGTAGTAAGAGTAAGTGAAACCGTAAGATAAGTGAACGACCATTAGTGTGAGAGAGAGAATAACTTGTGGTTTTCGAGTAGGTATCTACTTTATGTGCACGGCGTTCATTTTTCGAAAGAACTGGACTGAGAACTAGTTGTTCAATATTCGCTTCTATTATTGACTTGTGTTTTGTACACTGCCGCGTTCTTTTAACAATTACTTGAGAAAGTAATTTCTCATTCCAATTTTTTTTACTCTTATTCCCTCTTAGACTATATAAACAGTCTTGTTTAAGCTGATGAATTGGATAACAAGCTCGCTTGCGAATTTGTGTTTTAAAATAAATTCTTTATTTATTTATAGATAAAGTGGTTCTATGCAAAGAATATAATATAAAATAGTTCATTAATATGAAATAAATTATAGTATTTGCAAATTTGATTGTTTTTATCACGACGTCCGATTTAGCCCCAGTCTCCCCTAATTATAAACAAATACTCATGAATCTTAATAATTATGATAAAAATAAGTTGAAAATTTCGCTTTAGTTTAAATTTTAATTTCTTGTTTGTAATTAATTCTTAAATTAATTAAAAGTATTAAATTAAATTTAATTATTTTGTCCTTAGACAGTCACATGAGCATGAAATTACTATATAATAACTATATATATATATATAATTTTTATACATACGATTTTTATATTTATACGGAAAGTGTAATTATATGTATTTAGATGAAGATAGAAAGTAACTGTGATTGCAACTTTTAAAAGCGCAGAAGATTCGCCACCGCAGAAAATTCCTGCAACTTGAGCCTTTTGGGGATTAGATTTTTTCTCATTGAGGATGCGGTTTCTAACCAAGAAATGTAACAACTTTAACTAAGGGTATAGAAAAAGGGGAACGGCCTGTAATTCTTGTATTTAGATCCATATTCTAAGGTTCCAAATTTAAATTCTGCGTTAGTTGTTCTAATTCGCTTAGGGATTTACAAAAGTCTAATTGCCTCATTTTGCTTGTATGATTAGGGATTTCAGAAGTACGATCCTAGTTTTGAGTGACTCTATTCTAGTTCTCAATTCAGAGTTCGATCTTCTCAAATTTCTACTTTCATGAAAATGGAATGCTAACAATCTGTTTATCCGTTGTACGTGTTCTTCGGAATTGTTAAAAAGTATATTTTTCCATTCAGGCGTCATCGCTAAAACCTACTCGATTTTTAAATCCTCAAGTTTCTTAGTTAAGAGGTCTATGATAGGTTTCATTTTTCTTGCTCTCTTTTCGAGGCTAGAAATTAGTAAGGATTGTGCAAAAGTAGCCTGCGTAATGTAGCTAAGGAACTATTAAGGAATGTTACCTAAGTTTCTAATTCATACGCTCGTTTGGACAATGTCGAATTTGCTGAAACAAGATAACTATATCTCTCCTCGATTATCTCAACTCCCTCGATTAACTTGGACCATTGGTCCTGGGAGAACCCAGTAACAATTAAGCTCCTTCGAGGAAACATAAGTTATTCTAAAACAAGGTTACATTTACTTTAAAAATTTATTAAATTGAATATCGTTAATTTATTTAGCTTGTCAGAGTGTTGCTTTGCATTTAGCCAATAATCATGATGTCGCTGTCGTAATCGAGTGTGCTGTCAGAGTCACCGTCAGGTTGATGGACGTTTTGTTGCTGTACGGGGACGAGTCTCACAAGATTTTCTTGTGCGCGAGCTATCTGTCGCTGTGCTAACGCCTCCTCGATATCGATGTCGATTTCGATAATTTGAATTTTTGCTAATTGTGACGGAGGTGGTTGGACAGGCTCTGGCTGTCTAGGGGTAGGTGCAACCTTGCACGTAGGTCTGAACTTTATTAAAGGTTTCGTGAGACTGTAATAGATTTTAGATTCTGGTGCCCTAGTCGTTCCTTGTTCGATCAAAATGCGTCTCTTACCGGCACGTTTTCCTCTTTTTGTTTTCTTTGGATCAGAGGACATTTTTGGATGACATGTTAATTAATATTATAATGGTGCGTTAAATTACAATTTCAGCATAGGAGCTCTTCAAGGCGGGGAGATCAGTACTCACAACGGCGCTTCCTAGTGTAGGGGAGAGGAAAAACAAAATTTCCTTCTTTCCGAATTCCAATTGGAACTCACCAGGATTCGACCAGAAGTTTTTTTAATCCTGCGGCCTTGTACCCACAAACAGCAAGGTTGTATTGCTAGTCGTTAGGATTAGTCAAGACTAGTCCCAACGAGTACGCATTTAAAACACTATCAGTCGTTAATTCTGATGGATATTAAGGAATTAGGGTGTAGTAGGTGGTGGACTTTCCTTTTTAGGAATTATTTTAGAAAAATCCCAAATCGACGCAACTAGTTCGCCCAAGGATAGCCGGGGCGATTAGATAGGTATCTGAATAGAATGAGTCCACGACAAAGAAACAAACTTCTTGATTTTCAATGTGAAAATATACCACGACTAAAATGTCTACGTAGGTGTCGTTAACATAGTCTGCAGTCGGGTATCCTAAAATGGGGCAGTCTAGTTTTAAAGCAGTTTGACAAATGTAGTTATGTTTGTAGAAACTGTTTAGAGATACATTCACTACTTCGTTTTGTAAGAACTCGGAATTAATAACAATGACTCTGAAGTCATTAGAATTTTGTAAGATTGTCATACGGATGTAAAGTAAACTAACAATACACAAACAAAATTCAATTATTTGATTCGCGTAGCTCTGGGGCTTGCCTCAACTTTACTTTTTCGTTGTTAAAATTCTCAATACGTCTAACCCTCAGTTGCAAGGTGGCGGTATCCGTAAGAAGGTCAGCAGATTGTACTAACGTTAAGGAGAGCCTTTTCAAGTCGTGACTATTCACAACTGAATTCTTATGAAACTGGAATTTTGGGTTAAACACTACAAAATAATGTAATTTCTTTGGAAATTCTCCTTCAGAACTCGGGTTGTTCTGGTGGGAAGTATTTGTTCGAGCAAGGAGACGTCCAGATAAAATTGTCTGAGAAACTTCAAGGTTTGAAGTTAAAGGTTTCTTTAAGTATTCTTGTGAATTACCAAGAACACTCTCGATTCCACTTTCCTGGACTGAATATTCGGAAATTACTACTTCTGAAATATTAATTAGAGAGTTAGTAGCGTGACTTCGTTTTTTTGAACGATTACCGCGCCGTCTAAACTTGCTAGGCATTCAAAACCCGACTCATAATCACAAGAAAATTTATTTCTATTTTAATTTAACTCGTTTCTATTTTCGATCAATTGTTTACACTTAATGCTTCAGGAATAAATTAGAATTAAGTCATCATCAACGACTAGTCGGAGAGCCAAATTTCCAACTTCGTTTAAAGCAAGAAGTCTTAATTTTCTGATCGGAATTAGGAGTATAAAAAAATAGGTAAAATACTAAAAGTCAATGTCTTAATTGATTAAGTCGTCATCAACAACTTTTCAGTTGGAGAGCCAAAATCGAAAACATAGAATAAGTCATCATCAACAACCTTTCGGTTGGAGAGCCAAATTCGTAGTTTTTCTAAGACAATGATCCTTTATATATTTTATGTTTATTATTCTTGTGTTTAATGAATTATAAGGTTTGAATTATATAAAGTTAAGAGGACTATATTTAGTAGTTTTGTTTTGATATTACTGTTTTAATAAAGGAAAGAAAGGCAAGATATAAGAGAGGAAACAGAGACCCTTGATTTAGCGATTTTTTGTTAAAATGTTAAATTTTGAAAAAATTGAAAATGGTGCCACTGGTAACAAATGTTACCAGGTAACGAAGCAGGGCGGTAACGCGTAGGAAAATCCCACCGCTGCCACCATCAGCTTGTTACAAACCAGAATTTATTGTTGTTTAAATATTGAGCTTTTGAGATGGCTCTAAATTCTTATTTGGGGAGGCTCCAAGCTGCCAAGGTCTGAAGGACCTTGTTTAATTTGCGGGACCGTTATCCTACTTTTAAAAGTTGGTTTTCTGCTTCGTTTATTTTTAATTAAGACAAACAAAATATAATTTAGACAGGTAAGTAAGAAAATTAGGATGCAATTTACTTCAATTTTTTTTAGTTTATTTACCAAATTAATACTTGTACAAAAGGTGTGGAAAAGTGTAGTGTGATTTTAAGAAAATTACTTATGATTAAAACGATACATGTTACTTACAACTACCGGCAGAGCTGTTCCTCTTTCGATTCACAGAAAACTCCGTAGGGCGAAAACTATCCATTACTTTTGTTTTTCGGAAAATCGCGACGTCAGATTCGCGCAATTTTCTTTTGTTTGCGAGATTGCACTTGTGGTGAGTAGACGCGGGCAATATCTATGCAACCGGCCGTCTCACACAACTGTGTAAAACTCACTGCGGATCTACTTTTTACCAAATTAGTCCGGGCAATATCTATGCAACCGATAATTCGATATAAATAACCGGTTATAAATAACAAGATTTCATAATTATTAATTATATTAATAATTCTAAAATCTTTCCAAAATCAGCCCGCACTGGACTCCACCGGCTCAGAGGATTTGAGAAGTTAACGTCTGCCCTAAATTTCAACGAGAAATTCGGGTTCCGGGTCGCGGACGGGCGAATCGCGAAATTTCTCTGTCCCAAAACACTTACTAGGTTAAACCCAGGAGAGGTGTCTACGAGAAGAAGCGAGAAATCGTACTGCGATGATTGAAATTTCGCGATAAGCCTCCAACCCTTACCTTTAGTGTAAAGTGGAGACAGATTTTAGAAATAGCAGTAAAGAGTAGGAGTAAGTCATGGGCCAATTGGTCTATGCATTTTTGCTGACGTTTTGGATCTCACGGTAGGTCCGTGAGAACGGAAACGGTCTATCAACATGATACTTTTTGAGATATTATTTTAAAATAACTTAGAATTTAAATAATAATTATATTGTTTAATTAATAAAATTATTATTTATCTTAATTATAATAATGTATATAATTTATTTATTGTAATTATATTGTTCCTACTTTTTATAGGTTGCTTGTATATGTATTTTACATATTGAGTAATGTATATATATATATATACATATACATACAACCTAATGTCCTCCGGTATTTTGTTGTAACAACAATGTTTACAACAAAATGTTTAACTATTGTTAAGTTGTTTGTATGTGCATCTGACTTGATTCATAAATTCAAGTGTCATAAGGCATGCAAGCCTTGTTGCTTGAGTCAGCTGTAACGCACGTGCATTTGTTTTGAAGCTGTAGTCTACAGCTTATGGGCCCTGAGGGGAGAGGAAAGTTCTACGCACAACAAGGTAGCGATTAGAGGCAAGCATAGCGCGCTTATGTTGGTGCCCGTAGCATGGAGGCTGTGAAAGTATTAGTACTGTAGCCGGGGGAGTCGATGCTTGTGTTGGTGCTTATAACCTCCGGACGCACATACGTATGCGCGTTGCTTTACTGTGTGTTGCCGTCGTCCCTCCACACACACGTACAATCTCTTAATGTAATTTTTAGTTCATGTTTTAATATTTTAGAATTACGCTTCACACTTTCGGTTGTTAACATAAAATTTTAAATTTAATTATTTAGATTTATGTATGTACTTTGGCTGCAACATTGCGCCTTCTTTATGTTTTACAGACTTGAAATTTGGATACGAATTTTATATTTATTAATTGCCGCACAATATTGCCGTAAGGTTCGATGTAGGCAGCATTGACTGCGCCGGTACAATTATTAATAACTATTTATTATATTTATTATTTAGTAGAAGGAGAAAAGAAATAATAATATCTTTTGTCCTTCCAACTATTTTTATAAGCATTTCTTAGTTAAAGGCATTCTCATGGTAAGATATTTGACGTTATCAGGGTGTCAAATATCCTCAAGCATAACGTCGCTGCGTTGTGACGTTTTTATATGCTTGGACTAATTTAAAATTAATATTTATTCTACATGGTTGCCAAATAACTCTTTTCAAAGGACTAATATTCTAATAACAAATATTGGGATATAAAATATTGCAAATACATTTGCTGATACACGAGATACTTTAAATTTAAAAAAAATGACAAATCCATTAATCTATTATTCTTGACTCTGTTAATCGTAAAATTTTAACGATATTTGGTCGTTTTGTTCAATTATAATTCAGGACTACGAAGTATAATTCTCGAGTCAAATTAAATAAGAGTCTACCTAGAAATTAAGTATAAATTTGTTGCATTTAATTTAATTATTATTAGGAGTACTTTGTACAAAAGGGCATGTCCCGTTATTTTTAAATAAATAAATAAATAAATAATTGCTACATTCAAGCATCTCAGCTTGCATGAAATAAGGAACGCTATCGATATTTGGTAATCGTTTCGCTTGAAGAATGCTCATTAACATAATTAAATTCCAAACTTGCCAAATTCTTTCACCGCTTAACAATTCAATTAATTAGCACTCTAAAGACCATATATCTGTTTGTTTATTTGGTTTAACGCTGTTTAATAATATTTCAGGGCCCATATACAAAAAAGTCCCTTTAAGGAAACCAACATTTGTCGACAGTAAAGATTTTTCGAAACTATTGCATGTCCCCAAACCCATTTCGCACAATTTGACCAAAAAATGGTCATTTACTAAAATGTTTGACGGTTTTATGTCTCGATGTATAATTGCTGTCGGTTGCAAATGTAGTTGCAATTAGTGTCCATATTAATTTTTATATCAAGATTTTTATTTAAAAAGTTCCATAACAATGTGGAGCTTTCTATGTGAGGGACAAACTGCCATTATAGAAATAATATTAGGGTGTATTATTTTATCCAATAATTTTATTTCTCTTAATAGCTGTTTAATCCTTAAATCGCTCATTTTTAAGGACTTTATTGACACATCAGTTTCTAAATATTTGCCTTTCGAGACTATTCCCTGGCCGCCTTTCCCTAAAATAGTATACGAAAATTGTAAGTCTGTTTTTTCAACGATATTTAGAGAAAGATTTAGATGAACAATTTTTTCGTTCATGACTTCTGCATTAAGACTTAAATTTCGGACCAGGTGTTAAAATAATCTTTTAATCGTCCTGCTATTTCCCTTACCTTCAAACTTTTTGCTGTCGGTTTTGTGATTTCTCCGTGTTACATCCCGAGATATAACTTTTCTTCTTTTAAATTCTTATTAAGTTTATAGGTTACAGTAAAATAAGATATGAATAATTCTTAATTGGGCATTAGATGTTATTATGTTTATTAACTCATTATAATTATTGGTAAATAATGCTTAAAACATAAAAAGCAAATATATAATTATATATAGTACGGATGTAAAGGCAGGTAGGATAAAGTAATAAGTTGTGTGTAAATGAGTTACCACTTAAGATAATTGAATTCTAAATCGACCGTGATTTAAAACTATATATGATAAGTGGGTAGCGGTCGGTTGATTACCTACACTCACGGTAATTATCCTTTCGTCGTTCGTTTATCATAAGTCACGACAATTGCTATGACTATACGAAGGTTCTGAAATTAAACACTAGACTCGAGATTCAAATACTGTTCTTAACTTATATGAAACATAGAAAGTATGAAAATATAAAACATGATACCAATAACTATAATTAACGAAAAATGATATAAAATACGTGACTACTAGAAAACGTCTAGAATGCTAAAAGTGAATAGACAAAACTTAGAAATGTACAACTAATTGTAAAAACAGGTGTCATATTATTCGTCTATAATAAATCAGCGAAATTCATGAAAGTTAACACGAATAATTGCAATTAGTGAAAAACGATATGAAATGTAAGCTTTCTATGAATCGGCTAGAATGTTTGCTTTCTAGGAATCGGTAAGACGACGTGACTTTTTCATGTCTCATCCCTAATCGAGTAAGCAATTTTCCACTATATAAACCCCGATCCAGTTGTTAGGTCGTCAAATACTCCGGTGAGTTTCTTCCCGAATACTGTCGTGAGTCGTCCCTTCGATCGTTTAATCAAGTTGCTAACTTAGTTGTTTTTAAAGAAAGAAGATTTGTTTTCTTCAATCAAGAAGTGATTAGCACTAATAATAATTAGCAATTCTAGTTTATACAATCGTCGTATTATTAAAACAGTCTTTTTCATTATTTTTTTTCTAATTTTTACCAAATTCGTGCAAGTTATTTCGAGACGCTAAGAAAACAAGTTTTCTTTTGTATCTAAGTACGGTGATCGAAATAACACTTAGAATCTGTGAATCAACTGTTAAAAATAGTCGATTTAGTGCAATTAAGCGCTAAGATACGAACTAAAAATCAAAACCATAAATAATCTCTGTAAGCAGTGAAGTATAACTGGTTGCAGCTCATTACTTGTATCATTTCCCATTGGGTTCGTTGTTTAACTAATCAGAGCGTTGATGACATGGCATTCGACCAATAAACGTTGAATACTCAAGGTCAAGTTATTGCGTATTTAGCAAATGACCATATATTTATACAACGTAGTTTTCTAACTGCGCAATAAAATCGTCGCCATACGGAACGTAAAACTAAGATTTACAACATATAAAATTATATTTTGTGATACGCTTATAAATGGTAAGAATTTAGTTCATATTGCTGGTAAATAATGTTTACTAATTTTAATTGACTGAAACGAAACTGCTTCCACTATTGGAAGCAAATGGTCAAAATTTGCCCCCGAAGGGGATTGTAAAAGAAGTATATGTTTTTATAGATTTTGACTTGCTTAATCCAAAAATCACCCTTAGAAAGTTCTATACCTTGGGGAAAGGGTTGAAAACCACCCTTAACTCAGAGATACAGTTTTTAATAAAAAACAGTAAAATGTGATAAAATTTTGTAAATAAGAAATGTTTACACTATAATTTAATAAAATAAGTAATAGCAACCGCATAATTTAAATCAAGATTACGACCCTTGCAGTATAAAAAACTACCCCCTCATACATCAACTCTTATGCTAAAACCCCAAAAAGGTATAAAACGTCAATATATTGATACATAACAAAGCAATAATTAATCCTTCAAAAATAAACAACGCTTACCACTGCTGTTGAAATATCGGCCACCCCTAAATATGTTAAAAAACCACCCCTAAACAACCAAAAACGGAAAAAAATTCTAAATGTCGTGGACTAAGATTCTAATGTTTTTGTTAAAGAGTTATACCTACCAATAACAAATAAGCAACTATTGTTACATCCACTATTAACTCAACAGCCTTTAATCATGATCAGAAACCATCTCTATATCATCCCTAAAAAAATTACCTCCAAAGTTACAAATTAAAAACCAAGTTATTTTGCTATTTATGACACTTTAAATAAATATTTGATATGGTGATAATCAATTTATATCAATCAATAAAGAAAACACATAAAATATTCAAACCTTGAAGGTAAAGTCTTTGCTTGTCCAATCAATAAAGATCAGGGCTAAGGGATCAAACCACTAAAGGTAAGATACATTGTTGTCCAATCAATAAAGATCAGGGTTATCAGGTCCAACCACAGAAGGTAAGAAACATTGTTGACCAATCAATGAAGATCAGGGATTCAGATCCAACCACTGAAGGTAAGATACCTTGTTGCTCAATCAATGAAGATCAGAGTTATCAGGTCAAACCACTAAAGGTAAGATACATTGGTGTCCAATCAATGAAGATCAGGATTATGGAATCCAACCACTGAAGGTAAGAAAAAATGTAGTCCAATCAATAAAGATAAGGGTTATCAGGTCCAACCACTAAAGGTAAGATACATTGTTGTCCAATCAATAAAGAAAAGGGTTATCAGGTCCAACCACTGCAGGTAAGAAACATTGTTGACCACTTAATGAAGATTAGTGTTATCAGGTCCAACCACTTAAAGTAAGAAACATTGTGGACCAATCAATGAAGATCAGATCATAAGAAATCTTTTCTTATGATATAGTTTTTATATATGGGACATTCCACGTCAACACGGACAGAGCTCTAAACAAAAATTGCTTTGATGGATTTAAACGTTCTAGGGCTTAAAAGATTTCCTCGTTCATGTACTTTAAGATGCCGATGGGCGTTTTTTGCAAAATTCCATTTCCGATGCCAATAGAACTGTCAAAAGTCAAAAGGTCCAAAAATCTCAAAATACTTTTATGAATTAAAAGCAAAAAACGAGGTAAATTATTCTGTAACTCATTCTTTATCAGTTTTTAGGGTTCCCGAATATAAATCTAAAGTTTTTTTTTTAAAATCCAAAATGGCGAAATCAATATGGCGGACAAAATTCAAATTTGATCAGATTCGATTAAAACTTGTTATTCGGGGGTTTTTAGGGTCGCTGATTACGAATCTGAAGTCACTTTTTAAAAATTCAAAATGGCGGATCCAATATGGCGGAAAAAATTTTCAAATTTGATCCGATTCCCTTAAAACGTGTTACTCGGGGGCTTTTGGGGTCGCAGATTATGAATATGAAGTTACTTTGTAGAAATTCAAAATGGCGGATCAAATTTTTTAATTTGATCAGATTTAATTAAAAAGTGTTACTCGGTGGTTTTTAGCGTATCTGATTATGAATTTGAAGTCTCAAACACAAAGTAACTTTATATTCATAATCTGCGACACTAAAAGCCCCCGAGTAACACGTTTTAAGGGAATCGGATCAAATTTAAAAAATTTTTCCGCCATATTGGATCCGCCATTTTGAATTTTTAAAAAGTGACTTCAGATTCGTAATCAGCGACCCTAAAAACCCCCGAGTAACAAGTTTTAATCGAACCTGATCAAATTTGAATTTTGTCCGCCATATTGAATTCGCCATTTTGGATTTTTAAAAAAAAACTTTAGATTTATATTCGGGAACCCTAAAAACTGATAAAGAATGAGTTACAGAATAATTTACCTCGTTTTTTGCTTTTAATTCATAAAAGTATTTTGAGATTTTTGGACCTTTTGACTTTTGATAGTTCTATTGGCATCGGAAATGGAATTTTGCAAAAAACGCCCATCGGCATCTTAAAGTACATGAACGTAGAAATCTTTTAAGCCCTAGAACGTTTAAATCCATCAAAGCAATTTTTGTTTAGAGCTCTGTCCGTGTTGACGTGGAATGTCCCATATAAATAATTTTGTAAGTTCGGTTGCTATGTTCCACATAAATTGACTTAATATTAACAAAATAAAACAAAATAAATAACAAAGTTCATTCACCTTAGAATGTATTTCCTTTTCACTTAAGATCGGTAATTATTTAATTTCTCCTTTATTACAAATCTACAAACAAAAATTTAAATAAAATTTAATAATAAAATTTTATAAATCCTGCCTATAATTACAAGGTCAAGTTTTCCCTATTCCCTAAATTAACTATTTTCTAACCAAATAAATATTCTTCATAAATATAAACCATGCAATTATTGATTTATTTTAGATATTATAAATTATAATATCGAAAAATGCTCAACATTACTTTAATTTACTTAAAGAAATCTATTTATTTTTCTGAAAATTAACTAAATAATTAATACAAATGTATTAATTGTTTCCTATTATAAATAATAATTTTTGAGTATTAGGATCAATATTTATTGAATCATTCAAACTGCCACATCGATATAGCCTATTACTATATGAACACAGCTCATAAGAATATTCAATAAACTTACGACTTGCTTTTGTTACCCCTTTAGAAATCAAAACTAAGGTTAAAAGTTAAAAAGAATTTAACGAGTTCCTCAAATTTTAATTCCAGGGCTTGACTTTGTAAATTGTAATATTTTTTTTTGCTCAATCAATGAAGATCAGGGTTATCAGGTCCAACCACTCATTAGACAACAATGTTTCTTACCTTCAGTGGTTAAACCTGATAACCCTGATCTTCATTGATTGGTCCACAATGTTTCTTACATTAAGTGGTTGGACCTGATAACACTAATCTTCATTGAGTGGTCAACAATGTTTCTTACCTTTAGTGGCTGGATCACATAACCCTGATCTTCATTGACTGGTCAACAATGTTTCTTACCTTCAATGGTTGGATCCCATAACCCTGATCTTCATAGATTGGACAGCAATGTATCTTACCTTCAGTGGTTGGACCTGATATCCCTGATCTTCATTGATTGGTCAACAATGTTTCTTACCTTCTGTGGTTAGACCTGATAACCCTGATCTTCATTGATTAAACAACAATGTATCTTACCTTCAGTAGTTGGATCCCTTAGCCCTGATCTTTATTGATTGGACAACCAAAGACTTTACCTTCAAGGTTTGAATATTTTATGTTTTTTCTTTATTGATTGAAATAAATTGATTATCACCATATCAAATATTTATTTACAGTGTCATAAATAGCAAAATAATTTGGTTTTTAATTTGTAACTTCAGAGGTAATTTTTTTAGGGATGATATAGGGATGGTTTCTGATCATGATTAAAGGTCAATGACATTTCGAGTTTTTTTTCGTTTTTGGTTGTTTAGGGGTGGTTTTTTAACATATTTAGGGGTGGCCGATATTTCTACAGTAGTGGTAAACGTTGTTTATTTTTAAAGGATTAATTATTGATTTATTATGTATCAATATATTGACGTTTTTTAACTTTTTGGGGTTTTGGCATAAGGGTTGATGTATGAGGGGGTAGTTTTTTAAACTGCAAGGGTCGTAATCGTGATTTAAATTATGCGGTTGTTATTACTGTTACCTTATTTTATTAAATTATAGTGTAAACATTTCTTATTCACATAATTTTATCATATTTTACTGTTTTTTATGAAAAACGGTATCACTGAGTTAAGGGTGGTTTTTCAACCATTTCCCCAAGGTTTAGAACTTTCTAAGGGTGATTTTCGGATTCAGCAGGTCAAAATCAATAAAAACATATACTTATTTTACAATCCCCTTCGAGGGCAAATTTTGACCATTTTTCAGCATCGTTCTTTACGCGCTTCTCGCGTTCATTCAAAATAATATAATTGTTTATAATAATAGTAAATATTATTATTATTATTAATATATTAATATAATTTAATAGTAAAAAGTTACTATTATAATACTTAAATTATTTTCATATAATTAATATATTACTAACAATAAATGTCATTAAAAATAGTAACATTAAAAAATAATTTTAGTAAAAAGGACGATTTGAGTTAATTGGTACATTTTTTTAACTTGACTTTTTAGCAGACTTTTTATATTTTACTTACAAACCTGTTCACATTTTTTATTTACAACACAACACACAATTTTATTATTTTATATAAGGCTTAACAACGAAGAATGAAAAACATTCGCTCGCATGTGGGATCGAACTCATGTCCCTCCGCTCCTAACGCATACCGTAAGTATTTAACGCACCTATTTAACCCTTTCAGTCCCAGTGGTCGATATATCGACTACCGATTTTTTTAACATAACTTAAAGGAAAACTTTAAATAATTGCATATTTCTTATTTTTATGTTTCTACAAACAGGGTTTAGTAATTTTTTAACAAATTAATCTATATTATTTATGTTTTTTGCTATTAACAAACTTATACACGGCAACGCATTATTTCAGGTTAAACTTGACTGTAGTAATAAAATCAAATCTGTAACATATACTTTAAATTATGGTCGATTTCTAAATTCTCGAGGTTTTCTGAATATTAATCTAAAATCAGATATGCAAATTCAAAATGTTGGATCCAATATGGTGGCCAAAAATTAAAAATTAAACAAATTTGCTTAAAAATGGTCTCTCGGGGGTTTTTGGGGTCGCTGATTACAAATCTAAAGTTAGTTTTTAAAAATTAAAAATGGCGGATCCAATATGGCGGACAAAAATTAAAAGTTTAACAAATTTGCTTGAAAATTGTCTCTCGGGGGTTTTTGGAATCGCTGATTACGAATCTAAAGTCACTTTTTAAAAATTAAAAATAGTGGATCCATAAATCCATATGGCGGACATTAAAAGTTAAAAATTTGGAAACACCCTCCTCTTTTTTAATACGGGCTTGGGATCGGCAATGGCAGAGTTTCATTTCTTTTCTTTTACATTTTTAAATTTTTTTAAATTTTTGAATATTTTTATATTTGTCGTAACAAACGATAAAAGACAAGTGACGAAACATAAAAGACGAACGAAAAAAACAAAAGATAATCAAGAGAAAACAAAGGGACAATGACAAACGACAAAAAAACAGTACTTCTCTCCTATTTTTAATATTATTGTTGTTATAGTCGTAACATTAGATTCGCCATTTAAAAATTTTGTAAGAATGATTCCAGATTTGTATTTACACACCCCGCAAACTTCCAAGAAGTAGCGTTCAGTCCTATATTGTCCATATTTTATTTTTGACTATCATATTGTATCCATTATTTTAAAGTTAGAAAAACTGACTTCAGATTCGTAATCAGTGATTTAGAAAAAGCCTAAGCTGTAATTTTCAAACAAATTTTATGGATTTTTTATTTCTTCGTCCAATATATTGAATCCTCCATTTTTAATTTTAATAAACTGACTTCCGATTCAGAATCAGCGACTTTAAAAACCTCCAAATGCCAACTTTAAAGAAAATTTGTTTCATTTTTAAATTTTGTCCGCCATATTGGATCCGCCATTTTGAATTTTGAAAAACTGACTCCAGATTCGTAATCAGCGACCTTAAAAACCCCCGAGTGACAACTTTCAAGTAAAATTAAATAATTTTTAATTTTATAATGCCACCATATTGACTCCGACATTTTGAATTTTCAAAATTTTGAAAATCTGATTCCAGATTCGTAATCAGCGACCCCGAAAACCATAGGTATTATACGAGTCATTCCATTATATTTCGACTAAAGTCGTTGCTGACTAATTTTAAAAAATTATAATATTTTGCAGGAATGATGTTAAAGATATTAGGATCACCGAACAAAAAGAATTTTTTATATTTATTGTAAAATAAGCATCTAAAGTATATGAAGTTGTAAAAACTGTCACATTTTCATCTATTAGAAAATATTAAAGAAAACACATAATTTACTATAAAAACGTAAAAAAATTATAAAAATTCATTAAGAATGAATTTTTTTCTTATTATAAATTGATAGAAACAATTATTAATAAGAAATATTAAATAAAAAATGATTTTAAAGTTCACCTGCCAAATAGCCTAATTTTGCAAATTTCATTTACTAAATGTGAGAAAGAGAAATCATTAAATTGAATAAAACCTTATGAAATATAAAGTACCTGTGATTAACTTTTAGTTTTTCTTATCACTTTCTTCCTTTTTTCTTCATAAATGTTAAAAAATAAGCAATTAAAACTAGCACTTTGCTTATTTTCAAGATTTTAAAATGTAAATAACTTCTGCCCAGAAAATGAAAAATTACGAAAATTGGACAATAATTATTTGATCACTAGATACACTCACTGGAAAAAGATTTTCTTTGGTCCCGAAGCTATTTTTCGAAATAATTAATTCTAAACTTTTCACTATTTCTATCAGGTTAATACATGTGATTTTTTTAAAACTGAAGTTGGTTCAAAACGATTAAATAAGAAGAGCTAACTTCGTCCTTTACCTGATAAAAATACCTGATTAACCTGATAAAAATAGTAAAAAGTTTAAAGTTAAATAAATTCGGAAAATAGCTTCGGGACCAAAAAAATCTTTTTCCAGTGAGTGTGTCTAGTAATGAATTAATTATTGCCCAATTTTCGTAATTTTTTATTTTTCTGGGCAGAAGTTATTTACATTTTAAAATCGTGAAAATAAGCAAAGTGCTAGTTTTAATTGCTTATTTTTTAACATTTATGAAGAAAAAAGGAAGAAAGTGATAAGAAAAACTAAAAGTTAATCACAGGTACTTTATATTTCATAAGGTTTTATTCAATTTAATGATTTCTCTTTCTCACATTTAGTAAATGAAATTTGCAAAATTAGGCTATTTGGCAGGTGAACTTTAAAATCATTTTTTATTTAATATTTCTTATTAATAATTGTTTCTATCAATTTATAATAAGAAAACAATTCATTCTTAATAAATTTTTATAATTTTTTTACGTTTTTATAGTAAATTATGTGTTTTCTTTAATATTTTCTAATAGATGAAAATGTGACAGTTTTTACGACTTCATATACTTTAGATGCTTATTTTACAATAAATATAAAAAATTCTTTTTGTTCGGTGATCCTAATATCTTTAACATCATTCCTGCAAAATATTATAATTTTTTAAAATTAGTCAGCAACGACTTTAGTCGAAATATAATGGAATGACTCGTATAATACCTATGGTTTTCGGGGTTTGTTTTTTGAATTTCGAAATATCCTTAAGTTTGACAGAAAAATGTATTCTATTCCTAGTGGGCACACGTGTTCAAAAGAGGTCCTAAGGCGATGTCTTTTTGCGGACATCTCTTGAACTTGTACGAAAGACGTCTTAAAGACTTAATTCTTTAAGACGTCTTAGAGACATCCTATAAATGTTCTATGTCTTGGCCATTAGATGTCTTTAAGATGTCTAAAAGACGTCTTTTTCATTCAACTTTTGAAAATAGAAAAATGTTTACATAGAAAGTATTATTTTCTATGTTCAACTTGAACTTAGAAACTCATAGATTTAATAGTCATTGGAATTTTTGTAAGTTAAATTCATTTAATTGAAAATTGAGATCGTAAACTTTGCAGAAGTATTAAAAAAATTGTCTGATTTGATAAGTTTAAAATTTTTTCTCAAGATTTTTAAAAGCATTCCAATTACATCTACCATTTAATTATTTATTAATTTATATTAATATATTATGACAATATACCTAATAATATACTGTTTAATGATAAATGATAATTAATTATTTTAATATTTATATTTATATATTACAGTCGAACCTGGATAAGTGGAACCTGAAGGGACCGAAATTTTCGTACCACTTACAGAGGTATTCCATTTATCCAGTTTTCCACTTATCCAGGTCGTTTTAGGCCAAGTTCCATTTAAAGAGGTATATAATTTCTTGAATATTTTAGATTCTACTTATGAAGGTACATGAATAAAGAGTTCCACTTATAGAGGACACGTTCCACTCACAGAGGTAAATGAATGAAAAGTTCCAATTATAGAGGGATCGTTCCACTTATAGAGGTAAATATAAGAAAATGTTCCACTTATAGAGGTCTTATTTCAAAAATCAGTTCCACTTATAGAGGTAACGTTTTCCCACTTATAGAGGTTTTTTTTCGATATTTTGCATTACTTGTGCAGGGACCGCAAAAAAAGTTCCACTTAAAGAGGATTCCCACTTATACAGGGATCACTTATCCAGGTTCGACTGTATAACAATATAATAATATACTGCCTAATAATAAATGATTACTAATTATTTAAAAGTTGTTATATTATTTAAAGTAAAACAAAAGTCATTTAAAAGATATTCAAATTATAAACATTTTTTTTATAAATTATTAAAAATAATTATATAATATCGTTAGATATAAAAATTAAATATTTTATATAGTCAGTTTATTAATATAACAGTGGCTATAGCCACTGTTCTTCCTTATGAATTAAGAGGCGGTATTATAATACCGCCACTTAATTCATAAGGAAGTTTACGAAAAATCTCTTCCATGCTTGCGTGGCTATGCGGTATGCGTATTTGGTTTGCGTCCTCGAGGTCTAAAGTTCGATCCCCTGTGCGTGAAAAAGTTTTTAATCTTAATTCATAGTTTCTATGTTCAGTACTAATAATGTTAAATAAAAATATAACTTTAAATAGTTAATAACTATATATACATCATAAAAAATTAATTAATAATAATTAATATTAATATAACTTGCTCTGTTAAAAATTATATTAGAAAACATTAAAAATATTTTTTTTTTAATTTCGTTCAATAAAAGTAATTTTAATGATTTACTTTATTATTAATATTAATAATATTTATAATTTTTATTAATATTAGATAATTTACTTCTATTAATTTAAATTTCCCATATTGTTATATTGATATTCGGGATATTCCATTATGTATAAAAAAAGCAGGAAAATGCGAAAATGTTTCAAGCTACTACTACTTTCAAATGCAATAACACAAATTTTTAATACTGGATCAGTAGCGGTTGCCAGTACTGTACTAACGCTGACACTTAGTACTGGCAAAATGTTATCATCCCAAAGTTACGCCATCTTTGGCGCCAATACTGGGTACCAGTACTGCGCCAGTAGTGGTCAGTACACTATCATTGCTATTCACAATTATATGAACCACAGAACCATAATCAAGCTTCTTTTGCATTTGTAAACATTTTCCCCAATTTTTAAACTTAAAATGTTTATATCGTATGTACATTCTTTCAAAATTGTATACTTTATTAAGATGTTTATTTCAATCATTTAAAATTTTTAATTATTAATACTGATTTAATAGTTATTATTTTACTTCTATTATTAAATACAGAATATTTTTGTAATTTGTAAAATATTAACTTTTAATTTATTTTAACATTTCTATCTAAATTGATATTATGCCATAAAAATAAGTCATTTTTATCATAGAAGTGGACACCTGTGCAGAACTTTTTATCTACTATATGTAATCAGTGATTAATGTTTGTGTAACACTTGAGTAAAGATAAAATACTAAAACTTTATATAAGATTTGTAAGAAGTACTTACGCTTGTTATGACTCGATTTTTAAAAATAATTTATGATGGCAGTTGTTTACAGCAATTAAAAATTATTATCCTAGGCATTAAAACAGTTTATATATAATATTGAAACAAAAATATATAACTATATATTTTCTTTCATGAATATTGTATTACATTGCTATTTGTATTGAGACACAAATGCAACAAATAACTACTAAAAAATTTAGAATTGTTATTTTTTGAGATAATTGTTATCAATTTTAATTTCATGACAGGCGAGAGATTATCGCTGGAATATAAAAAGAATAGCCTTATTAAATAAATCAGTAATCTCCACAAGATACAATAAAGCTTTTTACATTATACCATAATCTATTTTATTTTAAAAATGAAGCACCTTATAATTGGTAAGTTTTTAAGATGTGTCAATGAAAATTGAATAAAATTAAGAGAAAATAGTTCAATCTTCAAATTATTATCAATTTAAAGATAAAAAGTTTAACAACTTTAACTTTTAGAGTCCTAACCCAGACTTCTCTTTTTTGTATTATTACCTATGCAACTATTAGAATTTAGTACTATTTGAACGTAAGGGCTTGTCTCGTATTTAAATAAAGGAATAACTTTCGTTCTACATGTTTTTTTAATTTTTATAATTAATTTATAAAAATATAGAGTATAGTGGGGCGAAAAAGCCAGTTTTACTTTTTAGATTATAAAATCAGAATTAAATTTTTTTTTAAATTTCCAATTAGTGTCGAAAGTTTAATCATTTAGCTTCAAAATCCTTATTAGACATTTTTTGTATTATATAAAAGGACTAATAAGTTATAAGAGTTTTACAAAAGTACTCAAAGTGCCTTTTTTACACCACCTGACAGTAGGAGAAAAGAGGCGTTTTGCGATTTTGCAAAATATTTTGTTATAAATTTTACCAAGAGTGAAAAAGGGGGTGTTGAGCATCAACTCCCGCGCGAGCTATTTTGTCATTGTTTTATTGTTTACACCTCGAGGAGTTAACATAGGGGTGTAAGTTTTTAATCAAGTTTGGCTTATTTTCTTCAGTGTAGATCACAGTATCAAAATAAAAAACATACCAGTAATGAAACATTTTTTAAAATATTTTTTTATATAAATAAATTAATAACAAAATCCCCAAACATAGAAAAAATAATCTAGTTATTATAAAGTTATTATAAAGGAACAGTCCAGTCGCGCTTGAAATTATCTAGTTTCTTTACTAGCCAACTGGCTAATAACTCAAATGGAGTGTCACGCTTTTCTATTCAAGTTATTATAGCCCAACTTGATAAATTCTGGTTAACGATTCTGTAGAACCGTTAACCGTTTATATAAAAATATATTAGAAATAGTAAATTATTATATGTAATTTTCGATAAAACGAGCATTTTGCTATTTGCCTCAACTTTGCTGCAAATTTGCAGTGCAAGTTTACGAATTTCACATTACAAATTTGCTGAAAATTGTTGTGCTATGTGTGTATGTTCTCATGCAGAGTGATATATTATGCGTTAATAATGAGGATGAAATAAACTTATCTCAAATAACTACTGATAATGCTTTTTGTTTTTTAGCTTTTTCACTTCTGTTGTTTATAAATGATTGTAAACCTACACCTTTTAAGAAATGCGAGGGACAATCGCCTCCAACGAATCTCAGAATTAAAGGATGTGAAGATTTTCCTTGTAAACTTTATAGAGGGAAAAATGTTACAGCAGAGTGGGATTTCATTATCAGTAAGTAGATTATAAATGTCAATTTTATGAGTATTCAGCTTTAAAGGAAATGATTTGATTGTTAAGCTGTAGTGTATAATTTTTAAACAAAGTGAATTAAAAACAATCAAAATAGGTATTTGAAAAATCCTGTTTTAAGTTGCTAAATTTAAACAGTAGAAAGATAATTTTTTTAAGAGCAGTTTAAACGTACGTTACTTTATTAAAAATATTTTTTAATAATACTTCTGATTAAAACATAATAAAAAAATGTTTACTTACTTGTACATCATATCAACCATGAGACCACCTGTTTGATAGGTGCACAGTTAGTCAACATAAAAAAACGGTTTTCAAAATAGTCGACAGCCTACAATCTTAATAAATTTTGGAATTTTTTTTATAACACTCAGCACTAAGAAAGTGAAGAGATCTCTCGAGGCCAGAGATGTTAACTATTTCAAATAAATCTATTTCAAATGCAAAATAGAAAATGCAAAATGCCTATTTTCATTTTACATTTTAAATGCATTTGCCGAAAACCATTTTCCATTATGATTTGAAATGGTTTTTTTCATTATTTTGTATTTGAAAATGCAAAATACAAGAAAATTTTTTGTATATTGTAGCAATTTTTTCTTTTAAGGTACTACTACACTTTAGAATTTAAAAAAATTTTATTTTTTTTATTGTATTTTTTAACTCCTTATGACTTTAGAAAACACCTCCTAAAGTATTTATAACCAATTGTAAAAAATAAAAGTAAATTTTTCAAAAAATATTCAATTAATGTAAAAAGTCATTGACAAATTAAGTAAGTCTTTAAGGGGATGGTGGGGTCCAGCTTTTTGTTACGACCAGTAGAAACATTGGTGCTAATGTATGTAACAGTGTCTGAAATAAAAAAAATGGTGGGGTTTCAATTTGCGAAAGAATTTTAGGTAATTTATGGATGGCCTCTAACGATACATATAAGTTTAAACGCGTTTTTCTCAAAATAACGTTTTCTCAAATTGCGGACAGTTTATCTCTGAATCTACTGAACCAATTTTAATAAATGATAACTCGTTTTGTTTGTTAGCATGTCCTGTGTGAGAATTTACCAGAAAATGGTCCAAGAATTCAAAAAAAAACATTTTTGCAGACCAGAAAAATACTGAAAAACATAGTGTATTTTGACAAAAATTATTGAAACATCTGCTATTTTTTATTTTAGTCGATTTTTCATTATTGGTGGTACACTGTAAAAACAAAGTCTTCCTTTAAGCCCGAAATTTGTCTTTTTTCAAGGTGTAAACGGAAGTTGACCATATTGGCTGAATGTCAGTAATGATTAGAAGTTTAAAAAGAATACTCCCCAATTGATACAAGTAAGGTGTTAAAAGAACTGAAATTAAACTGTAAGCTAGTAAGAAGGCTAAAATTTAGCCAAACCATTTAGCTAAATTTCAGCCTTCTTACAAGCTTACAGTTGAATTTCAGTTTATTTAACACCTTACTTGTATCAATTGGGGAGTCTTCCGTTTACACCTTGAAAAAAGACAAATTTCGAGCTTAAAGGCGGTGTCAAAGTCGATGCGATTTTTCCATTGAAGCTCAATGCAAAAATCCAATCGACTTTGACACCGCCTTAAAGAAAGACTTTGTTTTTACAGTGTATGTTCATATTCTTGAATTTTATTAAAATAAACATATGTCACATTTAATTTCTTATAACAAACAACAATTATTAAAACTATCAGTGGAAATTTCTCTCTTTAAGATAAAGAATTAAATGCTAATGCACATATATATTAGGTGAAATTTAGATTATAAAATGTTTATAAACTTGTTTATAATCGAATTAAAATATTAACATACTAATAAAACTAAACTTTCTGTCTAAGATTCACCAATTATAAATATAATTTATGGACTTATATATTATTAATAAAACACGAGTCAAAAGTAAACCGACAAACCGGCGACGCGACGCGCTATTCAGACTTTTCACTGTGTAGATTTCTATGCAAGAAACCTTCCTTTTTAAAAAGCAATTTGGATTTTTTGTTTCCGATTTGTCAATCTTGAGATAAACTGTCCGCAATTGGACAACTAACTTTTTGGAGTTTCGATCTGAATGCTGTCTGCAGATTATGATATTAAATAAAAATTAAAAACAAACCATTATTTTTATTCTCCAAATATGTACTACACGGAGAAAAATTTATTCGTACTGATTACAATAGTCTATATTACTGTTCGGATATGTGACCACTTTTTGTGATGATTACTATAGCTGTTGTAAGGAGTACAAACATGAAGGTATCCCTTACAACAGCTATAGTAATCGTTCCTACTCAATTCTTAGCACATTACATAGTCTTCGTAACCATTCCAAAAAGTGGTCACATATCCGAGCTGTAATGTAGACTATTGTAATCATTAAAAAGAATTTTTCTCCGTGTAATATAGGCAAAAAAGTTTTTTTTATATTTATAATATAAAAATTTACCAAACTTTATGGGAAAATATTCATTTTTACATACTAAAAACGGAAATTTTCAGGTTCAAAGTTTCAATATTTACATAGGATTTCACATCAAGCATTCGAAAATGAGATATTTTATTTAATTGCTGACAAAGTTTTCTTACAATTTTTTCAAAAAAGTAGTTTATTGTATAAAGTCAAATTAATAGAATAATATATAAAACAGTTTCATAAGGGATACAATCTTATTTTATGAAAAAGTCAAAAAGTTACGTAAAAATAAAGTTCATTAAAAAAAAGCATTTCATTTTGTAAAACCATTTTGAAAATGCATATTTTCTATTTTGCATTTGAAATAACTTTTTGAAAACTATTTTATATTTTATATTTGAAATACTTTTTGTGATACCATTTAGTATTTAGCATTTTAAATAGGTTTTGAGACCCATTTTTAACATCTCTGCTCGAGGCGGATTTAAAAATTTTTGTAAATTGTTTAAACAATCTTGTCTTAAATAATAAAGAAAACAGTAACTTATATATTATTAAGCCATCTATTATAAGAAAGATTTTCTTTATTTTTTACATTTCTTTTTAATTGTTTCTAAGAAGAAAATAAAATAACAAATGAAATTGTTTTTAACCTAAAATAAAAAGAAATCTTTCTTATGACAGATACCTATTTTCCTGTTCGGTTTTGTTCTTTTTGTTTTGTTTTGCGCCTTTATTAGTAGATTTCCTATAAATCTTGCTACCAACTCCCAATTTGTAATTGGTGACCCAAAAAAACCCCCGAGTGGTGAGTTTTAAGCAAATTCTTCGATTTTTAAAAAATCATCGGCCATTTTAGATTCGACATTTTGAATGTTTGATAATCAACACTGAAGTCGTAATCATCAACCTCGAGAAACCCCAAGTGATGAGTTTTGAGCAATTAAAACCATTTTTAGATTATTTATGAAATTTTATTCTCTAAAAACAAAAAAAATGCATTTTTTTATTATTTAAAACAAGATTGTTTGAACAATTTACAAAAATTTTAAAATCCACCTTGATTAATGTTTTTAGAATTAAGTGCTGAGTGTTTTAAATAAAGAAAATTTTTAAATCCATTAAGATTTGTAGGCTGTAGACTATTTTGAACATCGTTTATTTGCTTCACGGTGTGGTGGTCTATTAACTGATTATATTCAATTTTTTCTCGCCATTCGTTAGTTTGTCGAAACATTGGTTTTATCGCATCTAATATAGTACGTAATTTTCTCCCGATTTGCAATTCCGCTGGAGTTAAGTTTGTAATACAGTGTTTTGTCTTTGAGTCAGAATTACTCAAACGGATCACTTAAAAATAGTTTTTTTTCTCTTTGTACAGTAAAAAGACCTTGAATAAAGGATAATGTAATCTGCACTTAATTGTTAACATGTGTACCGAATTGCAGCTCTCTAGGTCAAGATATGTAAAAGTTAAGGGGGGACAGCCCATTTTGCGTGGCTGAGACGGACACACGAGTGATTTCATAAGGGTTCCATCAGTATACCTACGGTGTACAGAGCCATAAAAATGAATACTGAAATGTAAAAAAAATTGACGTATAAAAAATTACATTACAAAATATATATCCTGCACTATAGTACTCACATCCGTAAAAGTTCACAAAAATTAAATTTTAAATATGGGTCTTGAAGTGTATAGGATTTAAGTATTACAAAATTCTCAATTATACCTATGAAAGTCCTGCATTAGTTTCTCAGATTTTCAAACAGTATTAGAATTTAAAAAAAATCACTTTCGTCCAACTTTTTAATACGAGTATTACAATTTTCTTTAGATATTTTCTTTCCGTGCAGACCTTATTTTATATAATATAATATACTGCCTGCCTATAACTAACACCCTGACTATCACCGGTACATTTACCTTAAAATATATAAAAAATATATGCATAATTACAATTAAAATATTTTTCAGGTGCACCAACAAAAGTCTTGATTCCAAAAGTGACAGCATTTGTACTATCAACAACTGTTTCTTATCCGTTTGCTCAAAAGAATGCGTGTGAGACTCTAATAAAAGGAGAATGTCCATTGAATAAGGGAGAAGAAGTTACGTATTCTTTAAACATGCCGGTACTATCAATTTACCCGCAAATAAAGTTAAGCATTCAATTTCAATTTATTGACGATAATGGTAACGTACAAGTGTGCTTTATTGTACCTGCGAAAGTTGTATAATTGTAGATATATTTACCACTTTAGAAGAATAACGTATTATAAAAAAGAAACATTAGAAACAATAAAAAATGTAATAAAATAAATAATATTATATTTCCTTGTAATAAATATTTTAATATTTATATGTGCCAGCTATATATTATATGTTGTAATAAATACTATTAACTAATACTTGCGCGCCCTTTATTTATTTGCTGTTAAAAAAAATATTTTAACATTGAAGAGTTTCTAACATTATTCTAATATTAAAATCATTTATATTACAAACCAAGCACGGCATTAATTCCCAGACGAGTTTTGATTCTATTGTGAAACTTCTAAAAGCCCCTAAGACCACCTAACTATTCACACAAATACTAATCCTCTTGCCCTTTTTGAATGGACATTCACTGTAAAAAAAGAGCGCCTTGGTTTAAGACGTTTGCGTGGTCACATTTTAGACGTTTATAAGCGTCTTATTTGCCTTCTAAAATGCATGTATTTGTAGGTTATGTTTTTCATTTAAGACGCTTATTTACATAAGACGTTTATAAACGTCTAAGCGTCTTATTTTTAGACGCCATTTTTTTCAGTGTTTAGGCGCAAGTTAAAATATCACAGACCTTGGCCTGCCAGACCGTAATAGCATATTGTCCCAGTGACTCAGCCACTTCAATGCAGCCAGTTTTTTGATAGATTTCGAAGCCTGCACCGCAGTCCATCATGGAGCCGTCTGTATACCAGACTTCGTCACCAAGTGGAAAACCCTTCTACCAGTCCATCCTGGAAGGTATAATGATCTTAAAGCGGGGTTTAAATTTCATTTTCTTGAATTTAGCGTGGAAACTTGGTGTGTTTACCGCCTGCTCATAGTAAGAGCCGCCTTTTTCACCGCAGTAATATGCAGAGGTACTTCGGCTAGTATGAATCCCAACGCAGCTGTTGGCGTGGTCTTCATAGCCCCGTAAAACCCCTGAAAACCATTGCTTGGAGTTGGTCCAGTTTCTCTTTAACTGTTATCAGTTGAGTCCTACACCACCAAACAACTACCGCGTAAAGAACTCTGGGATTTAAAATCATCTGATACAGCCAGTTGACCATATTGGGCCCCAGTCCCCACGATGAACCTATCGCCCTTCTACACTTCTAAAAAGCAGTACAGAACCTTCTATACTGGTATCCGAAATGTTCTTTCCAACTCAGCTTCTTATCCAGGATTAGTTCCAGGTACTAAGCCTATTCGGAAAAGACTCAAAATTACTGAAGCGTGCTACTAATTTTTCGATGGAGATATTTTTATATTTCATATCAATAATTTTATAGTATTTTCGTACCAAAATATGACCCCAAAGTTGTTTTCGCAAAATTTTATTTCTTGTATATACGGGTAAAAAAACCCTTTCGTACACTCAGATGCTTTAATGCGTCCTTCCGGTTTAAAGGAATTTTGAAAAGTCGTGTCATTTCTATCAAATTCATAGTTCGTGACATACGAATGTTCATTCATATGTCACGAAATGAAAAGATTTTGACAGAAATCATACGACTTTACAAAATACCGTCAAACCGGAAGGACAGCATTATTGCATCTGTGTGTACAAAAGTACTAGAATAATGCTTAAATTGAAAAAATAAAAAACGAAGCAATTACAATAAAACGTAATTAGCAAAAAATAACAATCTGCGTAAATCAACGTTAAATCTAGTAAATTAAATTCTGTAGTAATCAACATTATTATAATAATACATTACTATTATATTACTAAAAAAATTTAATTTTTTTAAGATTTATTGTTTAAACAATTTTTACCTAAGCATCAAATTATTAAAACATTTTTTTCGACTGTTCTATTTGATGGATTTTAATAAAATTTAAAATGAGTAACATACAATAACCCTGCTTTCAAACAAAAAATATTTGTTAAATTTTGTTCATAATTTGTTTAAAATAGCAACAATTATTATAAAAAAATGGAAATAAAATAAACTTCTCCGCCTAATTTCGTACTTTTTCTCGTCAATTATGATTCCTTGTTTTATCACGAGTATTTCTAAAAAAAGTCAGTATATTGCATTATAGGTCAAAAGTTATTAGTATTTATGTTTTGCCAGGCTACTTAGTCTGAATGCGCGGTAAATTCAAATATCATGTATCCTTGTATTTATGAGGCATTATTCCTGAACTGCCCCAAGAATAAAAAAAAGTTCTTGGATTTCCTTTATACTTTAAAAATATGTTACCCTAGTAAATACTAGTTAATACACCAATTTACAGACCCAACGCCCCACCCCTATCAAAAGGGTGGGGGGTTGAAATTTCAGCTTAAACTCGAACAT
This sequence comes from Leptopilina heterotoma, assembly GCF_015476425.1. NCBI lineage: Eukaryota > Metazoa > Arthropoda > Insecta > Hymenoptera > Figitidae > Leptopilina > Leptopilina heterotoma. The sequence continues at coordinate 100,137 of NW_025110854.1, forward strand.
GCGTTTTTCAAACATTTGTAGTTTCTACTTAAATTATTCGATTAAGAACGTTTGATGATCTCTAAAATTTATAGGTTATGTGTGACTTACACCCTGTAAAAAAAAAGTATTGGGAGGTACGGGATTCCGTATTGCAAGTGCCAACCTGCCAATGCGGTATTCGCGAAATACCGCATTGGGTGTCGTGGTGAATACGGAAATCAAGGGGTCCCAATGCGGTGCAAGTTTTAAGCTTTAAAAAAAACGAAAATACGTGACAGGAGGAAATAATTAGTGTCAGTGGAGAAATATGCGAGTTAAAGGAATGAGAAAATAATAATAGTGAGTGTAAAAATGAAATTTTAAGAAACAAAGGTAAGTTGAACTGTCAAATATGGGCCCAATGCGGCATAGGCTGATTTCAATGCGCCACAGCAAAAGCAACTTTGACTGGTTTGAATGGCGTGAAATAGGTAAACAAACATTTTCTAACACATTTGTCTCCGTACACAGACACTTTTCACTAAATCTGCCAACGTACAATTGGTAAGCATCTTCTAAATTACAATAATCGAAAATATTGTTTAGATTCATGCAGAAACGTGGTTATAAAATGAAAAATTGGAAAGTAATGTAATGCAAATCATATGTCAGCTGGGCCACTGTGTTCGCTCGATTCGCTCTGCTTGCTTCTGCCCTCTACTGGCGACTTGCACTATGTACCGATTGTGTACCGCATTGAAAGCAGCCTACGCCGCATTGGACTCATATTTGACAGTTCAACTTACCTTTTTTTCTTAAAATTTCATTTTTACACTCACTATTATTATTTTCTCATTCCTTTAACTCGCATATTTCTGCACTGACACTAATTATTTCCTCCTGTCACGTATTTTCGTTTTTTTAAAGCTTAAAACTTGCACCGCATTGGGACCCCTTGATTTCCGTATTCACCACGACACCCAATGCGGTATTTCGCGAATACCGCATTGGCAGGTTGGCACTTGCAATACGGAATCCCGTACCTCCCAATACTTTTTTTTTACAGGGCAGTTATCGCCTAAGAAAAATGTCACTGTCTGAAAAACGGCACGTGAAATTGGTAAATATTTATTTTCTAACAAATTTTTCTCTGTTCACAGGCACTTTTTACAAAATTAGACATCGTACATTTGTCACAAATGTTTCTAATTGTCTGAATTCAAAAGATTTTGTTAATCCATGCAGAAACGCGGTTGCAGGTAGTGATGCACATGAGCGAAAAATGTCAAAAATGATTCAAAATGAGAATCTAATTAAAATTTTAATGAAATTTATTATATTAAAGAATTTTATAACAATTTTTGGAAATAATTGAAAACTTTTTAAAGAATTTTATTAAATGTTTAAAAAGAAATTGTATTCCTGAGAAGAATTTAAATAATAATTTTTAAAAACAATTGAATTTATGAGAAGAATTTTTTTAAAATTTTTGAAAATAATTGACTTATTGAGAAGAATTTTTAAATGTTTTTGACAATAATTTAATTCTTGAGAAGAATTTCCCTATCTATTTATAAAGATAATTTAATTCCTGACGAGAATTTTTTTAAAATTTTGAAAATAATTTAATTTCTGCAAAGTATTTTATTACTTTTCAAAAGAATTGAATTCTAGTGATGAATTTTGATATTTATCAGAATAATTGAATTTTGGAAAATAATTTTATTACAATTTGTTAGAACAATTGATTTTATGGGAAAAAAATCCTTAAAATAATTGATTTTATGGGGAGAGTTTTGTTGACTATCAAGATAATTGAATCCTTTTGCAGAATTACTTAAAAATTATTGAAAATAATTAATTTCCTGCGACGAAAAAAATAGGGGAAATTTTCAAAATAGGGTACGTTTAGGGACCAAAATTAAAAAGGGGACTTTTATGGATATAGGGAACAGACTGTGAAGCCTGTATAAGTATTTTCCTTTTATTTTATTTTTAATAAAATATTATTCAAATATAATTTTAAGGAAATACTTTAAGTAATAACTCACTTCATTTTCTTCTACAAGTGAATAATAATTTTTTTAAAACTCTCTTTCGAAAACAGCGATTGAGTAAGTCGACATTTCCTTTCCCCAGGATGTTTTGTTAAACTGCTCAACTTTGTGTCGTGGATCCAAGATTAACACAGCGCAATAAATCCAATTGCACTTATTGTAGTGCTTAAAAAGCTTGTCTCGAGCTGAAAAAAGAGCTGATCGAATTTGAATTTGGATTAATGTTTTCGTTTTCATTTGATCTAAGCCTTGAATTTCTTTCTCAAGCTTATCGATAAGCATGTTGAACCAAACCACAACGTATGGTAAAGTTGAATATTTGTCCCCTGAAAAAAGTTTTGACAATACTTGAAAATGTCGCAGGTACTGACAAATTTCCCTTAAAACTGTCCACTGGTCTTCATAAAGAAGTAAATCGTTTAACGATTTATTATTGCGACACAGTAAATCTGGAGGCTTTTGCAAATGAAGTGCCAACTTAACCATATCATAGGTGGAATTCCACCTGGTGCTCACGTCAATGTTTGGAGATTTTATGGCCACATTACAGATCTCACAACAGTTACTTAATTTGTTTCGCCACTGCTCGGATTTTTTCAGAAGTTTGAAAAGTCTTCTAATTTTGTCAAGTGGAGTTTTACAAGACTTAATCGATTCTTCAAAATCATCATTTATTACTTTCAATAATATCATCACTCGATTCGTTACCGTCACTCTCAGTATCTTCAAAGTTTTCATCGCTTTCATCAACCGCATAGTCTTCTAATTTCAGTTTCCTTTAACAAATCTTGAACTGCGAGGTGTAAAATGTGTGCGAAACATTTGAAATGTTGATTTTCATTATTAAACAAAATTAATTTCGACAGCTCACACATGAAAGTCGTATTGTTCGCAGCATTATCGACGGCAATGCCCTGTAGTTTTGCCTCGATGTTATATTCCTGGAGTACTTTGACAAAAATTTTAGCGATATCTTCACCTGTGTGATTTCCATTCAATGGACAAAAATCCAAGAGAATTGAGTGCATGGTCCAATCCTTCGATATAAAATGCAGTGTTACGCAGTAATATGATCTACCAGAAATTGATGTCCAACCATCGATTGTAGTGGAAAATTTTGATTCATTATTTTTTATTATATTCATGACAGAATTTTGCATAGTTTTAAATCGATTTTCAATTAAAGTTTTTAATTCTCTTCGTTTTGGTAACTTCGCCATTAGATTTAAGTTGTTGAAATAGTCTTGAGATTCTTTGTCATCAAAAAAGCAATACGGCAGATATTTTCGTACAACCTAGTCTGCAGTCATGTTATCAAATATTTTCTGATCAAATACCTACGGAAATTAGAATGTATACAAATCAAGAAATTTTAGTTTTAAAAATTATTTTTACCCATAAAAATTTATTTTATGTACATGTATATTACTGCATATATTTTGTGAAATTTAAATTAATTGAAATTTATATTTTAGTTGGTATATTAAATTTTGGACAGTATTGAATATTTCAAATTATTATATAACATGACAAATTTGTATTATTTTGTATAATCAAACATATCACGTATGGACTTTAAAAATTTCTAATTAAAAGGAATTAAAATTTTAAAAGTAAAAAAATTGTAAAATGCTTATTTTTTATCGACAATTGTTTCCAATACTATTTTTTAAAATCTTTTTAGACTATTAATAGTACGGGCTTTTTAAAATATTCATTTTTTGAAAATACAAAATTTTTAAAGTAGTTGAAAAGATTTTCCTATAATTTTAATAGTAAAATATTTTTTGAACCTAAATAATACTAGAAAACATTGAAACTTAATTATTATTTATTATCGACAATTGTTTAAAATACTTTTTTTATGATTTTTAACTATTAATCCATCATTAATATTAATTTCTTTTGTAACCATATAATTTAAAATTATAGACTGATGATTTCTTCGACTGAAAAAGAATTTTATTAGGTTACTTTTTCATTTTTATTGCTTTTTTATTTATATGAACACAGTACTTAAATTTCAGCAAGGTAAACTTTTTTGTTTATTTATTTTTTATTTTTATTTATTTACTTTTATTTTTTACAATTTCTGTAATTTTAATATTCTATATTCCTCCGGTTATAATTTTTGTTGTTTTCTACCTTTATAATTTATAATTTGTTTTTAAATTTATTTATTTGTTATTTATTTATTTAATTATTAATTAATTTATTTATTTTTAAATTTATTGTATTATAATTAAAATTATTATTTAGCGCCTGTAATTTTTTTTTACTTTTATTATAAATAAATATTTAATTATAAGAATATTAATATTTTACTTTTTTTCTGAAATTTGAGAAACATCGTAAAACTCTCCATACTCCTTTGGATGTTTATTTTCTATGTGTCTTTTGATTCCACTTGTGTTTCCTGCTGTCATTTTTATAAAAACCTTTACTTGATCGCACAGCTTACATTTCGCATATTTTACACCTTCCTTGTAAAAGAAATCAAAATATTCGTCGAAGCTTTTACCTTTCTTTCTTCTTACTTGCTTACGTCTTAGGAAATAAATTAATAAAATCATACTTTAATATACATTATTTGTTATGTTTACATACAATTTTTGCGTAGTAATATTTTATAACAATTATACTTTGTAGGAATTAGTAGGTTATCCTCATTTGACTCGTTTTTTCTTTTTTGAGGATTCTCCCCAGAGTTTGAACAAGCCATTTTTAAAAAATGTTTATTGTTCCCGTTCGATGACAGTAGCAATGACGTATTGAGAAATGGATTTGAAAATGAGACGATATGAGACGATAAAAACAAACGAAGATTGAGATTTTTTTCGAGATAACTTCAGAAACAATCAATTTTGACTGAGAAATTTGAGAATCTCGTCTCATTGTACATCACTAGTTGCAGGATTGGAAATACAAAAGTAATGTAATGACAGGCGGCAAGACGTGTGTTACCGCCATTTTGCCAGTAGAGGGCAGAAGCATGCAGCGAGCGCAAAGGCACAGCTGTTAAAATGATTGGCATAACATTGCTATGGTAATTCCAATCCTGCAACTGCGTTTCTGAATTGATTAACAAAATCTTTTGAATTCAGACAATTAGAAACATTTGTGACAAATGTACGTTTTCAGATTTTGTATTAAGTGCCTGTTAACAGAGAAAAATTTGTTAGAAAATGAATGTTTACCAATTTCACGTCATTTAAATCATTCAGTGCCGTATTTGTTAGGTGATAACTGTTAGTCGCACATTATCGAGAAATTTAAGAGACCATCGAACACCGTTAAATTAATTCAATATCACCACTCATTTGTGTACTATTAAAAACTATATTTCTTATTATGATTCATTATATTATTATTTAATATAAAATATAGAAAAACAGACAGAAGTGGGCCACCCCCCGTTTTTATAAGTGACATATCTGTCAACCGAAATTTTTATTCTTTTGTTATCAACAGAAGGTCGATTTTCAGTTGGTTATTTAACGGTGTTGCGCAATTTCAAACAGTGGTCGACTTTTAAAAATGGCTGCTTTGAACGTAAACATAATTTCAAAAGGATTTTTCTCCCAATTTGGACAATTATTGCAAAATAGGGAAAAATACCAGTTATCCTGAAATTTTGTTCTTTCATTTGTGCACAAGAAATTGAAAATCCAATATAATACACGACGTCAGGAAGTAAAATGAGAAAATTAGATGTGCCCATTAGGTGCTGCCCGCTGGTGGTAATTTTATGTATCACGCATTTGTTTAACTTTGTCCTATTTTACTTCCTGTCGTTGTAAATCTAAATAAATATTTTACTTCTTGCGCGCAAATGAAAGATAAAATATTCAGGATATCTTGTTTTTTCTCCGATTTTCCAATAACTGTCCGAATTGGCAGAAAAATCATTTTCAAATCAAGTATACATTTGAGCAGCCATTTTTAAAAGGCGATCACTGCGGAACACCATTAAGTGTGCGACTTATAGCAATTAGTGCCAAAAATTATCAATTTTTTTCTTTTTTCTTATTGTAAAAGATATATCATCGTTGTTTACATAAGTTATTCATCGAATTATAATTAATTATAATTATATTATTATTCAATTACAATAGTATCAGACCTAACCCAGGTGAAAATGATTCGACCAGATTTCGGGAAGATATTCGTTTAAATTTCGCCCGAAATTTTTCAGAAATTCGAGCGAAATCTCCTGCGATTTCGTGCGGTAAGTTAGTGGCCACTGCAGAACTAATCAACCTCAAATTACTACACTTTCAATAGGTACTAAAATAATTTTTTCGCAATATATTTGCAAAAATAAAGAAGAGCTTTACACAGTAGGTCTTCCTCTATTATTCTTTCAAATATGAACCCGAAATATTATTTTCAAAAATTCCCAACCCAAAATATTCTTTTTTTTTTAAATGAGAAGAAATTTGCGAAACTACTATTTTTTCCCGGATGCCCTTAAGATAAAATATTATCACGGTAAATATGTGTCAGGCTCCGAAGAGAGGTACCTAAGAATCAAAAATTTTCAGTTTATGTTTTTAATTTTTTGATTAAAAATACAGAAAGAGAATAAATTATTAATTAATAATTATTGATCTTCAAGTCATCATTATATCCAAAATATTTAATTAAAAATTGGTTTCAAATTTAAATAATTAAAAATAAACTTTTAATCGACATAAATCTAACACGAACCTAAACTATAATTCGATTGCTTTTTAGGTACCTTTCTTGGTAGCGCGTCACATATATTTGAAATAAAAAATGCAAATGTGTGATTTTAAAAATATAATGTTATCGCTTTATATACACTTTTACATTTTAATTTAAATTGAGCATCCAGCTCCTCAATTATATTACATTTTATAGCTTTTCGAAAAAGTTTAGGAATTTGTTGGACATATGGAAGGAAAAAAAGTTAAAATTCGTTTTGATAAAACGTTCAAACAGATAAAAACTAAAATATGTCCTACGATGTTGAATTCTCCAAACCTTTCAACATTTGCATTCGCAAATATTTTATTTCATCGCCGATATAGGTACCACATTTTTTGAGTACTTTGTTTTTTTCCAAATATGGAATCGCCTTATTTTTAAAGACGAAATCTCGATAACATTCTGGAATCAAATAATAATATATTACATTTTAAATTACATTACATTTTGAAATCAATTATCTTTAATTTTTTAAGCAAACACAACATTTTTAATAAGATAAACCCAAATAGCACGTAACCTTATGGTAAGCTTACTATAATCTTGCCGTGTAATGTTACTAAGATTGCAACGCAAGGTTACAGTAAGGTTACCATAAGGTTAAAATGTCCTACCTGTCGGAAAGATTACCATATGGTTACACTGAAAGGTTACAGTAATTTTCAAAATTTTGGTTTTTTATATATACGCGCGTATTAAGCAATAAAAATTATAAAAGAGATTAAAAAAATTATAAATTTTTCGTTTTTAAAATTAACAGTAATTTTTTTGTAACCTTACGTCAACCTTATAGTACCCTAATGGCAACCTTACAGCTAGCTTACTGAGTAACATTGTGGCAACCTTACAGTGTAATCTTACAACAGGTAATCTCTAAAACTGAATCAGTGAAATTTGACTGAGAATCAGTGACTCTATTCTCGCGATTTGAATCAGTGGAATTTCACTGAAAATCAGTTAAAAATAACTGAAATATAGGTCATTTTTCACTGATTGATAAATGAAAAAGTTACTGAAAATTTCTGTCACACATAGGTATTGAAGATTTCAGTTATTTTTTAATTGGCCAATCAGTGAAATATGACTGAAATTTGAATCATTTTTAACTGATCTTCAGTGAAATTTCATTGATTTAATTCGCGAGAATTGAGTCACTGAAAATCAGACAAATTTCAGTGATTCAGTTTTAGAGAGTAGGACATTTTAACCTTATGGTAACCCATGGTAACCTTACTGTAACCTTGCGTTGCAATCTTAGTAACATTACACGGCAAGGTTACAGTAAGCTTACCATAAGGTAATGTGCTATCTAGGAAACATATGAGGCATTTCATTTCAAACTGTTCCACCAACAAAAAACAAAAACAAAAAACTTTAACGTAATTAATTAATAATTTATTCATTTATTTAATAAATTTATTTGTTATATGTTATTATCTCAAAACATCCACCCGTCGATTTTCATCAAAATTATATGAAAATAAAGCTTAATTTTTCTAGTTTACATTTCCGTATAATATTTTATGGACATTTAATGGGACTAATAAGAAAAACATTATTTAAAATACATATGTGTTTCTGAAAAAATTGTCGAAGTTAAAGCTTCATTTTCATATAATTCTGATAAAAATCGACGGATTCTCTTTCGAATCAGTGTATAATATATTATAAATAATTAAATTTTTAGATAATAAAATTTATTTGAAAATCGGTCTCTTTGCGATTGTTTTTTGTCGGTGGAATGGTTTGAAATGAAATGCCTCTTATAAAAGCTATATTCGAGAGATACTGGAGACAATAATTACAAATCTAATGTCAGTTTGTTAAAGTTTGAAATAAATTGTGCAATATAAACCTCATAGGGTAAAGTGCAGATAGATGCCCCCCAATTCGAAAATTACATCTAAATTCAACAAATATTAATATTTTTAATTGACTATTCGATTTTTACACACTATTACTACTTATCATTAACATATTTAAGGACCAAATACCTACAATAAATAATAAATTAATCAGAACAAAAATACAAAAGGTCTGTATTTGGCCATATATCCCTCTTGGGTGGGTAAGACGCCCCCCGCGGTAAATTATTATCATTTATTACAACAATTATTATAAAAATGGAAAACGTCAATCTAATATGTTTCTCTGATTAATTTTAAACAAGAAAATAATTGAAAATATTGTCTTACATGTTAAATATCCTCGATTTTTGTAATGAGGAATTTTGTCCAGCAGTTTGAAAATTTTTGGACATTTTCAGCAATCTGAAATTTTTACATTATTATAACTAATAACCCCGGGATGCCAGCGAGCTAGAACTTTACAGTAAAATTGTTATGGCCAATAGGTATAAAAAAAACTAATAATCCATAAATATAGTTTCTTTCATATTGCGGAGATCTGAGAAAGGGGGCATCTATCCGTGGGGGGCATCTATCCGCACTTTACCCTAATTAAAATTTCAGAATGTTTTATCTGCATAATATGTAAACTATTGAGAGATGTTTTGAATACTTATATATGAGTGATTTTTCCGAAAGTGCTCCTTTTGAACTTTGATTCTTTAATTTAATTTTTTTAATAATAATTTATAATAAAAAGGTCGACAACTTTGACTCGGAGTGATCGTTAACTGGTACATGTAAAAATTTGAATTTTTTTTATTACTAAATATATAAAAATATGAATATAATTAATAAATATGTAATTATATAAAAATTAATATACGCAAATTTTAAATATTGAAGTGATGAGACAACTTTTAGTTGAAAACAATTACACGTTTTAACATGAATAAATACAAAAAAATGTTAAGAAAATTTAGAAGTTTATCGCAAATACTTTTATATTCCATGAGTTTTTATTAATTTTATTATTTCCACTTTATCGTAATTAATTAATAAAAATAATAAAATTAGGTTATTTGATAAAAAAATTTTTTAAATATATTTTAACTAAATTATTTTTTAATTTTTTCGAAATAATGATAAATTAATTAATTTTGAATAACAGACTAAAGTAACAATGATTCTTTTTACACTTTTATTAATTCTATATTTTTTTAATTTAATTTTTAATGAAAAAAGTGACATTTTTCCATATAAAAAATTTTTTTTTACTCCCGAGAAATTGCCGGAAATTTCTCTGTATGATTCCCGGGAACTTTTTCACATGGGATATAATATATATAATATTAATAGCAAGAACTTGCGAGAATGATTTCTTACATTGAAAAATTTTTTTGTACCATCGTAATTTTCATCGGAATTCTATCGAAACTTCTATTGGATTCCAACGGAAATTCCTAAGAGAATTCCAGTGGAAATTCTAAGGAGCACTTTTCTAGGAATCTTTCCACATGGATTCTTAAATTATCCAGGTCCACGCATCTTTTTTTGTAGACTTATTTCCTGAGCGAATTACCACAAATTTAATTTTTTTAAATTTATTTTTTTGCAAAATCTATTTATTGCTTTTAGTGTTGTGTTTTATGAACTTTGGAAATACAGTGAGTTTTCGCGAGTCGTTCAATTCTCGAAAATTTTCAAGATCATAAAACTCGCTAGTCGTTCAACGCATAAGCCACGCCTCCAAGGCGATTTCAGGGATGTGTGAAACATATTTATCGCCCCAAAAGACACAATATTCAATGCCCTTACGAAAAAGTATGACAACTTACAACATAAATAAGTATTGTGATTTACGTGGCGTTTTTTCGCGACGCCATAAAAAAACACCAGGTCGAGAATGTCAAATTGTTTTGAACTTCTTAGGTAACCTAATCAAATTATCAAAATTGATTCGGAGAGATTGTTAACTTGTTTCACCTTTATCAAATTATTAATCAAAAGTTCTAATTAGAAGTAAAAATAAAATATTTTTTTTCTATGTGACAGTATGATATTATAGTTTTTATTTTATGTCCTTCAACCCCTTAATCCGACTCAAGAAAAAATTTGCAGAGTATCTCGAATTTTAAAATAACCTTACACTTATAGAAAGATTGGTTAGTCGAAGTAGGAACATAGATAACAAGTTTGCTGTCATATTAAAATGGTTCGCTATATGACAGCGAACTCACTCAAAATACTGATGTTGGTTGACAGAACGAAGTGGTCCGCTGTCATCGCAAACTTCTTAGTTGTGATAGATAATAATTATTTAAGATTTGACAGCAAAAATCAGTTAAACTATATACATAATTCTGTTATTTTTTTATGCCTTGAAGTTGGTACATGATAATGTTTTGTTTATGGCGTCGCGAAATAACGTCACGCAAATTACTACACTTGTTCATGTCGTACATTACATGTCATATTTTTTCGTAAGGGTGGCTTTGGTCCGTTTAAATTACACAGCACTGAGCACCGGCCCACACACACATACTAGAAATTGAACGACTCGTGAATCAGACACTGATCAGCTGTTGAACGACTCGTAAGTTGAACGACTCGCGAGAATTCACTGTATATACGATAGTTTGTATGAAAAACTGGTATCAAAGGATAAGGGAAAGAAACCATAAATTTATATGTATTTCTTAATCTTAAATGTTGCCATAGAGATCTATAAGTAATGCGTATTGTTTAAAAAGGATCCAATTAATTTTTTCACTTACTTCTTAAAACTCTCTCCTTTTTGGGGGTTAATTGTTTTCTAGGCGACCTGTTCGGGAGTTGCTTTAAAGCATTGGGATTGCTTGCTTTGACAAATCTGTTAACTAAAACTTTTCTTGTCCACAAAGCTTTAGCTAAATCCTTTACAAATTTCCCGCAGTCTGTATGTATATGGATATTTTTGAACACTGCTTCCTTCAGAGATATTCCCTCTCCTAAGTGAATGCGCTTAACCTATATTTAAAAAATTATAATAAACTTTTAAAAATAAGAATTACACAGGCCTGCTATCATAATCAACTTCCTTTTTTTAACAAAACTAAGCCATAATATGCAGGCCTGTGTTATTTTCATGTTTTAATTAAACAATATTGTTTGAAATTCAAAATTTTTTTAAATTTCTTCCATAATGTTCTAAATTATAATTCATTTCTTCAAAACAATAAGATTAATACTGATTCCCCAGCTGCAAAATCTTGCACAAGATCATGTACAGGAACATTGACGCGAACCTACACAAGATCAGCAAGTGAACTTGTGCAAGAAATTGGAACAAAGAACATGAACAAGAACGTGTTCAAGAACATGCAGGTGTACATTCTTGAGTGGCTTTTGAGTTTGAGAACATCTAGGCGAACATGCACCTGTTCATGCACATGTTCGTGTGTGTATTAAAAAACCGTTGTTTTCAGGTTTAAAATTTAAGAAAATTTAAAGAAAATTTTTAGTTATAATCAAAAGGTGTCTCTGACTGAAGTTGCAAAAAACTACTGCGCAGCTGTAAAACACTTAGAAAACTACTGCGCAGCCTTTAAAGCATTTGAATGATCATGCACATGAACATGAACCAGTCAAAGTTATACACACACGGTCTTGTGCATGAACATGTGCATGTTCGCCTAGATGTTCTCGAACTCAAAAACCACTCAAGAATGTACATGTGCATGTTCGTGTACACGTTCTTGTTTATGTTCTTTGTTCCAATTTCTTTTACAAGTTCACTTGCTAATCTTGTGTAGGTTCGCGTCAATGTTCCTGTACATGATCTTGTGCAACATCGTGTACACGATCTTGTACACGATTTTTCAGCTGGGACGTCCATTGTATAAAAGTAATTTTATATAAGAGAGTGTAATAAAAAAATGTTCTGTAAAATTTAATGTATTACATTAATTTCCTAAAAGTAACAAATATTTCATATTATCCCAGTAAAGAAAAAGTATTGGAAGATAGCGAAATCGCATTGGCGGTGAGTTTCTGTCAATACGTTTTCATGTGAAAACGGTATTGGGGGCGTTTTGCCAATCCTGTACTCTGAAATCTTTCGATTTCACGTTTATTATCTACTCGACTGTGTACTGTTGATCTATAACCACATGATTTAGGGAGCTTTCGACGTTCGCGCTAGGGGCGCTGTGAGTATAAGTCACAGCGCTAATTTAGAAAATACCCTAAATCATATGGTAATAGACCAACAGTTTGTCACATTTTATTTATTTACATTTTAACAAAATTTTAAATTTCCTGTTCGTTATCAGCATTTTTACACATTAAATCAAGCAGTCTTTTTGATTAAAATGCCAAATCAAGTTAATAAACGTAAAATCGAAAGATTCAAGAGGACGGGATTGACGGTGAAAAAACAGGATTGGCAGAATGCCCCCAATACGGTTTTCACGCGAAAACGTATTTGCAGAAACTCACCGCCAATGCGATTTCGCTCTCTTCCAATTCTTTTTTTCTACTGGGATTCTATGGACATCCTAGAAACATTCTAATTTGAGCGAATCAATGATTTACCTAGAATGTCATTAGAATATTCTGAATGTTAAGATGCTTTAAGGATAACTGTTGAATTAAATGAAAATATTAAACTAGTATAGGGGAGACTAGGGCTAAATGTTAAATTTTGCATAAATTATTTTTTTTAGACAATAATTCCGCTTCGATGCAAATGTGTACCTATACATCAATATTGTAGTAGGGCAAATTGTCCTCAACAACTTTAAATAATGGTATATTATGTGGCAAGCACGTAAAGCAATAAATCGATAAAGGGACCATCACACCATTCCTAAGGGCCCGTTTACATGAGAGGGGTGCACACATTGTTACTCGCTTCGAAGGTTCCTGGTGTTAGTTTTCTTCCCAGGATCCATTGTCGTCGACGGTGCTGTGCTGTGTCGCGAAAAGATTTAGTTGAAATTGTAAAAGATTGAATAATGTAAATTTAGGTTAGGATTTGATTACTTAGAGATTTTCATTTAGTTAGCTGACCAGGCCGACGCGCTAGAGAATCAAAGCATTACAGCCTTTTAATTGGATTAAATCCGGATTATTTCAGACAATTTTCGGATACTTAGCATATAGATTTCGGATTGTTTCGGATTATGTCTTTCAATTGGATTAAATCTCAATCGTTGCAGACAATACCCGAATTCGTTGCATATAGTTTTCGGATTGTTTCGTACTTTTTTCGGAATAGGATTTTGCAACACTTAATTTCAAATTGTTGCGGACTAATATCGGATTTCTTGTTTACAGAGTTCGGATTGCTCCGGACATTTTACGGATTAAGTTTTTTTAACTAGATTAAACTCGGATTATTGCGGACTGATTCCGTATTCTTTACATATTGATTTCTGATAATTCCGTACTTATTTTAGAAGAATTCTACAACCGGTCATAAATTCGGATTGTTGCGGACTAATTACGGACTGAATTCGTAGACATTCAGGAATACTCCGGAGTGTTTTCGGATTCAGGTTTTAGTTCGGATTAATATCAGACTAACGCGGATCATTTTCGGACCTTTTTCGTACAGTTTTCGGGCTATTGCGTACTTATTTGTCCATATTTAATCCGGAATTAGTCCGAAATTTTTACTAGGGAATAGGGTGATAAGAACTGATCCTTGAGTGGACCGCATTTTCTAACTGCACCCTTGTCAATTAATTTTTTGATGGCAAGTCCCTGTCTAGTTTGGTCTTCGAGAGATATTTTTATTGAATTATGAACATTAGATTGTTCCACTTGTTTAAAGGGTTTAATTTGATAGCCACTTATACAGTTTAAGACAAAATTATCATTGGTAATTTTTGACAACTCATCAGAGAAAAATTTTAATCTCCCACCAACTGAGCTTACCTTTAACGTCTGTTCTGGTTCCTTTTCTGATACAGCTGTTGGCGATTTTGGCTGCGAGCTTTGCTGTGCACGGCACTTCAGCGACCCCTCGAGTTCTGCGGATGTTTGTGCTGACCTCTGTATTTACTGTTTGTCCCCGGATTCTGAGGTCGACGATCTGAAGGACCTTTCTCGTTTAAATATTGTGAGGAACTAGTTTCTTTTCGAGGTTTAGGTTAACAATTTGAAAATTTGCGAAAATAAATTTTTCAAAAAAAAATTTTTCTGATTGCTAGAATGGTTTAGCCCGCTTGAAATTCATAGGAAATGTTCATAATTATTTTAAGAACTTGTAGTAAAAATTTGATAACCAAAAAGGTGGTGTTTTAGAGAAAATTGATCTTATTTATTTTCAGAAAAACATCCCCTATTTTTATAATTTTAAATATTTTTTAAAATTTCAAACTGGATTTTGAAGAGGACAAGACTGTCTACAAGACCCAAAAAAGAAAATTAAATTATACTCAAAAGAAAAAAAATGACAAGCAAAACAATTTTTTTCACTATCCATTCGAGTTTTATCACTCAAAGTTCAAATGTGCGTAACTTTTTTAAATTTAGCTTTTTTGAAAAATAAAAAAATACATGTCTCTTTGTTTTTCATGTACAATAACATATTTTAGCGACAGCTAAATCTATAACTTGAAGTTAGTCGACCTCCCTGATTTGAAATGGATTCAGTCTGTAACGATTTTTACTACTTAAAAATATAAATAAAAACCGCGACAATAAAAATTACAAAAATAATATAATTTCAAAATAAATAATTTAAATAAACCATTAAATAATCAAATAAATCAAAAACAACAAAATAAATGATATTGAAAAATATACAAACAATTCACACAAAAAATATAAATTATATTTCAGTCAAAATCAACATGAAAAAAAAGGGCCTGACGTCAGGAATTCAATTACAGAATATATAAAAATACGCAATCAATAAATTAAATACATAAACACATACAAATTAAAAAATATATAAAGAAATTGGTCAACTTAAATACAATAAAAATTATAAATAATACGTTAAAAACAGCAAAGAGATATTTAAAATAATTATTAATACACAATTCGCCTCGCGACCAAATTCACTCTCTTATAATTAAATCAATCAGAAAATAAAATCACACGTCATACTCATTAATGAACAATTTGTGAAATTCTGGTCATTGTGAAATTCTTTACCCTAAATAATTAGGTGTAAAGATCTTGTATTAAATTTAGGCACAACTTACGGAGCATTCTCTGCAACTCTCGCAATGATTCTGTCAGATCAAAATTCCAGGGAATGTGCATCGTTCAACATCCGAGCATTATCGTTGATCCTGGCTTTATTAATATAGCAATCCTTTCTTTCATGATTCTATTAAATCCGATTGATATTAACGGCCACACTTTATATAAATAAAACAAAAAAAATGGATTTGATAAATAAAAGACTAATTACATAAAAAAAAAGAAATTAAAACAAATATTTTGACTACAAAGACAACTACCTTTCCGTGTCCTCGGCCGGCACGTGAGAGTGTAGCCGCAGCCGAATCCGTGGTCGACGAATTGCGAAAGTCGATTATTAAATTAATTATTCGCACTTTTCATCGACCCCGCGATTCAACCCGCAAACTCCCACTTATGCCTAATTTCACGAGAACACGGAAATTAGACAAAATTTATCAATTACTCGGACGTCGAACCGGTCACATTTGCCAGGGGCCAAAGGTTATAATATCATATGATATCGCACCGCTTCATTACCCCCCTTGCCTGGGATATTTTTCCAAAATTTGGCAGGCATCTAAACATTACAATCACTCCCTGTACTCATGTCAATTATTTAGTATACATAAAATGAGATACTAGATACACGTAAAATATTTAACAATTCTTTTTTTTTTATATAACGGAGATAATCAGCATTATTATATACAATCGTAGATTTTCCATTCATATAGTCACATTAAAGATTCATTATCATTTTAAAATTTATCCGAGAATAACTCAAAAGATACCTTTCTTTTTTAAGACATTGTTAACAAACAAAAATAATAAACAAATAAAATTTCATCATTGACAGACCTAATTTTAATGATCCCAGAAATTTGGACAATTTAGGACATTATAATATTTTTTTATTTCGTCAAATAAACAAAATATCAAATATCAAATAGCCAAATTCTCCGATGCATAAAATAAGTTCACCAATATATATCATTATTTATAAATATCCGATAAAATAATCCAATCATGAACTTCAAAAGATGAGATAAAACCACTCCCTTCAAATTTTAATCAACATACTATAAAAAATCTGACCCGAAACCACCCCCCTGGACATGATATACACTTGTCAGGTGGCTTTTTCTTGCCAAGATCATCATTCACAATAAATACATTTTTCAATAAACCATAAAAAAATAAAGCACAACAACAGTCAATAAATCTTTTAATAAAAGGGAAACAATTTATCATTATCAAATTTAAAATTTTTAATAATTGGCAATAATCATTTTTTAAATTTCTCTTGATGGGGAGACACACCGAATTCGTTTCTTTTGTTATGCAATTTTCAGTAAATAAAAAACAATTGTCATTAGAAATATTATCAACAAATGATTCGTCCTTAGATACTTTTTCGGTACAAGGATCCACACGACGTTCCTTTAAACTCCCCACCTCTACCATCGACAAGTGCAAACTGTCACGAGGAACCTTTTCAAAAAAATTCATTTCATTATTATTCTCTCCAATATCAATTAATCTCAAAAGACTTGTCTCACTATCGACATGATAATTATCATTCGAGCAAACATCATTATCACTCGCATCACAATGTCCCATCTCCAAAATATCAAATGTAGAAGGGATCCTTTCCACAGATTCCCTCTCGACAACTTCAAAACTTTTATCAATATACTCATAATTATTATACTCGACTTTATCAAAATGATCAACACAATTAATATTTACATTATTATATGAATCATCATAAATAATTTCTAACTGTAACAATATTGATGAAATTCTATCGAAGTCAGAAAAATCAACCAATACCATGGCTTCGCGAACGCACATAGGCATTTGTTGAATAACAGTAAAGTGAACTTCATAGGATTCCATCAATGGTTCAATAAAATATGCTTCATTAACTTGTCTCCAAAAATAAGATGTTAATTTATCATTTGCCGAATCAAATTTTTTACTTAACCATTTCATTTTTAACTGAACTCGAGTGGGAATCGAAAAAAATACATTTAAAAATTCTTTTTCAAAATCATTAAAATCAACAAAAGAATACTTTTGATTTTCATACCATAATTTTTGATTACTGGACAAACAAATATCTAAAAATTTAAATTTATCAGAACCATGTATAAAATTTAATTTAAAAAATTTTTTTATCTCTTCCAAAAATCTTTTTGGATTTTCAAAATTTTCAGATAGAGGAGGCTGCATATTAAAATTCAAATTTTGAATAGTCGAAATCAATGATGTGACTAAATGATTTTCATCAGCCTGTCCAATATTATTTTTCAACATACACTTTAAATTATTCAATTCAAAATTTTGCATTTTAATAATCTCGTATAATTCAGATATTTTGTCACTCAGTTGTTGACAATTGTCAATATAAAATCTATCGTTATTTTCATTCATTTCAATTTAGATATAAACAGTGTAATTACGCTAATGAGTTTCTATTGTTCGAACTTACACTCTTCACAAAACAATATACAAATCTTACACACTTTACAAAATTTAACGACAATCAATTAAAACAATTTATAAAAATTCAAATAAAAATCTCTTTTTTTAAAAAAAATACGGGCACTCATTCAGGTCCCTGTTCGGGCGCCAAATGTAACGATTTTTACTACTTAAAAATATAAATAAAAACCGCGACAATAAAAATTACAAAAATAATATAATTTCAAAATAAATAATTTAAATAAACCATTAAATAATCAAATAAATCAAAAACAACAAAATAAATGATATTGAAAAATATACAAACAATTCACACAAAAAATATAAATTATATTTCAGTCAAAATCAACATGAAAAAAAGGGCCTGACGTCAGGAATTCAATTACAGAATATATAAAAATACGCAATCAATAAATTAAATACATAAATACATACAAATTAAAAAATATATAAAGAAATTGGTCAACTTAAATACAATAAAAATTATAAATAATACGTTAAAACAGCAAAGAGATATTTAAAATAATTATTAATACACAATTCGCCTCGCGACCAAATTCACTCTCTTATAATTAAATCAATCAGAAAATAAAATCACACGTCATACTCATTAATGAACAATTTGTGAAATTCTGGTCATTGTGAAATTCTTTACCCTAAATAATTAGGTGTAAAGATCTTGTATTAAATTTAGGCACAACTTACGGAGCATTCTCTGCAACTCTCGCAATGATTCTGTCAGATCAAAAATCCAGGGAATGTGCATCGTTCAACATCCGAGCATTATCGTTGATCCTGGCTTTATTAATATAGCAATCCTTTCTTTCATGATTCTATTAAATCCGATTGATATTAACGGCCACACTTTATATAAATAAAACAAAAAAAATGGATTTGATAAATAAAAGACTAATTACATAAAAAAAAAGAAATTAAAACAAATATTTTGACTACAAAGACAACTACCTTTCCGTGTCCTCGGCCGGCACGTGAGAGTGTAGCCGCAGCCGAATCCGTGGTCGACGAATTGCGAAAGTCGATTATTAAATTAATTATTCGCACTTTTCATCGACCCCGCGATTCAACCCGCAAACTCCCACTTATGCCTAATTTCACGAGAACACGGAAATTAGACAAAATTTATCAATTACTCGGACGTCGAACCGGTCACATTTGCCAGGGGCCAAAGGTTATAATATCATATGATATCGCACCGCTTCAAGTCTGTAGAATATTTTCATTAGGGTGTAATACATATTTATGCCTATTAGTTTTACACTAGGATTAACTGTTTAGTAAATATTATAAAAAAACTATTTTTTGTCAAACGCACGCAACTAAACACTATAAATGACCTTGAGATTTAGTATTGCCAACTCAGGAGTCTAACGTATGTGTTGAGTTGGCAAGGCTGAGTTTCAAGGTTATTTGTGTTTAGTCGCGCGCGTTTGACAAAAAATAGTTTTCTTATAATACTTACTAGACGGTTAAAATCCTAGTGTAAAACTACTTGGCATAAATATTTATTACACCCTAATGAAAATTTTCTTTACTGGAAGTTTTTAATCACGAAAAATTTTTCAGATAAACGAAGCTCTTGAACATTGAAAATAATAATTTGACACTGTGCAAGAAAAGAATTAATAACTTTTTTCAAATACAATATTTTACTTTCATTTAAAGTTTTTTGTTCTTGAACTATGTTTTCTGTGAATTTCTAAACCAAATATTCATAATTTTCAGTTTTAGATCGAGTTAAAGTGAAAAATATTTCCCCAAACAAATTTCTTTTTTTCTTTAAAAAGTTTAGTGATCGTTGCCATTATCGTTGCAAAATTCTTAAAAAATCGCCGAAAGAAGCTAGCAAGACCATTAAATCGACGGGCCTCGTGTAAATTTTTTTAGATAGAGAAATTCAAAAATTCGAAATTTTAGAGAAACTTATTCAAATACAAAAAAAATAATTTATGTTCTAACATATTCAAAATAATTTGTATCAAATAGACACCAAAGACGGTGTAATTAAGAGTTGGTTTCCCCTAACGGAACTTCAAAAATTAGGACTCAAAAGATGCGTCTAAAAAAACCCTAAAAAATTATGGAAAAACATTTATAGGTGCCCTAACATTTTTTCAAAGTTATGGGCAAAAAACGTTTTTTTGCAAAATTAAAACTCCAAAAGAAATTTAGTTAAACTTTATTAATCTATCTCAAAGTACTCTCATTTTATGTCCGCAGGTGAGATCTACAATTTAAAAAAAATTCAAATCAAAAGCTCTTCATGATTTCGAGATATTTATGAAAATTTTATGTTTTGTTACGTCCGTAACTTCTTATTTAATATTCTTGATTCAACTATGTATTTTCTTATTAATATTCTTGATTGAACTATGTATTTTCTATAATATTCACGTGTGTATGTGTATGTGTATGTCATATATTATTACATTGTATTCAGTACATTTTCTATGAATATGATATTTGTTATTATATATTTTCTATGTATTTCCAACAAATTGATAAGTTATAACAAATCCAAGAAAGAGAAGTTATATTTTAAATAATGTAAAAGGAATAACGATTACGCATCAATTTGACAACCTTCTGCAATCTAGACCACACATAAGGAAAGAAGAATGCACTCTGAAAGAGAGAGAAACGACACATACCAGAATCAAGTCCAGTGAGACCTATCCAAATACATGGCGAATGAAGAAAACCCTATTGATATTAGTCCGGTGACGTATCGCTGCACCTACCTGCACATGTAGCATTTCGGCACGTGTAATATTCGTGAACCACCTTGCATTAGAAATTTGATATAAAAAGGGGTAGCATCTTCGATAGAGCAGAGAGTATTTTTTTGGAAATCAACCTAATAACATCTTTGAAAGAGAGTTTTTTTGGAAATCAACCTAATAACATCTTTGAAAGAGAGTATTTTTCTGAACATCAGCCATAAC
The DNA here is from genome assembly GCF_015476425.1 of Leptopilina heterotoma. Classification (NCBI taxonomy): domain Eukaryota; kingdom Metazoa; phylum Arthropoda; class Insecta; order Hymenoptera; family Figitidae; genus Leptopilina; species Leptopilina heterotoma. The sequence goes on from NW_025110854.1 coordinate 121,365, forward strand.
ACATCGAAGTCAACTTAAGTGCAATCCCAGTATACAGTTTAGAAGTTAACTAAACTACATCCCCAAGTATATTTTGAGACCAAGTTCGGTACAACAATTAGTAAATTCACTTATTTAACTACGAGCAATAAGTGATAACCCAAGAAGAATTAAATTGTTTTCAAGTTTCAAAATCAAATATTGAAACAGTATTTCTAATTTCTAAACATCAAGATTTGCTTTGGAGGCGACAGTCTGCAAGAAGAGTAAAATCCCCAACAATACAATACACTAAATCCCATTAGTGTAAACAACAAGGCTAATATACAACCATTAAGGACACCAACCACAGGCTCCTTTGTGTCTACTTCTAATAACCACTTCAGTTCGGAAATCGAGATAACAATCACCAGTTTTTTAACACCTGCAATAATCGTTATTCCAAAAGTAAGATTTTTCTACTCATTGTATTTTTGTACTACTGTCAATTCTTTTCTTACTTGGTTGGTTTTAAATAAATATTCTCTCACAACATTTAGTAAGCTCATTGACATATCCTCATCCCAAATTAGATTCAATTTCTGAAACCAATTTAAAACGAGGAATGTTAGGTATATTTAAAAAGGTTTCAGTTTTGATGTAACAGTTTACACACACATACGGAATGACATTTTTAAAACATGTCATTTTTGAACTCCTGTGGTCAAATAACATAAAGATATATAAAAAATCGAACTCGAAAAATTTTGCCTAGGTATTACAATACTTCCTCTAAGAGGAAGTAATAATTAATAATATAATTTCATATAATACTTCTGCTAATTATGTTTAACCTATTGAATTATAAAAAAATATTGAATTTAAAAAAGTCAATTGTGAATCACTAATGGTCGCTATCAATGCCAGTTCTATCTGTAATGTGATTTAGTTTGATTACATATTCGATACATAATGTTGTTGTAAAAATGAATAAAACATGAATCTGTCTTATATCGCTGTTACAGATTACTTAGGTATATATCATTTGTTATAATTGTTATTAAATTCAACGCTAACACTTCTTATAACATATAGAAGAGACCGGGGTAAATCCGGTCACTTTTGGTCAGATAGATAAAAATCTAGAAAATTATACTCTAAATCCAAGTTAATTTATATATTATATCATTCGAAAGCTTATGATTTCTACTATCAAAATAAAAAAGAGTTTTTGATTTACCTTTTTTAGTTTTACTTATACATAATTTTTAATTAATATATATACCAAATTTTAAAATCCCAATTTTCCAGGGTAATTTCGGTCACTTGATTTTTCGAAACGGAACAGCCCAGCAAACACTGTTACAGATCTGTTACAGAACTGTGACAAATAATTGAAGAACTTGTTCTGTAACTCGTGACTCACAGGTGACTCACTGGGTACGCAAAATATCGTAGTCAGAGGGATGTCACAGTTAAGTAACAGATCTGTAACATGGTGACAAAGATACTTGTCACAGTTCTAGAACAGTTACAAATATCTATTACTCATACCTGTCATTAAAAAATATTTAAATTAGAATAAAAATAATATTCCACGCTGTTCTCGCATGTCATACATACCCGGAATGTTTATACATGTCGAAGAAAATTTGTTTTTCTATTTATTTAAATAATTACAATCACCAAGTCTCGAACGCAAGACGCAGCTGGGAGTGGATTAGAAATCAAACGCTCTACCAACTGCGCCGCGGAGGCTCATGGAATGAAGTTTACTGGTTACTGGTTAAAATGGTGTAATACACTCTAATACACTAAATTTTCTTGCTATTACGCGTATTATCTAGTATTATAGGGTATTACAGAACTATTACAGGGTATTACTAATTATTACAGAATATTACCTCTATATTATGTGGTATTACACTGACGTAATAATGCTCTATTACACTCTATTACGTGAGTAATACGGGAGGAGCGTACACGCTAATACACAAGTAAGTACCCCCTCGATTACATTACATGCACCATTAAAACATTTATGAGACTTTTATACATAATAATATTTGTTTAGTATTAAATGTACTTTACTGTTTCTGTGAAACTTTACTTTACTGTTTGTTTATCTTTATGGACGATTTCTCTTTGGTTGTCCTTGAGATAATTTTTGTATTTTGATGCTTCATAGATTCTTCCACAATTTTCCTAAAAGGGCAGGAGCTGATATGGAGGGGTCAGTCTTCTTTCAACAGTGAAAGTGTTCAGTGCGTCGATTCCTTCTTAGTGTCATTGTATTATAATTATTATTACTATCGTCGTTAAATAGTTTGATTGTTATTCTTCTTCGTCTTTTTTTGAAGAAAGACAACGTAATTTATTTGTCAATTATAAAAGTTAATATAATTCCAAGAATTCTTTGTGATTTGTTAATCCTGACCCATTCTATTCAATGATTCCTTATCTTCTGTTATATCACAAACAATATTGTTTAAATAGTCACCAGAAGAATAATAAAAATGAAGAAAATTTAAAGATAGAGTAAAAAATGCTACTAATAGTAGTATAAAGAAATAAGAAAGCAATTTGTTGTCAATAATTACTATATAGGTATTTTTTATAAATTATTATGAATTATATTATATTATATTAAAAATTATGAGCTACACTAAATTTGTAATTATATATATATATATATATATATATATATATATATATATATATATATATATATATATATATATATATATATATATATATATATATATATATATAATATTAGAAGAGTTTAACATTGTTCGCACATATTTCCAGAAATGTATTTACAGAAATGTTCTTAATTGTAATTGCAAGTATATTACAGAACTGCATTGCAACAGATGTTTAGACCAGTTACACAACAATATTCCTACACAGTTATAGAACAAGGTTGGAACAACAGTTACAGAAAATTTGTGACATTAAAGTTATGTAACTCTTACATCACATTGTGATAGAACTATGACATAAGCATAATACAGAACTATTCTGTAACTAACTTGTAACTATGTTCTAGAACTCTGTTACAATCAGGTTATATCACAGATCTATAACTAGTGAGGAACAAATGTTCTATAACACTGTGACCTCACTGTTATAGAATACTTATATAACGTGTTTGCTGGGAGTTTTATTTCTTAAATATTAAAATTCGCCTTATTCCCGTCTTAAGTATGATTTATTATTGATAAATTATGAGTTTTATAAACAATAAATATTGATTTAATAAATAATAAATATAGGTTTCATAAATTACAACTATGGATTTATATAATGTTATAATTTATTAAGAGAAAGTGAAATATGGTTACAATTTTGGATTTAACAAGTTATAAATTTCATTATTGTTGAAAAATAATACGTGAAAGTATTTTGTTCTCAATTTTAAACTGAGTGACCGCGTCTTTACCCTACTTCACGTGACCGAATTTACCGTGTGACCAACTTTACTTTGGTCTTCCCTATATGTAACATATGCTGCATTCTTGTGACTGAAAATGTTACATACTCTTATATAACATATATGTAATTATTACATATTTATGTTGATTTAGTTTATACTCTATTTAAGAAGACTTTGTCGCTGTTATAAAATATTACATGCAAATACAAAAACTTATTGTTTATCCTCATTGTCATGTTTTTAATAGTAACTATTTTAAGAACTTTTTAATACTACAGATTGTAAGATAAAACAGAATATTTTTTCTCCATTGCTTCTCCAAAGTGCGACTTTTAAAGTAGGTCTAATCGGAGTAATAATATTTTTTGGTACATTCACTTTCGTAGCATACGTTACAAATTCTCCAATTTTCAAAGGACATTTTCCGACTTTTAAAGAATTGCAATTATTCCCAGAATGTAATGAATATTTTATATTCATTTTATTAATAGCAATTTTTACAGTTGGTTTAATAGCACTTGTCCATTTATCTGAAAATAATAATCTTATTAATTTCAATCAACACATATCGAATTATTATTAAATCGGATAGGCGCGAGTTGTACTCGCAATGAAATCGCGGGTTCCGAACGAAAATATTAATCTTATTTAATACACAAAAATAAATATATATTGTACAATGTCTAAATTTAAAAGCAATAAGTAGAGAAACAAATTTCAAACAAATTGTTTCTCTATTTATTGCTTACTATATTATATATACAGTCAAGTCTCTAAAGTACGGTTAATCCCTATTAAAAATAATCACGTGTAATTACATGTGTAGGTTTTTTTTCATAACCACTAGGTTATGTGGGGATGACCGCTCTTGTTCTGGTCAACTCACTAAAAACCACTCCCGCCTTTATCTGGACCATTCTTCAATCCACAGAACCACCTATTGGCTTCGAACTTCGTGAGTGAAGGTCCCATTATGTCGCTCACGCGACCTTTCCGTGCCGTTCTGCTTCCGCACTATTTATTCTTGGACCTAGTGAGAGTCTTCTTGGCCTCCTCAAAGGCAGATTTAAAGACTCCGCATGCACCACTATCTGCGACATGGTTTACATCAACCTTGTCACTATGCTTTTCTTTGAATAAGAAGCAGGTTGGGCTTCTTTTACAAGACGCAGACTTATTACCGGCCTCACCGCACCTAAAGCACGCAGCCGATCTGTCTACCGCCATACAACCTCTTCCTATGTGGCCGTATCCCAAGCACCTATTCCCATGTAGAAATTTCCCTACGCGTCCCTATCAAATCTTGGATTCTCATTAGAATCACGCTAGAAAATCTAGTTTGGAAAAATCTGACTAGAACCTGTTTAGATTCTTGTGAGGAAATTCGGACTAGAAATATCTAGCTAGATTACGCATAAAATCTAGAAAGGTAATTCAGATTAGAAATCACTGATTAGACCCTTGCTATATTCTAGTCAAAGATGCCCGGAATCGGAATTAGATTATTTTTTAGTGTTTTTTAAATCTTTTTGTTCTGATTTTTTAATTAAATTATGGCATGTTTTGTTAATTTAAAAATTGACCCTAAGTACACGTAAATAGTAGGTAATAATGAAAGATGAAATTTTGTCAAAAAATGATTAATTAATATAGAATATTAATTTATAACGATTCTCACAAGCGCAGAAAAAAGTGAAAAGTTAGTATATAAGAGCGGTTCGGAATGCGTGTGGTATCGCGTAGGTAATGCAGTGTGTCGAGCGTGAGTGTTAGGTTAATAATAGGATAGGTATACAAGCAAGCGAACAAATTTTCTACACGAGATATAATTAAAACTAATATAATTTTAATATACATATAGTTATAATTAATAGGGAAGAGTCTCCAGTTGTGAGACAGTCAATTTTTTTTAACATGCAATATTAAAAAGCCGATTGGTTTATATAAAAACATTTCTTTTTATATGAGCCAACTTTTTCGTGTACGTCGAAGCGGATATATAAACTGTTTTTGTTAAATACCAACACTGTGTGTGATAATCTACTAAAAAGCGTTTTTTCCATAAATGCAAAGTACTTTTTTTCCAAATTAATTAATTGGAAAAGGTAAATGTAATGCATTTTCTTTTAGTGTTTTCCTTATATTTTGTGATGCAATATTGCATTGTTTCAATCTACGGTTGAAAATAATTTAATTTTCCTTTTTCAAAATAGCGCCAATTTCTGGGTGTGAGACACAGCATATCACCAGTTGTGAGACGGTGTCAACACCCATCTGGGCAGCATAAAAAATACGACTTTGCAGGCATACTATTTAAATGTTGTTTTTATTTTTTTTCTAGTATTTTTGGGCATGTCAAGTGGAAAAAAGTCAATTGATTCAGAAGAAATCAATTTTAATGCTCTTGTTGAAGCTATTTAATTGTGTTTATTTGGTAGTCATATTTTGGCGAATAAATATTATTATTTAGTATATAATAATATATATTATTAATATATTTAATTATTTCTACTAAACATAACGTTTTATGTCTAACTTATTAAATTTTAGCAATTTTTAATGAGTGTCTCACAACTGGAGACATTTTTTTTTTGACAAAAGCGATGTGCTCGGAAAATGTATCGTAAAATTTTTTGAGTTCATCGAAACACTACACTTTCTTTTAATGAAAGTTGCGTATTTCTCTTACACGGAAAAAATCTTGGGTGACGTGCCGTTCTAAGTAGACCGAAAATGTACGAATGCGATACGACTTTAGTTTGGAGGAGCTGCATTTCCAACTTGGGCGTGCTGAACGCCCAAGATGCGGTTATTGCAGTCCCAAGGTTTTGAGTCTCAAATCTTGGGTGTTCAGCGCCACCGACATGGGAACGTAGATTTCCCGAATTGAGAACGTAGCACATCCAAACTATAGTTCCCCCACTTTCCGACGATTGGGATTGCACGGTACTCGACATTTTTTCAGTGTACCTTTCGAACGGTGTATTTTATTTACAATTTTGTTTACCCGTTTACAATTTACGGGTCAAAAATGAAACCCGTCTCACAACTGGAGACTCTCCCCTACTAATAACAAATCTCTAAAAGGATCCGTTTATTTTACACTTGTGGGGTAGCAGCTAGTTTTACTTGCTAGTTCCCGACTAGAAATTCTAGACTAGTACCCGATCTGACGACCGTTATGAAAGTAGTTGGGTTCCAACTATTTTCCCTAATCAATTCCCCACTACAGATAGGGACTTCTGACTAGAACCCCATCAAACTCCAATCTTAATTTCTACATGAGTTGCACCTGACGGCCATACAACTCTTTCTGATTGGGCACGACAGGAATCCCACCTTTATGCGTCCCAACTTTTCAAGTCTTGTAGCTTCCTCCAAGCTCGTTCCTACAACAGCAAGCTTCAAGCCACGCTTGTTGGGCCCAAGGACCGTCACCTCGCCGTCACCTTTCTGCAGGCTGATACATGTGTAAATTACACATGTAAATACATGTGTAATGCACGTGTAAATACAAGAAGAAAAGTTTTTTCATGTGCAATAACTTTTCCTCGTGTAATTACACATGAATTACACATGTAAATACTGGTGTAAAAACTTTTCCAAATCGACACGTGATTTTTTTTACTAGGGATTTTAGGCAATGTCACAGTTTCGAGACCTGACTATACAAGCTTATACATATTTCTTTTACATTTATGTTTGTATATCAAATTAACTTAATATTGGTGTACGGAACCCGCACTTTTAGTGCGAATCTAATTCGCACTTATCCAGTTCATTAAACTTCTTATACATATAGCCTCGTAACAATCAATTTTAAGTTTGTTAACCATATTTCTTTCAATCAACTTTCTTCTTTGCCATTTTTTAACCAATTTTGATAACACTAAATTAGTGTAAAGGCAAATCTTTCTACGGCGGAAAATATTCAGGTAAGCGTAAAAGGGATTAATTATATCGGTTAAAGTTGTGACAGTGTGAGTGCCATCAAATTCAGGGCCGAAAAGTTTTAGTGACACTTAGTTTTTATAATATTTTTATAATTAAATTATTTAAATTTTATTTTTTTACTAAAGCTGAAAGACAGTATTGTAAACATATTGTTAAATAAAGTTATTAATATAAAACGCGAGCTTAATTTCTAAATCGCAAAACGGTTTTCAAAAGGATAGATCCTGTATAGACAACCTGGCAAATTTAACTTTAAAGATTGATGAAGCTTTTATTAAAAAAACAGCATTGACAGCATTCCTTGATGTGAAACGAGCTTTCGATAATTTCAATATCGATAGTCTGCTGTCTAAGCTGGTTTCAATGTATTGCTCGTTAGAATTGATTTCTTTTATTAGTTTTATTTCACGTGAAAGACATATTTTTACAGCACATACCCTAGATGAGATAAGAATAGTTTTTAAGAAGGTTCCTCAGGGTGGCGTACTAAGCCCACTATTGTATCTGATTTATGTGTCTTGTATCGTTCATGACTTAAATAAAAAGCGTTGTAGTCTATCAGTTTGCAGACGATGTAATATTTAATGTAATTTACGACGTAATATTTAAGGCGTTCTCTGACAGAAACTCCACCTTAAAAAAAATTTTTTTTGTCAATGAAATATGTTAAAGTATACACTGAAAAACTGTTGGTAGAGCAGTTCCGCTATTGACTGTTGTGCAGCGCTACTTAACTTTAAACTCACAGCTCTATCAAAATTAGGCGAGTTGCTCTCCTAAACTTGACTACCAATGGCGTTGGCGAGCGGCTGCTTGACAAAAAGGACAGCAGCTCTATCAAAAAGAAGAGTTGCTCGCCCAAAAAGGAGAGTAACTCGCCCAAAAATAAAGTGAGCTGTGCGTTTCTTTTTAACGCAGCAGTTCACCGCATTGGGCGAACAGCTCTACCAACAGTTTTTCAGTGTACATAAAACAAGTATGTATAGTAGGTTTTTATGACTGTTTAATACGTGGTTGCCATGTTGTCAGGGGCTTAATTTTTTAGCAGTATAATTTTCAAATGGAAATATCTTTTTCCCATATCAACGGATTTAAACTTAATTAGTCGTAAAATTTAATAAATCGTCCGCCATATTAGATCTGACATTTTGAAAATCTGATTTCACATGTTCCAAAAATGTATTCTACTCAAAAATTCCTAAATGACATGTCACTGCACAACTTTATGGTGAAAATGATAAAAAATAATATGGTGAAAATAATAGTTACAATTGATGAGGTGCACCGCGTTGCATAATCATATGTCGCTTGTACTCATTTCAATGTCCAAAAATGAAACTTGCATAGAAAGAAAGTTGATAAAATAAGGAATATTCTAGGGTATTTTTGAAAAAATTTGAAGGGGGAAAGAAAGGAGGAAATTAAAAAGAAAAAAATTTTTTTAACAAAACTACATTTTTTAAATAGTCAGTAATTTTATTCGGAAGTTTGGAAAATTCTCTACGAAAAACGTTTCTACAACGTTTAAATCCATTGATATGGAAAAAAGATATTTCCATTTGAAAATTGTACTGCAAAAAAACTAAGTCCCTGACAAAATGGCAACCACACATTAAACAGACCTAAAAACCTACTATACGTACTTGTTTTTATGTATACTTTAAAATATTTCATTGACAAAAAAAACTTTTTTAAGGTGGCTTTTTTGTCAGAGAACGCCTCATTTATCAAAATGTATTATGGAAAATGTATATCGATGTAGAAAATTTTATGATAAATAGTAAATAATTTAGTTTTTAATGTATGAAATAAGATTTTTTGCTAAAACTTTAGGTTAATGATTAAAAAGTTTTTTGTTATATTGGAGTTTTCGTTTAATTGTTTGATTTTATTTTGACCTGAACGATGGGTTCATGACACCCTGGCGCCAAAAAGGGTCGCTGCCCTTTGTGATTTCTGTTTGCATATTCTTGTGGAAAGGGAAATGGAGAGTGAGGGTAACACCTCAACGTTGTATTTTTGAGATTGGAATTAGTCAGTTCCTTTTAAGTTACGTTCGCCACACCGAAAGATTAGGATGAAATCCGGTGGGACACATGGAATGTCCTAACGAGGGATGACGCCGCGTGGCACCTGAGTATCCATATAATATTAAAAACAATAATTCCAGTTGACACCAGTGTTAGTAATGATCTTAGCAGTTTATCTCATCCAAATAATAGATTAAATGATTCTATACATGAGAGCAATGAAATATCTATATTTACTGAAGGGAGTAAGGTATCATCTTGTTTTTCGGACTCTCTAAGCGCTCTACAAAGTTTAAAATCCAGTTTTTCTACTATTAAAACTAACCTGTACATTTTTGAAATAAAAGAAAAATATGTTAAATTTGTTACTAATAACACTCGACAATAGTTTTGTAATGATATGCTTTTTTGTCCTCGGAATTCGCTGGTCGGATGGAGTACGGTTCTCCTTGAATGTTAATTAAATTGGTAATTAATTATCCATAGTAAATGACGTGAAGCGCTATCTACCAAGTTTAACGTGGTTTCTGTGATTTAGAGAAGAGGTCTATAGTCAATAACGAGACGAAAATTAAACTTTCAAAAGAAATGTAGGGTAATGTCACCTTGAGTGGACCGCCTAAGCTTTTTTTCTGAAAAATTCTTTATGAATGAAAATTAATCGGAGGTTTCTATTCCAAGCTTTAGTTTAGATCCCTAGATAAGTGTTTATACCATAATAGCTTTGAATTTTTTTATTTGGAGATAACAATTGACTTTTAAAAAAAAGCTAATTTTTAAGGAATGAAAAAAGTGTAACCTTGAGTAAACCACTCCTAAAAAATTGTAAAAGTTATTCTAAATTCTGTTATGTATTTAATATTTCTGATATATTGAAACAAAATTTATGCTTATGCATCTTCAGACCATGTATGTGTCGCAATTCTTACAAGTGAAACCATTTTTAATAATTTTGGCACATATCACATCAATATCACAAAAAAATGAATAAAGAACATAAAACATAGTTTCAAACCAATTCATTGTCAATTTATTTCCATAAAAATGGTAAACTGACATTAAAAATATAAAAAAGAGGCAGTCCACTTATGGTTATAAACAGTGGTCCACTCACGGTGACATGCAACTTTTTATGGCAGCCACCACAATTTTTTTTTTAGTCAAAATTATCACTTAATTAAACTAAGACAATTTCAATATCCGCTGTCAGATAACTATTAAAAGCTCAGTTTGTCCACTTAAGGTGACATTACCCTGTATTATAATAAAATAATACAAAATAATAAAGTAATTAGAAATTATAATTAACAATAATGTTGTAGAAAATAACAATAAAAAATAAAGTACGACGATAGTAAAATAATAATGATCGAGAATATAATAGAGAAACAGGCCCGGACTCTTGGGGAACCCGGTCGTTCTAGGTTTAGAAAAAAATTTAGTATGAACCAAATTTTAGGGTGAGCCCCATGTTAGCAGAAAGCGTAAAATCGAAAGCAGAATTTAATGAATGGTAAAAGGATAGTAATATCCCACTATCTCTCTTACACTCATAAAATTCGGTTTTCATTCATTCGACAAATAAATTTTGATGATGTAGTTGATAATTTTTCTAGCACCAAAGATAGAAAAGTATTAGGGTGCGATCCCATGTGAGCAGAATACGTCGTCCGAAAGCAGAAAATAATGATGGAGCAAAACGGACTTCGGATTCGTGTTCAGCGCGTCAAAATACATAGGGCTAGGGTATTCCGGTCAAAAGTACATGACACTTTTTCTTTTTGGGGCTGTGTAATTCACGAAAATAGTCTAGAATTCCTTTTATAATCTATCGTGATTGACGCGAACAACATGTTCACTATGAGGAGTTGAATCTGCTCTTCGTTAAGGCAGAATCAAAATTGTAGTATCGGAACGCTGCCGATATTCTTGCCCGACGCGAAAGATTTGTGAAATATGAAACTCAACTGCGATTTCTTGTCCAGGGTGCTCCCCACGGTGTTATTATATACAGAAAAAAGTTTGCATGATATGTAGCTAAAAAGAAATTGTGGGGATCTCTTCGAAATGCTTGAAAATCTGATCTAATCCTTTTTTTAAGATATCATAGAAATAAGATTTTTATTTAAATTATTAAAAAATCAACATATAAATCAATAAGTACAGCATATATTAGGAATCATTTTTATTTTAAAATAAGATTTATTGTTTTTTACTTTAGAAAATATAATAATAGACACATATTAACCCTTTGACGTTCGATGTCGTGTAAACACGATATGGTACAGCTGGACTCAAACTATCGATGTCCTGAATAGACGCAAGCAGATTTTTGGCTAAAAACCGACAGATTTGTCCCAAAACTATTTTTAAAAATGATTGGATTTGCTTAGAATTTATTACTCTGGGGTTTTCGGAGTCGCTCATTACAAATATGATGTCAAAATAAAAAATCTGTAGTTAGATTTATAATCAACGATCCCGACAACCCTCGAGTAACGAGTTTCAGGCAATTTGAACCGATTTTTAACAAGTAGTCCGACATATTGGATCCGTCATTTTCAATTTTGTAAATTTGACAACATATTCGTAATCAGCGACCCCGAAATACCCTGAGTAACAAATTTTTATTATTTTTCAGAATAGTTTTATGTACGGACAGTGTCAATCAATTTTTATGGTTGACAACTGTTAAAAAATCATTTTTGACAGCTAATTTAGTTTGTTGTTAGCAATATCGCTTTATCTTCTTAAAGTACAGGGTTCAGGATTTAATTATGACAAGTCTCTAAGACGTCATAATTTACCCGGTAGAAATGTTCAAAAACTGCGAAAAACATGATTTTTGGGAATTTACCCCCACTTTTCTTAAAATTCTAATTCAGTACACCAAATACTGCGGGAAATGACTTCTCGATCTCAGACAACGTAAATTTTTTTTGTAGGCTTGTGAAATGGTTACTCGGAGATTTTGGGGGTCGCTAATTATGGCCAACGCTGAATAGAAACTTTAACCGGAACCGTAATCGTAAGCGGAAGAATAAGTTAAAGAAGGATTAGAATATTGTTTCTTCTCTAACTCATTCTTACGCTTACAATTACTAATATGGCGGATGACATTCTTAAAAATTCATCAGATTCACTTGAACCTTCTTACTCGGCGTTTGTTGATGTCGCAGGTTATATATGACCCGATATGAAAACCAGTAATTGTGAAAGGTTACTAGGTTTTTCTGAATTTCGTTAGTCACAATTTGTTGTGCTTTCAGTTCTGATTTTGATCTCTGAGTCGTAAAACTTTAAAAAACGGTTTCAAAATGGTGAAAGATATTTTGAAAACTGATAATATGTGTATGCAATTTGATACTCGAAATGGTTTGTTATTTATTTTGAAGTAATTAAAGATTTTACGACATTTTTTGGAAAAATTATCCGCCCCAAATAACTAATTTCAAATGAATTCGATGATTTTTTAAAAATGTCGTCCGCCATATTAGATTTACCATTTAAAATTTTTAAAAACTGACATCGGATTTGTAATCAGCGATCCCCAAAATCTCCGAATAACTATTTTGGGACAAATCTGTCGGTTTTTCTAGCCAAAAATCTACTTGCGTCTATACACGACATCGACAGTTTAAGCCCAGCCGTACCATGTCGTGTATACACGACATCGACGACCAAAGGGATAATATGTGTCTATTATTATATTTTATAATGTAAAAATGAATAAATCTTTTCTAATGTAATGTCGACAGTATGAAGTATGAGTGTGTATTGTAAAGAGTGGGGACGAGTTCACAGTCCTCAAATAAGGGTCAGTGAAGAACTGGAAGAATTAATTAACTCCAAGTTTTTTGTACATTTACTTGTTAAATAAATAAAGTGAAGTTGGCTCTCAGTTGAATAACCAACTCATAAAAAATAATATTAGTTGTTTCTTACGGCGACAAAATAGTTGGTGGCAGCGCTAGGATATGCAAAAAATTTTTGAAGTTCATCCGGATTTTGAGTATCCAGAACCCAGAGCTAGTTCCAGATAAACAAAGTGATTATCTAAAGTGAACGAGAAAATAAAGAAAAAGTAGAGATCCAGAGTGATCCAGATCTACAAAGAGGTATCCAGAGTTATTCAGATCTACAGAGACACAGACAGTTCATCCCCTTCAATATCATTGACTGACAGACTGAAATTAGACAATATTCTGAACATCATGCCAGAAACATCAAGTGCTTTAAATGACCATTTGCAAAATATTCTTGCAAAAATGGAAAGATTCGAAACAAGATTAGTAACTATGGAACAACCAGTTAGTAGAGAAAAAGGTTGACCCTTAAATGAAAATGAATTAAACAGCGATCACGAAGAATTAGAAAAAGTTACAGAATATGATTTTGGGAAAAGCATAAAATTAATATCAGAATTTAACGGAAGCGGTTTAGAAAATTTCATTCATCTAATAAGATTATCTAAAAGAAAAACGAAAAGAAATGAAAGACTAACATTACTACATGCAATAATTACACAAAAATTAGTAGGAAGAGCAGCAAATACAATTAGAGCAGATGCAGTTAAAACCTTTGCCGATTTTTTTCATTTATGTATAATGGGCAAAAATGAAGGTTTAGAGTCATTCACCTCAAGATTTATGCAATGTCAGGATAAAATCAGGCAGTCTATAGATAGTATGATATAACACCTCAAGAAACATTCGTAAGACAGGAAATAGAAACAAGTGTAAGTGTTAGCACATTCTTAAGAAATATACGTGAAGAATTTGAAATTAGAATCCGCCCTCAGGAACCGAAAACGCTGAATGAATGTTTTAATATTGCCTTAGAAATTAACATGAATATGAAAGATAAAAGAAGAATTGACAACTTTACCAGAAACCCAAGAAATGAAAACCTAGTACGAAAACCAAGATTTAGCGAACCAAGAAATTTAGAAAAATGCAACCATTGCAAAAATTAAGGACATACAGAGGATGTTTGTAGGGGAAAATTAAAAGGTTTACCACTACGTCAAGAGAAAACTCAAATTTTTCAACTACGATCAATCAACACCAAACCACCACTCCGAGTGCAGCTAAGCAAAGAATTTTCTTTATCGGAGAACCCGCTAAGCACGACCTTCCAGCGATCCCAAGAGAACGAAGAAGACACGACACACCTATTGTGGCTTTAAAATTTGATAAATTAGCATCAGGAAAATCGGAAACAATTCCATAACATTCGAATATTCTATTTGTTTAAAGCATTACGGTAAAAAATCAGTTTTTCAAGTTACAAAAGATAAAAATGCATTTAGAAAAAACGGTTTAATTGGAATAAATTTACTTTACGATCAAAAATTTAAAATTGACTTAGAACAATGTATTTTAAACTTAGGGCCTAAAATACTTTATCCGCAATCTAGTGCAGACAAGAGAGATAAAATCTGTTTTACTAATTTTAAAGGAAGCTATATAGTAGTTACAAAATATGATTATGAAATTATTTATAAGAAAGGAATTTCTAACACAAACGCTGACGCCTTATCGCGCATTTCAAGGGTTCAGATGACAACAGATGGTACAAAAAACTCAAGTTACGCTTTTTGATTCTCGATAAGGATATGTATTTTAACATTTTTTTATTTTATTTTCCTTCATTTTTGCGGGGGGGTCGACTGGCATGAAACGCAGAAGAAAGTTGCTTCTTTCTAGTCATATTGTAAACAATGTTGGTAAATAAGAAGAATTATTAGTTGAAATAAATGAAATGTAAGATAAGAATCCAAAAATTATAATTATTACTTCGGCTACACATTTTACGACAAATAATACGTCTAGGAAGGTAATTGAAAATTATACAAACGCTTATATTTTTCTCAAGAACGCGGACAGATATATTTTTTTTAATTTTTGTTTTTTGCTGTTTTTAGCACTTTAATTTGCGAAATTATAATTTTTGTTCTCGTCTGCACATTATACAACAAAAGGTACGTCTTCAAAGGTCATCTAAAAATTTTTCAAACGCTTACATTTTGCTCGTAAGCGCCCTACTGCAAATGCTCACATCCCTATTGAAAATCCCCATATGGGAAACCACATGGGAAACCACATGGGATCCTATGTCAAAAACCATGTAAAACCCTACTTCCATGAAGGAAAACACGTGGTTTACCATGTGGTTTCCCATGTCAAACCATATGGGAAATTGAGACAGGATTTTAGTTAGGAATAGACATGGGAAATTTGAACAGTTCATCTATGCATAAAACCATATCAAATCCCACATGTTTTTCCCAGTCAAATCCTTAACCGAATCCCATGTGAAAAACAGTATCATTCATTTATAATTATTTTCCCAAGTCAATCCCCAAGTGAAAAACAGTATCATTTATTTATAATTATTTTCCCATGTCAAATCCTAAACCAAATCCCATGTGAAAAACATTATCCGCCTTATTGAATATCCCTACATGGGAATCCACTTGGAATTTTACAAGGGATTTCACATAGGATTTTATTTGGGAATTGACATAGGATTTCATGCAAGATTTCACCTAGGATTTAATGAGATATCACATAGTATTTTATTAAAAAACCAATGAAGAAATTTTCAAAGGATTAAAAATTATTTAATAAAAAATTAAATAATAAATAGTATTAGTGTTACAAGTCATCAAAAAAGTAAAAAAAACGATCATTTGAAACACGTCCTCTCTGCTACAGGTTCCAGGTTTCCATGTGGTTTCCCATATGGGGATTTTTAATAGGGATGAGAACCTACGTGGGTTCTTTTATAAAAGCCCATTAAAAATCTCATAATTCACGTAAGAATCCACATGGGATCCTATATAATAGCACCTGTGAATTTGGAACACGATTTGAATTTTGAATTCATGTGCGAATTTGTGTTTTGTATATATGGAGCATTCCAGGCCAAATCGGAAATTATTTTGCTTTTGCATCTCAAGTTTTTTTTAAACATTTATTTTCTTTTAGTACTCTTTGAAATAAGCTACCTTGATTTTTTTTTAATTTTTTCATAAAGTGGTTCAGGAGGTACAGATTTTTGAAAAATAAAGTTTTTACGTAAATTTTTGTTTTAAATGCTTATAACTCTGTCAAAAATTAATCAAATTAGACGTTATTATAATGAAAAGTTTTGTTTTTACGCGTAGTTTTTAATAAAAATATTTTTAAAAAATTAAAATTAATTTACGATAAGATTTTGAAATTTTTCCAATAAAATTTCATTTTTAAAAATGTATGTATTAATTAATTTTTTTCAAAATTTTTTGTAAGAAACTAGCACTAAATTAACAATTTTTAAGCCTTGTCCGATCGTGGGCAAACGATGGGATCTATTTATTTAAAATTTTTTAATTTTTATATACGCAGTGGTGGCCAATGACTGACTTGCCATTTGACAAAATCACACAAATTTTTTACAGCAAATGTGTTTTCAGACTGAGTCTCTCCAAACTTAACCTTCTTTTTGTGTAAAATTGTGATTTGGTCAAATGACAAGTTAGGCCTACCGTTTTCACTGTGTATATAAAAATTAAAAATTTTAAAATAAATAGATCCCATTGTTTGCCCACGATCGGACAAGGCTTAAAAATTATTACAAAAATATTATTACAAAAAATTAAAAAAAAAATTGATCGATACATACATTGTTAAAAATGAAATTTTATTTGAAAAATTTTAAAATCTTATCGTAAATTATTTTAAATTTTTTTAAAAATATTTTTATTAAAAACAACGCGTGAAAACAAAACTTTTCATTATAATAACGTCCAATTTGATCAATTTTTGACCGAGTTATAAGCATTTAAAACAAAAAAACCGCTGCCAAGTTGTACATTTTTATAATTTTGGTGTTCATTTCATGAACACTTTGCTTCCACAATTTTTGATTTTTCAAATACCAATAATTTCATAATTTCTACCCGAATAAGGTTCAAAAATAGGTCAATCGAAGCGTTTTTTAGTGCTCTTCAAGTTGGTAATAATTTTTTGAAGTTACTTTTACATAATTTAAAAAAAAATTTATAAAAGTCTTATTTTTCAAAATTTTAGATTTTTAAAAGTTTAATATCTCCGGATAATATGGACGAAAAATGTTCAATTGGGGATGAAAAGATGCGTCTGAAAAGACTCTACAAAATAAATAAAAAACAAAACTAAACTTTTACATTTTTCAACAAAATTTTCAAAAAAGTCTTATTTTCTAAAATTTTTGATTTTTTAAAGTTTAATATTTCTGGTTAATATGAACGAAAAATGTTCAATTAGGGCTCAAAAGATGCGTGTGAAAAAACTCTACAAAACTAAAGAAAAACATTTATAAGTGTCCTAACATTTTTTTAAGTTATGTCCAAAAAACGTTTTTTTACAAAATGAAAAATGCAAAAAAAAATAGTTAAACTTCATTAATCGGGCTGAAAATACTCTCATTTTATGTCACCCGGGGAGACCTACAATTTAAAAAAATTGAGGCCTTTAGCTCTTTCTCGTTCTGAGATATTGAGGCAAATGTAATGTTAGTACACACACACACACACATCGGGACAAATTTTTAAAATCCGTTTTTTGGACTTCGGAGGTCAAAATACGTCGAAATTTTTTTTTATTTATTTAGAACATTTATACGGGGAGTTCCTGTGCATATATAAAGTACTAAAGTATTAGGCATAATAAAAAAATATTTATAAATATGTCAAAAAATGACAATCCAAAATTTTGCTAATACAAAGCTTCCTTTATGAGGAAGCAATTTACGTAAAAAACGTCATTTTTCAAAAATCTGTATCTCCTGAACCGCTTTATGAAAAATTTGAAAAAAATCAAGGTAGCTTATTTCAAAGAGTACTAAAAGAAAATAAATGTTTAAAAAAATTTGAGATGCAAAAGCAAAATAACTTCCGATTTGGCCTGGAATGCCCTATATATATGAGCGTAGAAAGTTATGTAAATTTCTACATATGTAGGAACACGTTTAGGATTTCACATAGGATTTCATATAAAGTATCTGGAGTAGCTAATATAATTTCTATCCATATAATAGCAATAAGTGAAGTCCGAAACGTCCTAAACACAAAAACAAATTCCCACATGAATTCCCACTTAAAATCGTGTCCCAAATTCACATGTGCTTTCACATAGATTCTTACGTGGGTTGTGGGATTTTTAATGGATGTTTTCAGTAAGGTGTAGATAGGCAGATTATTATGTCACTTGTACTTTATCACGAAATTTTTCAAAACTTGTGATAGACATTATTTTATAATAACATTTATAAAAGAATTGCATTCATCTGAGATTTAAACGTAATGCATTTCACAGAATTGTTATCCAAAAGTATTGTCAATAAGCTTAAAAGTTATGGAACAGAATTGTTATTTAACAGACCACTCATATAACAGAATTGTCACTTGACAAACCCGACATTTCGCAAAATTGTCATTTGACAGAACCAACATGCAACAAAATTTTTATTTGATAGACCCCACATTTATCAGAATTGACAATTAAAATCTAAGTATGGTGGCAACTTTGGGCCAAATGTTGGCAAAACCAAGTAAAACTCCGAGAAACATAGTTTAAGAGACTTAAAATTGTTTGTCAGCTAAAGACTGGGCTTTAAAATAAAATGTCGGCCCAACTACTAACACCAATTATACATTATACACATCGTATAATGATTGAATTAAAAAGGCTTATAAAATTAAAAAGAAAATATTACTTATTACTTACTATTAATAAAATCTACTTCCACAGAAATATTCTGTCCACTATAGAATTTACAGATGTATTCCCCGCAACCGCTAATTCTAATATTAATAGGCATTGGTGTTTGTCTGTCACACTGTTTAAAACTTGAAGATTGAGAAACGGTGATGCCAAAAATCAATACCAAGTCTAAAACATTTAAAATAGAATTTCTTATAATTTTACTTACACTAACCCCCATAGCATCTAAACTTGCAGCAACAATAAAATTGCCTCAATATTGTGAAACTTGCAGTAATTGTGTCTATGTTGCAGTAAGTTTATATGCTATGGGAAACTGAAATACTTATAAATTACAATATACAAATACTACTTCCTCATTGAGAAAGTATTGTGACAGAATAATATATTATAATAATGTATAATATTGATTAAATCGATCACTCAGAGTCTGGTTATTAAACATATTGACCAGCATTAAATGCTACCCACACAGCACCAAACTTTCTTAAAAATGTATTAAAGATTTAATTGCAAACTTCGGATTATTTACTGGCAAAGATTATTTATTTACAATAGATGGTATCCTTTTGTACAAAAGTACTTTAACAATCTAAGTTGTTAATTACATAAAAGCCCTTAATTATTGGCTTAACCTATCATTAAAAAGCTAGGAAGCTGTTTACAATTTTGTATTAAGTACAATTCTTTTCAGAGCAAAACTTGAATCTACTTGCATTACTATCGAATAAATCTAATTCATTTGCAACTAGGTTCGGCTCACTACTATAATCCTACCAATCAAAGAATTATTACCGTAGTTAGTTCTATGAAAAGAAACTGAAAATAAAGTATAATGTATTGTAATTCTCCTGGGTACTGAGAGATTTACCATTAACAAAAGCGATGGACAGTAAATACATAGCCCCATTCATTAACTTATAAAGAAACTATTAAATGCAAGACGACCCACAGGTGGGGCGTCTTGCACCACACTTTTTATAATTAAGAATTTACATCAGATCCACTATTAAATATTGTTAAGCACGTTCATTAATTTCAAAAAGACAATAAATAAACAGTAGAGGAGAACGGGGCGAGGCAGACAATTGCTTCTTATTTCTGCATATTTTTTTCAAATCGTGCACTATTGATAATGTAGACTGCTTATGGTAGTTTACTTTAGTTGATAACAGATGGGAATTATTGCTGCAGCAGTTTAGCAGTGACAGTATCATTTATGAAAACAGACTTTTTGGATGTAACTTTTCTAAGAGTTATTTTGGTGATTTTATTTAATAGAGTTACACGAATGAAATTCTTGTAAAGTGATTTTCAATGCAGAATTTCTTAAAAAAGTACTCGTGGGGTTCGGCAGCCAACACTAAATTTTTCGTCTTTTTGTGTTGATTTTATTGGTTCTTCTAAATGTATTCTCTTTTTTTTCTACTCCACTACATTTTAAACTTAAAATTGAATTTTATAAACCATTTTTTAAGAATAACAAATTTATATTTCCTTAACCCTTTAACGCCGGGACGGACACTTTTTTTGAATCATTTTCAACGTTAATTATTTTTGTTATTAGACATGTAGAAAATTTTCGGAATAACATTTTCTGTTGTATTTTTTATCGCTCTTTCAGAATCTGTCATCAAAATTGGAAAAAATAAAAATTCCTAAAAGTTATGGCCATTTTTTTTGGAAAAAAATCCAAATTTTTGACATTTTTGATTCAAAAATGATTTTTTTTTCATGTTAGCAGTAACCAGAAAAATTCTTTATCATAAAATATCGCGTCCACAATATCCAAGCTTCAAAGTTATGGACCATACATTTAAAAATTTCAAGATGGCAGATCCAAAATGGCGACAAAAGAATTTTTTTTCCCCAAAATTGCCACCCTGTGGACTTTTTTTTTAATTCTCCTTTTATCTTCAAGACAAATAGTACTTGAATGTTTTTTGGGTCGCTGATTACGAATATGATGTCAGTTTTCAAAAATTCAAAATGGCGGATCCAATATGGCGGACGAAATTCTAAAAAATTATCAAATTCACTTGAAACTTGTTACTCAGGGGTTTTTGGGGTCGCTGATTACGAATATGATACCAGTTTTTAAAAATTCAAAATGGCGGATCCAATATGGCGGATGAATTTCTAAAAAATTATCAAATTCACTTGAAACTTGTTACTCGGGGTTTTTTGGGGTCGCTGATTACGAATATGATGTCAGTTTTTAAAAATTCAAAATGGCGGATCCAATATGGCGGACGAATTTCTAAAAAATTATCAGATTCACTTGAAACTTGTTACTCGGGGGTTTTTGGGGTCGCTGAAAACGAATATAAAGTCAGTTTTCAAAAATTCAAAATGACGGATCCAATATGGCGGATGAATTTCTAAAAAATTATCAAATTCACTTGAAACTTGTTACTCGGGGGTTTTTGGGGTCGCTGATTACGAATATGATGTCAGTTTTTAAAAATTCAAAATGGCGGATCCAATATGGCGGACGAATTTCTAAAAAATCATCAGATTCACTTGAAACTTGTTACTCGGGGGTTTTTGGGGTCGCTGAAAACGAATATAAAGTCAGTTTTCAAAAATTCAAAATGACGGATCCAATATGGCGGACGAATTTCTAAAAAATCATCAGATTCACTTGAAACTTGTTACTCGGGGGTTTTTGGGGTCGCTGATACCGAATTTTAAGTCAGATTTCAATAATTCAAATTGGCGGATAATTTCTTACTTCATTCATTTAGCTAAATGAATTGTCTATTAGTTAGTCTTTGCAGTCAGTTGTTTTACAACATCATTGAATTGCATTTCCTTTAGAAAGTATATGTGACCCCATCTGAGAAAAGGGACCTTATGGCCAAAAAATCGATTTTTTTATTTTGACAGTGTCTTACACTTTAAGGTCCTTAAAATGCATGTAATCCTGGGTTAAAAAAGTAATTTCAATCCTTTAAACAAATAAAATATTTTCACTTAAAAAAAGTTGAGTTTGTTCATAATGTCCCTGTTCTCGGACGCGGTCACATATTGTTTCTTACTTTATTGACAACACCAGAAAGACATGGTTTCTCTAAAGAACGTATAAACTTTTAACACAATCTAATCTTTCTCTGAAATTTTCACTACCATATTAAATTCGGAATATTGAATTTTTGAAAACCGGCTTCATATTCGTTTTCAGCGACCCCAAAAACCCCCGAGTAACAAGTTTCAAGTGAATCTGATGATTTTTTAGAAATTCGTCCGCCATATTGGATCCGCCATTTTGAATTTTTGAAAACTGACATCATATTCGTAATCAGCGACCCCAAAAACCCCCGAGTAACAAGTTTCAAGTAAATTTGATAATTTTTAAGAAATTCATCCGCCATATTGGATCCGCCATTTTGAATTTTTAAAAACTGGCATCATATTCGTAATCAGCGACCCCAAAAACCCCTGAGTAACAAGTTTCAAGTGAATTTGATAATTTTTTAGAATTTCGTCCGCCATATTGGATCCGCCATTTTGAATTCTTGAAAACTGACATCATATTCGTAATCAGCGACCCAAAAAACATTCAAGTACTATTTGTCTTGAAGATAAAAGGAGAATTAAAAAAAAAGTCCACAGGGTGTCAATTTTGGGGAAAAAAAATTCTTTTGTCGCCATTTTGGATCTGCCATCTTGAAATTTTTAAATGTATGGTCCATAACTTTGAAGCTTGGATATTGTGGACGCGATATTTTATGATGAAGAATTTTTCTGGTTACTGCTAACATGAAAAAAAAATCATTGTTAAATCAAAAATGTCAAGAATTTGGATTTTTTTCCAAAAAAATGGCCATAACTTTTAGGAATTTTTATTTTTTCCAATTTTGATGACAGATTCTGAAAGAGCGATAAAAAATACGTCAGAAAATGTTATTCCGAAAATTTTCTACATGTCTAATAACCAAAATAATTAACGTTGAAAATGATTCAAAAAAAGTGTCCGTCCCGGCGTTAAAGGGTTAAAATGTTAAATTGAATTTAATTAATGTTATTATTATAATATTATTCAAATGTAAATTTTTGAAGTTTACTAACAAAATAAAAGTAAGTTAAGGACAACTACCTTATTATGTTTCATTAATTTTAACTTTAAGTTATGTTTTTCTAACTATTAAAATAATGGCCGCCTCACCCCACGTTTTTTCAAATATACCAAAATGTGGTCCTTTGGGAAAAGGGTTGTAGACATTTTTAAGTGCAACCTACGTCAAAATGTTCTATGGCGATTTTTTAGCCAAAAAGACAAGCTTTCTAACGCGATATTAAAATTGAAAAAACCTATTATAATAACTGCCTCGCAAACCAAAATGTGCCGTCTTGACTGCCTCGCCCCGTTCTCCTCTACATAGAAAAGAATAATTTCAATTTTATACTATTCCTCTTCTTTTGCAGCATTTTTTCCTCTTATATATGGGCACTAAAGTTTTCATTTCTAATTGAGAGGATTTTCCTCTTTTATATTTTCCATTTAATGTCACTTTTTAAACAGTTTGAAGCTGCGTTCAGAAAAACAAAAAACAACTTAAAAATCTTCTTTCTAGTATAAATTTGTTTCAATTTGAGAGGAATAATTTCAATCAAAGAAGAAAGGTTAAAAATTTAACATTACATTACATTTAAATAAATTAATTAAAAAAATACTATAGATAATGGACATGCTTTAATCTTCGTCAACCTTAAGCTTTAGTAACCGTCATCAAATATATTATAAAGTAGTTTTAATTTTAGTTATTTTCAGATAGACGAATACTAAAATATATAAAGATTATAATATGCAAAATTCATTTAAGCAAAAGAAAACAAATTTTTTAACACAATTCGATATAGAAATTCAGTTATTAAGGTACCTACCTAGTGGGCACACTTGTTCAAAAGACGTGCTAAAGATATCTTTTTGCGGACGTCTTTAAGACGTCTTAAAGACGTCCTATACATGTTCTATGTCTTGGCCATTAGATGTCTTTAAGATGTCTAAAAGACGTCTTTTTCATTCAACATTTGAAAATAGAAAAATTTCCATAAATAGAAAATATTATTTTCTAAGTTCAACTTGAACTCAGAAATTCATGAATGTAAAATTCATTAGAATTTTTCTAAGTTAAATTCATTTCATTGACAAGTGAGATCGTTAACTTTGTAGAGGTTCATATCTGTCTTGAACGGCTGAAGTGCTTAAGGCGCAGTGCTTCAAGCCCAAGGTATCCGAGTTCGATCCCAGCTTCGTAAAAATTTTTTCATTATTTCTCTACATTTTAGAAAAAATAAAATTAAACTTAACCCTTTAACGTCCAGCGGTACATATGCTGTACCATAAAGAATAAAAAAACCTATCTTCAAATAGGGTTAATATATTTAATTACAAAATGATATCTAGGGGTTTTCGGGGTCGCTGATTACGAATCTGATGTCAGATTTTGAAATTTTAAAATGGTAAATCCAATATGGCGGATAGAAAAATTTAAATTTTGATGGATTTTTATGAAACTTAGTATGTAGAGGTTTTCGAGGTCGCTGATTATGAATCTAATGTCAGATTTTTAAAATTCAAAATGGCGGATCCAATACGGCGGACGAAAATTTAAAATTAGATGGATTTTCATGGAACTTGGTATCTAGGGGTTTTCGAGGTCGCTGATTACGAATCTGATGTAGGATTTTTAAAATTAAAAACGGCAAATCCAATATGGCGGACCGAGAATTTTAAATTCATGAATTTATATGGAGCTTTGAATCTAGGGGTTTTCGATGTCACTGATTACGAATTAGATGTCATATTTTCAATATTCAAAATGTCGCATTTAAAGATAATGGATAAATTTTAGAAACTGTATTAGGTCTTTAATAATTTTTAAATACGAAACCAACTTACACTTTGCGTGACCCAGAACTAACGACGTGGACTTAGTAAGCCACTAGTTCCAAGCTACATTGGATTTATAATCAGCTACCACAAAAACCCCTACATACCAAGTTTCATAAAAATCCAACGAATT
This sequence comes from Leptopilina heterotoma, assembly GCF_015476425.1. NCBI lineage: Eukaryota > Metazoa > Arthropoda > Insecta > Hymenoptera > Figitidae > Leptopilina > Leptopilina heterotoma. Next base: position 146,524 of record NW_025110854.1, read on the forward strand.
TTAAATTTTAGGTCTGCCATATTGGATCCGCCATTTTGAATTTTTAAAATCTGACTTAAAATTCGTAATCAGCGACCCCGAAAACCCCTATATACCAAGTTTCATAAAAATTCACCAGATTTTAAAATTCCGGTCCGCCATATTGGATCCGCCATTTTGAATTTTTGAAATCTGACATCAGATTCGTAATCAGGGACCCCGAAAACCCCTAGGTACCAAGTGTCATGAATTTTGAATGGAAAAAAAAATTTGGACGTTAAAGGGTTAAAATAAATTTAATACAATATTACTGAGTTTCAACTTAGAAAATGTTAAAAAACAAATGTTTATTTAAGATCTAAAGGAATGTAAAAAAGAAGTCCTTTTTATGTCTTTTAGACGTCCAAACGACGTCTTTAAGACGTACTTTAGACGTCCTTTTTTTGTCCTTTAGACGTCTTTTAGACCAGACATAGAACGTCTTTTAGTTGTCTTTTTGATGACTCAGAGACATTACCATCATTGTCCGCGGACAAAAAGGGACATCATTAAGACGTCTTTTAGACGTCCCTGTGCCCACTGGGTATAAATTTTTAGTTCTCATCAGCTCTAACTATCACAGATACACGGTGAAATTTGTGTTTTAGTTATCGTTTTTCTTAATAATAACAATAAAAATGTAATCATTCTTGTTTATTTTTTTAATTTATCAATAATAAATCTATTATAATCTATTATAATTTTAATTTTTCTTGTTTATTTTTTTAATTTATTATTAATAAATCTATTATAATCTATTATAATTTTAATTTTTAATTTATTATTATAAATTAAAAATTGAAATTTATAAACTTATTTAAAAATTATAATTTTTTAAAAATTTAACTAACGTAATGCAAGCATTAAAAAATAACAATCTCAACCCTATAAAATACATAAAGCATTCAAAAATACATCATAAACAAAATTGTAAAAAACTATGTAATGCCCTACGACATAATACAGTCCAACAACGAGCATGGGCGGTGCACTGCAGAAGTAAATGTTTAATTTGACTAGCTAAAAGTTCTTGTCCATCATTTTGACATACACATTTTTTTAGAAAAAACCTCACCTTTATGAAAAAATAAATAAAAAATGTCCATTTGATAAAAAAAATAAATTTTATTTTTTAATTAAATTTTTCAAGGTCAAATTTTTTTTTTATTTAACTGTTTATACCATTATAAAGTACATAAAAACAGCTAAAAAATCCAAAATAGAAAAAATCTTTTCCCTTTGTTTTTAACAAACTACAAATTTTTCAAATATTCCATGTAAGACAAAAAGTTAAAAATTTGACGCCCTCCAGTTTTTACATTTGTTTAAATAAATTAATAATATTTTGTATTATTAATTGTATCTAATAAGACTGTGGCGACTGTAATTCATGAACATTTTTTACCTATTAAAAATAATTACACATAATTCACACAAACAAATAAACACACATCCACACACCTAATTTAAAACAAAACATAAATTTTATTATATTTCTTATATCAAATTCTTGATTGTGCTCAAATTAATTATTAAACTTTATCAAAATTATATACATTTATTATAGTATAATTTTGTCACTTAAGTGTCAGTGCATTATTGACAATTGTATTCAACTGAATTGTTGTTTTATACTGCTTTTTTGACATTTCTAGATATTCACTCCAACTTTGCTATGGCAGTTTGTACGGAGAGTAACGTAGTGATAAACAGGAGTGTTAAGCCCTACTGGAAAATTTGATATAGGTACCCACAAGGAATCCCATGTAAATTATTATAGGATTCTTTATTGGAACATATGTAAGTTCCTATCAAGAAATTTCCTGTAGGAAAAACATACTTTTTCCTATAGGGTTCTTTATAGATTCCTATAAGTCTCCTATGGAAATGTAATAAACAATTTATTGTAACTTAGAATTATATAGAAATCTTAAGATTTCAGAGAAAACTTTAAAAATAAATTTGGTGGGACGCGGATTCGCACCTGAGATGGGCGAACGCACAAACCAAATATGCTAAACGAGCTATTAATATCAGCCAAAAAAAATCTTCCTCTTAAGGTACTAGTTTTTAAATCTATTGCACATGGGATCCATATAGGATTCCTTGTAGGCACCTGTATAGGATTTTCCAGTTGGGAGGACACTGTTGCCTGTGATAAATGTAGTAGATTAGCTCATTTTAACTGTATTGTAGCTAGCAATAAACAAAATACAAATAAAAAGAGCTCAATTCGATTTATTTGTGCTGAATGTAAAATTAATAATCACAGTGACATCTCTGAATTTCAAAGTGAATTGTCAAGTGCTAATGATGGTAATCAATTTTCATATCCTGATACTTTGGGACTCTCGCATGCAGTCTGTGAAGCAATACGGGTTGCAGTTGAGCAGGGACAACAATCTACCTTCAAGAAATTTGAAAACATGTTTGCTCAGTTCCAAGAAGAACAGTTTGCTTTTAATGAAAAATTTAATAATACCATTCAAGGGTTTGAGGTTGACATTCAGGAGAACTCAACTAGAATCTCACATCTTGAAATTGACTCGACAAATTCAACCAAAGAACTTCAAGAAGCTACAAAAAATCCGCAGAATTGGAAGCTAAAGTTTCGTTTCTTGAACGTGGCTTAAACATACATGCAAGAGCAATTAAACTTTCAAACTTCTTTAGAGATTGTTGTGCTTTCTTTTAAGAATAATGAAAATCTTACTTCATTATTCTGTGAAGTTTCTAAGGCATTTGGTGTTGACATCAAGATTGAAGACATCTCTAATATTTATAGAGTCAAAAGAGACATTAATCCGGCAAACCCTTAACAAACTCTAATTATTCGAGTCAAGCTAACCCGGCAAAATTTGAGAGATTCAGTTCTTGAACATCGTAAACGTTTACCTGACTTCTCTACAGTAAATATTGGGTGGTCGGGGAAGGAAAAATGTCCTATTTACATTCAGGAAATTCTGGCCGCAACGAATCGGAGAATCTATGCTGGTGCTCTTTCATTGGGAGAAATTGGTAAAATAATGGAGCGTTTACACCTTCTGTAAAAATTTTCCGTTCGGGAAATTTTTACCGAAGGTGTAAATGCTCCCTAAAGTATTTTTGGCAGTGGCCCCAAAAATGATAAAATTGATTTTTTTATAAGCAATGAAATAGTAGAGTAGCATTGACAGAAGTGGGCCACTGATAGAAGTGGGCCACTTGCCGTTTTTGGTTTTAGAAGTGACATATCTGTCAACCGAAATTTTTTTTCTTTTGTTATTAACAGAAGGTAGATTTTCAGTTGGTCATTAAAGTATGCGACGTACAATTGTGTTCTCCAGCAATTAGTGCAAAAAATTATCTACTTTTTCTTTTTTTCTCATTGTAAAAGTTATCGTTGTTTACATAAGTTATTCATCGAATTCAATCGGGTAAGTAGCCTTTATTATAGTATCAGACCTAATCTTAAAAAATTTAAAGAGACTGTTTTATATTGTTCGTAGGTGTTATGACCACGTTATTTCTCGTCAAATTATGCTTGTGGACAGAAGTGGGCCATTTTCTGTAAACAGAAATGGGCCACTGCATTAACGTTCCGTTTCGAGATTTAGTGATTTTGAATAAACTAATAAAGTGGCTCTATGAATTAATTTGTATTTTTTAGCAATCATGACACCAAGAAAGGCTAAACCGACTGACTATGAACTTCATTGTCTATAACAAATTACTTTATACTATAAATCAAATAAAAATTAATAAAATTTCGAAACGCACTGCTTGTGTTTGGTTTTACAATACTATTTATTGAAAAAATTAATCATTTAACATAAACAACACAGGCCGACAAAATTTTATTAATTGCATGTTAACTAAAATGTTATAGCCGATTGTTATAGGATTTTGTCCGTAGAATCCGAATTTGACCTTGAAAATATTGGATTGGCTCTAGTTTTCAATCAACTTACGTTTCAATACGCCAAATACGCATTTTTTGCATTTTTTGAATGGATGTAAAACCATACACCGAAACAGTCAATTTTTCCGCGTAGGACCAAATCAAAGCTTAAATACTGCTCTTTAATATCCAAAAACAAAAAATTTCATTTATATACAAATTTAACCTTTAATGTCCAATTAGACAGACGCTGTTCCATAAACGTAATAAAAATAACATTACTTTCGACCAGGTAAGTCAATACCCTTTGCCGTCGATATGTTACGAAATGTCGTCTAGAGTGTCCTTTTTGGGGGAACAGCCAATGAGAAGAGGCGTTTATGCTTGTGTTGATAAGTTAGTTATGTGTGAGAATATAAGTGTCTAAACTTGCAGGATCGTACCTTCTCAAAATTGGAACCCATTTATATTTTACAATAAATTATATTTAATTATACTAATTGATCACTAAAAATACCATTTTTTGTGTAAAGTGTAAATGTATATTTGCAATTTATTACAATTTAAAAATGGCAAATTTGATTGTTAAAGACTTTTATCAAACATAAATATCCTATGTAAACATAACCTCAAAATCAAACTAACATCCGGCCCTGATATTGCCAACGTGATTCAACTGTCAAACTGCTTGTTTCTGAGGTGGGGAAAACTTATGTAAGGCAAGGAGTTAAGTAAAAATTAGTCTCCCTAGGGCTTTTTGTCGTCGCTGTTTATAAATCTGCTATGAAACATATAAATTAAAAATGGCGGACCAATTTTAAAAAATAGTTTACACCTTTATGATAAAAATGTAAAATTAAAAAAAAATTCGCCATATTGAATCCGCCATTTTGAATATTAAAATCTGAATACAGATTTGTAAGCAGCGACCACAAATACCCCCAGAGAGACTAATTTTTACTTAAATTGACTTACCTGGTCAAAAGTAATGTTATTTTTATTACGTTTATGGAACAGCGTATGTCTAATTGGACATTAAAAGTTAAATTTGTATATAAATTAAATTTTTTGTTTTTGGATATTACAGAGCAGTTTTTAAACTTCAATTTGGTCCTATGCGGAAACATTTACTGTTTCGGTGTATTGTTTTACATTCATTCAAAAAATGCAAAAAATGCGTATTTTGACAATTAAAACGTAAATTGCTTGAAAACTAGAGCCAATCCAATATTTTCAAGGTAAAATTCGGATTCCACGGACGAAATCGGCTTCCATTGGTTGAGCCACAAAATTTTGTTGGCCTGTGCAACCATAGTGCTTGATCCTTTTATTTATTTTAGATGAAAGACTTAGGTAGCCCACTTCTGTCTACAAAATCATAATATCGCAAATTTCTCTTTTTTTGCAAAAAGATGTTAAACAATATGTTAAAATTAAAATTTTTTAAAGGACCCCGCACAACTATATAGTAAATCCGGACCCGGTCAGAATTGTCTGTAACTTTAAAAATAATTACTTTTTAACATCCTGATCAAAAATTATTACAGACAATTCTGACCAGGGCCGGATTTCTCATATGATTGTGCGGGGTCCTTTGTGTTTACCTACACGGAGAGACCGAGATTACTAATTTTTGTATAAAATCACACTAGAATTTACTATTTTCACATTGCAACCACCGGAAATAAGGAGACTTTTTGTATTTTTTACTATTTTCTACACTAAGTCACTAATCTGACAAATGTTCACCAAATTAGCAAAGTTTCTTACTATTTCGTCCAATAGTTCCAAACAACTGTAGTAAATTCAGAAGCATTGTGTACGTAAAATTACTATAGTCGTTTGTAAATGCAGAAAGAAATAGTGAAAGAAAAAATACAGATTTTTATCGCCGGTTTCCCGTCAATTCTTGACTAGTGGAGGTAAACTGGAAGGATTTTTACATACACAGACACACACACACACTTATATACTTTTTGGATAAATATTTGAAGACACACACATGTTTATTTCACTTATATGTATAGACGAGGTTAATTAATACACTAATACACAACTGCACGCACGACAACGAATTTCGCTGAAAGTATACATCTTTGTTTCCTTATATATTGAATGATGAAAATTTACAGCACTTACGAGAAAGCAGTTTACTTTTAACAACTTATTATGAGACATAGTTCTTAGGACATGAATAAATGCAAAATTTATTAATTTATAATGGTCAATTTCTGAGATAACGAGCGACCTACGTTTCACTTTATATTTAATTATTGTAGATAATATCCAAATTTATTTTACATACGCGAAACATAGTCACTGTCAATGATCGGATGGCATCGGCTCATTTACGGAGATTGACGAAGTTAGCAACCAATAGAAATGCAGGCGCCATATGACTGCACTCGCTAGCCACACTTGCTCACCAAAAATTACTACAGTGGATAGTAGGTTTTAGTGGAAAATGTTTACATTTGTCAGATTTTGTCTAATTAAATTAGAGAAAACTATAATCAATTTTTGCTACATTTACAACTCTTACACAAAATATTAAAACTTGCTATTTCAATGTAGCAAATTTATCTATTTCTTTTGTAAATTTATCTAATTCTGTAGTGCATTATGCTAAAAGTCCCCTTATTTCCGGTCATTGCAACCATTTTTAGTAATTTTTACAAATGTGGGTCTCTCCGTGTAAAGTTAGGTAACCCCTTTCTCTACAAATCAGGGGCGTAGCCAAAAAAAAGTTTCGGGGGGTTTATGGAATTTGATAAGAGGTGTACTCAGAATAAATTTAGAAATTTAGGCTTTAACAAATATGTTTTTCCAAAATTTCTGGGAGGGGGGGGTGAACCCCTAAACCTTCCTGGCTACGCCCCTGCTACAAATAAACGCAATAAATGTTTAAAAATGTTAATTTCTGAATAATCTAAAGCATGAAAACCAAAGTGTGGCCCACTTCTGTCGGTACTACTCTATATAATAAACTGGATGTTTATGTGAGTTTTAATACTGCCTGCCCGCGCAGGCAGTATGAAGTTGACCAGTTATATGAATATATATTATATTATTTTTAGTTTACTTCAATTTTCATACATATATTTGTTGTTCACATATATTTTTTCTTACAGTTAAACCTTTACAATAAAAAATTTTAATCAATTGATTATTTTTAAAGTTGTTGAAAAATGAATTCTTCAATATTATAATATTTCATGAAGTTAGTCTTAGTATAATAAGCAAGAAAAAATAGTAAAATTGTTACAAAGAAAGATTCATTAATAAATTTCTAATTGAAATAATTAAATACAAATATAAAAAAATATTTATTGTGCATTTATATAATATTCCCTGCTAAAAATTTCCACGTGAGTACAAAATATAACAAAATTTTTTTTTAATTTCAGGCTTTTGGACATTTTTTCTAAAAAGAAGCATAAAATATTTTACAAAAAAAGTTAAACGCGCGCGTCAACACGTGAATTGTTGCCGGTTATCATTATACTAGTAAATGACAAAAGAACAACATATTAATGTATAAAAATTTCAGTATATACTAAAGATTAATTGTGGGCCCCTTGAACTATTTTGTCTAGGGCCCCTTAATTCGTTGTTACGCCACTGATTTTTGGGTCGGAGGAGGAAAAACTTATTGTTGAAAAGAGGATGGTGCACCTATAGAATGCAGTTGTCCACTTTACAAGATGCCAACAAGATTCACACGGAAAAAAAAGTTCGAGGATTATTCGAGAACTTCGTTCTTAACTCTTGGATACGGCGGGTAGTACACAGATAACTAAAGGTTGCCTCGTTTAAATATGTAATTTACTATTTCTCTACAAATTATAACTATTTCACCACTTCTCGGCAAACTGTTCTTGAAAAAGTCGGGAACTGTTCAAGAAAATCGAAAAGTTAGGCGAATGCAAGAAAAAATGGATTCTGCTTCCCCCTCCCACTTCCCCTCCTTGACACGTGCGCAAACACACACACACATTTATCCTTGAAGGTCACATACAATTTTTATTTTTTATTAAGTTTCTGAAATAGAAAAAACCATATTAGAGAAAAATCGACGGCAGCTGGAACAGAACTCGCGTACCCGAGAATAGAAGTCCGGCGTCTTATCCAGCTGAGCTAAACAGGCGAGTTAAATACCTCAGCATAAAATAAATATATAAGGCACGCAAGTCTTACTGACGGTGAGACTTGTTGAGACTGGTGCGCACAGTTTCTGCGCACCAAGATTCCTTGACGAGTTCCCGAAAATTTCAGAAACAGTTGCAGCCAGTGCCATGAACTTCACATGAGAAAGTAATGAAAAAGAGACTAATGGACTATTGATAGCTTTTTCTAATACAGTTCCCGAATTTCTTTCAAACATTCATTGATTACCATTGAATGTTCGTCGCTAGTTCAGAGCTGTTACCACGTATCCAAGAGTTAGGAAATAATTCCTGAAATATCTGGGAACTTTTTTTTCCGTGCAGTAGCAATTACGGAGCGAGTGTTGCACCAATTTTTTATCCTACCTACAAAAAAGAATGGTCTGCTTTTTTATTTGTTTAATTTTATTTTAAAATTTTTTAAATCTTATCATAAATTATTTTGTGTGAAAACAACAATTTTCATTATAAAAACGTCAAATTTTATCAATTTTTGACCGAGTTACAGTAGAATCCCGCTTATCCGAGCTTCGCTTATCCGAGCTTCCGGGTTATCCGATGCACCTTGCGCTCTGACCAATCCGCATTATCCGAGGTGCAGCTCGGATAATACGGAAAGTGCCGTGGCTTATGAACACATAAACTTGTTATAACACGATTTGCGTGCCCTACGGTTGCGAGTTTTGTGTGCATATTTCATTCTTCCATTCAAAATACATAAAAAATTATTAAAATTTTCAAATTCTTGATTTCATCCGAGGTGCCCCTTCCCCACATTACCTCGGATAAGCGGGATTCTACTGTATAAGCATTTAAAAAAATTTACTTAAAAACGTCATTTTTCAAAATTCTGTATCTCCTGAACAGCTTTACAAAAAAATTGAAAAAAAACCAAGGTAGCTCATTTCAGAGAGTACTAAAAGAAAAAAATGTTTAAAAAAATTTAAGATGCAAAAGCAAAATGATTTCCGACTTAGCGTGGAATGCCCCATACACATATACATACATAATTTTTTTATTGGCAATTTTGGAATTCTTACTACTCGAAACGAAAAACTAAACATGAATTTACAAATTCTAAGCAATGTACAGACAAAACTCTGATTTTATTGCTGGTATTTTACGAGAACAAGGTGTGGGACTCGTAAATCGGTCATTACCATTTTTATAACGATGCGGTAAGAAAAGTTACCATTTCTTTAACACATTCGTAAAAATCTAACCTACAGTCAGATCTCCGAACTGTATAACATTTAAAACTGCAACAAACTTCGAACTGTAAGAACTAGTTACGCCCACATGACTTGCAAATGTAACATGATGTCACGAGACGTCATCAACTATCAGTGTTGTACTCTTAAGGGGGGGGGGTAAGGTTTGACAACTTTTTTTTCCATTTTTTTTTATTTTTTTTACTGAAAGTACAATATCTGAAGAAAATTGTATTAAATTTTTAGACCATTCAGAGCAAAACTAACGAAGTTACAGGTTAAATGACCGTACCTCTAACTTAGTTTGGCGCGCTTTTTTTGACAAAAGAAGGCAGAATTTTACGTAGTAAGGAGCAAAAAGCTGCCTTAGATGACGTTCTGTATGGACCCGGCATCGATGATGACACGTACGTATTTAATAAGAAAGTCCAGCTTTTTACAGATATTTTCATTTTTTTAGTGTACAAAACTTTAAATCTATTTTCCCAAAAATGTCATTTTTAAAGTCGGTGACCAACCTACCGGAGAAACTACTGAACCGATCGTTTTGAAATTTTGTACACTTATTCTTCATATAAATAGCTCTCAAGTGACGTCGAGTTTTTAAATTTTTTTAAATTATTAACAATTTTACAATAACAAATAGGTCGATTTTTTCGTCAAAAATCGTCATTTTGACTTTAAAATGGTTTCAAAAATTGAAAAATTTAAAAAAAAACTCTTCATCACTTGAGAGATAAAGTAATAAACTAAATAAAACATTTTCACTTTTTGGTTTTAGTTGATCCAGTGATGCTGTAGGCTGGTCACCGCACAAACACTTTTTTTCTAGGCACCTGCGGAGATCTGCAATAACTTTGTTATTTCTATCTATTTTTTAACAAAATCTTTTTTTAATATTCTTCAAATGTTACACTATCATATAATAATATGTAAAATAAATCGACAGCAATAATTTCTTCTAAAAAAATTCATGAAAAAAGGTCTTTTCTAGACGAAACAAACCTTACCCCCCCCCCTCTTAAGTAACCATACTTGTACTTATTCTTTCCAGGACCCACACACAGAATTTGTGCGTGGACGTGTAATTTACATTAGATCCTTGTAGGTTTACTTGTAGGAACCTATTTAGGATTTTCCAGAAGGGGTTAGTGTTTAGTATGCGATAGATATAGGGTTCGTGTCCCCCCATAGGTTAATAATTTGTTTCGTAAATATGTAGTTATTCACAAGTGGTGTGAATTAATCAACGAAAATTATACTGGAAATATTGACTTGCGATGTTTAGTCAATTTTTAGGAAATCTTTGGTGCTGTATGGGGGTGGTAATTATGAATTAGGAGAAATGTCCTACAATCAGACGCTTGTACACCGAAACGCTACCGGAAATGGAAGACAAAATTTAATTATTTATTAAATTAATAATAATTATATCTAAATAAAGAAATAACTACACTATTAAGTCTCCATTTATGTTATAACTAAATTTTTGCATAGAGAACAGTGCAAAACTCTCATTATTGCAAAAATATAGTAGATTCCTCAAAGGAAATTTTCACATATTATGTTAAATCTGAATAAAACACGCAGTTATGTAAAGCTTATAGTGGTTGTCCTATAGAAAAAATACATATGTAAGTACACTTATTTTTACACGTGTAATTATACACGTTACTATATGTATTAATAAGTGTAATTCCAACTGTTAACATATTCCAAACTTAGCAAATAAATATCCCAGTGAGCATAGGGACATCTGAAAGACGTCCCTTTTTGTCTGCGGACATTCGGGGACAATGATAATTATGTCTCCGTGTCATTAAAAAGACAAGTAAAAGACATTCTATGTCTGGTCCAAAAGATGTCCAAAGACGTCTCAAAGACTTTGGTTCGCACGTGGTGAATCGTATTTGCCCCCAGTTTCTGAGCACTCATATTATTGTCAACACATAATTTTATCAAATTTGCACTTGAAACACCTTGTTCTAACAAAAAACGTCGAAGATGCACAATCTCCTTTGCTGACTCGGCCATCGCCATATATTCGGCCTCTATCGTTGAGAGGGCGACCGTTCGCTGCTTTTTGAAATCCCACGTAATGACACCTCTGACCAGCAAAAAGACGAATCCGGAAAGTGAACGTCGATCACAGGCAGGACCTGACCAATTTTTGGTACCTTTTAAGTACCTCAAGACCGTTTTTGCTACGTTCCAATGATCTTTGCTAAAGCAGTCGTTGAATTTGCCTAACAGGCTTCCTGGGTGTGAAATGTCAGGTCGAGTCGATATCGCCAAGTTTAATAGGCATCCGACTAATTCTCTACACGGAAAGAAGATTAAAGAGTAAAAGACTGTGTATGCACAGCAAAATGCTGTGTATGCACAGCAAATCAACTTGCCAGAGGAGCACTAGACTGAGCATGAACAATTACACTGGAAAATACTGTGTCACTCCATTAAATCTTTGTGCCTACACTGGAAAATACTGTGTCACTCACATGAAATCTTTGTGCCGACACAGTATTTTTGAGGTTTATACAGAATAATTCACAGAGGGCGCACACTCTTCCAGTCTGCTAGACTGTACACAGCCTTTGAATCTTCAATCTTCTTTCCGTGTATAGGGAGGTTTCTCTCCATCTGAATCATGTCATGCGTTGTCCTTCACTAATTTTGTTCCATGGTCGAGCGCTGTGGACACAGGATTACAATCACTCATTCGATAACGTTCAAGGATCTCTTCAATATAATTTTTGTGATGAACCAGGATACCTTTTTCGCCGATTATGAAATCCATACCCAATCAACGCTCGAGTTTGCCTATGTCTGTCAAATTGAAATTTTTTGACAGTTGAGGCATTTCACGTCAGAAATATCACGATTTGCAAAGGGTATGCCGATTTTCGCAAAACTTCGTGGTATTATAGTTCTATATAAGAGACTTCTTTCCCCCAAATTTTTTCAAAAAAAATTTAAAATTGTTGAAGATACGCCATTTTGAATTTTAATATTAATTTTATAAAATTTTGAATATCTCGGAATATTGTTTATGGATTTTTATGAAATTTACACATTTTTCAGGTAAAAGTATGTACTTTAAAATGCAAATAAAGTTAATAAAAAAAATTTTTAAAAAAAATTTTAAACAATTTTTTGTTTATTTACTCCTTTCTGAGAAAAATGTTATTAACATATTTGGATTCCTTGTGAATTCATATTCCGAGATATTCAAAATTTTATAAAATTAATATTAAAATTCAAAATGGCGTATCTTCAACAATTTTCAATTTTTTTTTTAAATTTGGGGAAAAGAAGTCTCTTATATAGAACTATAATCCCACGAAGTTTTGCGAAAATCGGCACACCCTTTGCAAATCGTGATATTTCTGACGTGAAATGCCTCAGTTGTCTTCTAAGTTTCAGGATCTTTTCTGTGTCTTGACAGATTACAAGGATGTCGTCGACATAGATAACGATAATGATTAGTTTTTCATCCTTCGATTTAATGAGATTGATACAAGAATCTTATAACGTCGGTGTGAATCCCAAAGCTTGAAGATCCTTATCTAATCGTTCGTGCCAAATACGGACAGCTTGATTTAATCCGTATAAAGCTCTCTTCATGCGACACACTTTATCACCTTCCGTTAGATCGTTTAACATCATTTTTGCTTGTTCACCCACACTTCTTCATCCTTTTTGTTTTCGACTATGTGTCTAAGAGTTAAGGTAAGCTGTGGTTACATCATATTGGAGAATAGCCGTGTTTTCCTGGGCTGATAGAGCGATCACGGTTCGTATAGAATTTAATCGTATGTATATCGTATATGTTTCATAATAATCTCTTCCGTACTCCTAAGTATTCTTTCCCTACGATCTTCGCTTTCCTTTACTCAAGAACACCGTCGGAACCATATGTATTCCCTAAAACAAAACAGTTGTATCATGAGGTCTACAAAGTGAGTTCTAAGTGTTATTCACGATAATTCAATGACTCATTGCCTCTTTCCTAGTGATGCACGTTGAGATGAGAATATTGATCATATCGCTCATTTCACGTTGCTCGAAAGTAGTTATCCAATCTCAATATTTCTTTTGTTTTGATCGTCTCGTCTCATTTCTCGACTAAGTTCTCATCACAGCAACTGTCACTCGATTAAATAACGAATCAGCGAATAAATAATGTACGCAGAAATTTAGCAATATTTATTTATGCATTGAACCGAAAAAAAATTTCACGTGTTGTACTGATAGATTTGTGTGATTTTTTTCATTCAGTATCCTTCTTTATCATTTTGAGCAAAATTGATATTAGCCCTCCACCAGTCGCCTAATAAGAAGTTTCTTAACCAAATTTCTACTTTTATGTAAAGTATCATTGATAGAAGTGGGCCATCCGCCGTTTTTTGTTTTACAAGTGACATATTTGTCAACCGAAAATTTTTTACTTTTGTTATCAACAGAAGGTCGATTTTCTGAAAAAAATTTTTTTACTGCTAAATTTTCGATTTTTTTTGTTCAGTATGCGACGTACAATTCTCCAGCAATTAGTGACAAAAATTATCTACTTTTTCTTTTTTTTCATTATCAAAATTGTCGTTGTTTACATAAGTTATTCATCGTATTCAATCGGGTAAGTAGCCTTTATTATAGTATCAGACCTAACCTTAACAAATTTAAAGAGACTGTTTTATATTGTTGCTAGGTGTTATGGCCACGTTATTTCTTGTCAAATTATGCTTGTGGACAGAAGTGGGCCACTGCATTGATGTTTCATGATATCGCAAATTTCTCTTTTTTTGCATAAAGATGTAAAACAATATGTTAAAATTAAAAATTTTTTAATGTTTGTTTGCCTAAAGTTAGGTAACCTCTTTCTTTACAAATAAACGCAATAAATGTTCAAGAATGTTTTCTGAATATTCTAAAGCATAAAAACCAAAGTGTGGCACACTTCTGTCTGTACTACTCTATATGTATAATTGCATATTTTTAGTATCTGTTCTTCTATTTTATATGTAAATTAAAATTGTTTTTGTTTTCTTTTATATTTTTATTTTCAAAATATTGTTTTTCAAAGCCATTAAATGTCAAGGATTTTCGACGCAAAGTGAGGAAACTTCTGACTATTTAACTAACCGCGCATACTTGATTTGATTTGTTATTAATTTTTTCTTTTTATAACTAACAGAAAATAGAAGGTAATTTTAAATTTTAGTAAACATTTAAAATAAAATTTGCTATTTTATAACTATTTTAGAATAATTTATGATAGTGAGGAAATTGTTTACCTGCAACCAATCCAGTTAACAAATTTTATGCGACTGACAGAGAGTTAAATAACAATATTTTAATTTAGATAGAAATTATTGTCAAACTTTTTTCAAAATTATTTGGAGAAAGATTATATTATATGAATAATCCAGAAAATCTTGAGTTTAATTATAAATTATAATAATATAACTGGACAATTAGAAATTATTGTATTTTATTTGAAAGAGAACTCCTGTCATTTTTGATATTTTAAGCAAAATATTTTTTTTTTGCTTAGGGAATTTTGGGAAATCTGCCTACATATACCTTGGATTCCACACTCCAAGGTTATGTGGGGTTGGTATGAAAGATAAATAGAAGAAAATAAAACAAAATAAATAAAATAAAAATTGTTCAATAAGCTGGCGACCTACTGCCAGCCTCGACCGACTAAAACCCGTAACCCTTCTTTTAAATCCCTTTACCTACCCTCGGAACTGTCGTAAGACTTTAGCCTTCGAGGGTGGCGCTCTAACTCTGTCGCTATTGCGACTTTGTTCTTTTCCTGCGGTTCTCCTGTGTCAATAGTTAAAATTTAAAACTATTTCAATGTCGAAGAATAAAGGAACAAATGTTAAAAAGTGTTAAAAGACAAAATTGTAAACGGACATAAAAAACAGAAATAAATCAATTAAACACATGTATTAAGGTCAAAAGGTAAAATTGTAAAAAGACAAGTTAAGTAAGAACACAAACAAATCAAATAAAAGAATAAATAAACAAATATATAAAAGTTAGAAGAATAAAAATGAAAAAGGACAGTAAAAAACCACAAAAAAAATAATTTAAATAAATAAAATAATTTAATCGCTCCTTTTAATACTTCTTATTTACTTTTAGTTCTTGCGAGAGTCTTCTTCGCCTCCTCAAGGGCCGTCCTGAAAACTCCGCATTCTCCGCTGCCTGCAATATGGGTGGTTGACACCTTATTGCCATACTTTTCCTTGCATAAAAAGTAACTTGGGCTTTTTTTACAGTTGGAGAACCTGTGACCGGCCTCACCGCACTTAAAGCACGCAGCCGATCTGTCCTCCTTCTGGCATTTGGCTCCAATATGGCCGTATCCCAGGCATCGATGACACCGGACGACCATTACTCTTTTTTAATTGGGCAACACATAAAACCAATTTTAACGTGTCCCAATTTTTCCAGCCTGTTCGCCTCTTCCAGGTTGGTGACTACAACCGCGAGCTTCATCCTTCGGAGGTTGGGTCCTAAGACCGTCACTCTCCTACTTCCTGGCTTTCCTATCACTTCCGACAACACTTGTTGTACCTCGGCTTCTTGGTTAAGGCAATCCAAATCACAGATCTCGAGTGTAACTCTTCGATCTAACGACTGCACCTTACCCATGCTACCAACCGTTTTGGTGACCTCAGCGGTGAAAGCGTCCTTGTCGGAGACTCCTCTGATCTTAATCAGAAAGTCTACTTTTTTTGTAGCTTTTGCTGATACTATTCTCGTATGGCAGTCGTCCGGGTTGACCTCTTTGCGAAGTTTACCCATAACGTCAGCATACGTTAATCCTTTACCGACTTGGAACTTGACTTGAGGAATCTTTGGATCTGGTACTTCTTTTTCCATTGGAGGAGCTTCTCTCTCTTTTCCTTACGGTCCTTGCGGTTACACTCCGCACCGCTGAGAACTCAAGCTAAATCGAAGTCCGACTCATCGGCCGCGGCATGCTTTACTTTTGCCTCTTTCAACAGGACTTCGATGGTTCTGAGTCCATCTTTTACCGTTCTACTGACATTCTTCTGAATGTCGCAAGACTTTATCATCTTTGCAACCTCCAACTCCATTTTATCGAGGCAAGTCGCCTCCTCCTTTCTGAGCCGCGAGCATATCTCACGAGTCTCTTCTATCGCCTCGTCGTCTACTTCTGAGTGGATAGCGCTATGTACGGTCTTTCCGCTACTGCCAGCTACTGCAGCTTGACACACTCAGAAGGCTCGACGCGCTTCCTTTTCTCATTTTTCTTCTTCCACGATGTTCTGTGTATCCAATCTTTCTACGATCACCCGTGGGACTGCAAGAAATTGTGCGCCCCCACAATCCGCGCGCACTTAAGCATCAGTCTTGGGACCGATGGTAAGATTTCCCGTTTCAGGCCTGCCCATATGGGGTACTTTCTTTGAATTTTGTGAATCCATTCTTTCTTGCTGTTTGGTTGCCCTTTAGTGAAAAGCCCCGCCACCACGGCAAGGTCTACCGAACATATCCATGATGCCAGTCGTGTCTGGCAGCGGGACCACTTCCCACACAGCACATGATATTTCCTAAATATTTCCTGAGTATTTCACTGAAAGATTGAAATATTTCAGTGCAAGGTCCTTGAAATATTGCTGCAAATAGGAAAATGTCCGCCTATGTTAAATATTGACGCGAAAGTTTAGAAAATATTTCATTAAAATATTCCTGCAATATTACACATGACGATTCTGCAATATTCTGAAAATACTTTACAAAATTAAAAAATTTGTTAAACACCTAAAACCAATAGGAATTTTGTGAAATATTTTAAAACCCATAGGATTCTAGAAAGATAAAAACTACTGCGCAGCTCTACAGGCCATAGAAACTGAGTTCGACCAGTGCGCATAATTTAAGTTGAAAATTTCCAAAATATTTCAATGAAATATTTTCTAAACTTTCGCGTCAATATTTCACATAGGCGGACATTTTCCTATTTTTAGCAATATTTCAAGGACCTTGCACTGTAATATTTTAATCTTTCAGTAAAATATTCAGGAAATATCATGTGCTGTGTGGGTTCTCCCAGCACATCAAAGAAATCAATGATGTTTGGCAGTGGACCCGCTTCTCCCAGCACATCAAAGACATCAATGTAACATTACTATGATTATTTATTAAATCTTAACTATGTTTTAATCATTTCAGGTTAATTGCAACATTTATCAATTCGTAATTTTTGACACTAACATAAATATTAAACAGATGATCGAAAATTACGATCTTTTGAGAATCTCGATTGTATAAAATTAGATGAGACTAGCTGCGATACCCGTCTTCGACGGGTTATTAGTTATTATTATTCCTACTTCTTTATTAATAGCTACGATACCCGTCTTCGACGTGTTTCTTAGTATTTTTAAAGTTTTCCATATTGAGTATTGATTAGTATTTAACCAACTACATTTAAACTAATTTTCTTGATGATTATTAAATTAATGAAGAAGAAAACGAAATTTTAAGGAAAGTAAAAAAATAATTTTTAGAATTTTTAAAATCGCCCTAAGTGTGAAAAACCATCATGGCTTAATAACAGCCCAGTACTGGCAAAGTTGTCACCTAGTCTTGGCCGATATTATTGGGACGACTCTTGTGGTGTTAATTACGGTTGGACGTCGGCAGAGAGACGCATGCTTATTCCCGAAATCTTTTTTAACCAAATAGTTATTTGATATAAAACTACTTAACTTAAAATTCACATAATATGCACATTATTTGACATAAATTTCATTGCACACAAAAACCATTTAACATAAATATCATTTGTCATAGAATTCATTAAACAGAAATAATATGTTACATAAAACTCAGATAACTTAATTCCCATTTGACATAAAAATTATGAAACATAAAATTCTATTGTCATAAAAATCATTTAACATAAATTTCTTTTGACATAAAACTCATTTAACGTAAATTTTATTTGTTACAAAATTCATTTGACATCAATTTCATTTGACATAAATGTCATTTAACGTAATTCTCATTTGACATAAATATCATTAGACATAAAATTAGCTTGACATAAATTTCATGTGACGTGAATATCATTTAACATAATTATATTATTTAACGTAAAATTAAATTTATATAAATTTCATTTAGCATAAATTCCATTTAACATAATTCTCATTTGACATAAAATTTACTTGACATAAATTTCATTTGGTATAAATCCCATTTAACATAATTTCCATTTGATATAAAGTTCACTTGATATCAATTTCATTTGACGGATAAGTCATTACACATAATTCTCATTTGACATAAAATTCAGATGTCATAGATTTCATTTTACATAAAGATCATTTGACATAGAAATATTGGTTACTTTTAAAATTGGCGCTGATATTTTTATGTAAAATGTAATTTGTGTAAAATGATTTTTATGTCAAATGAGAATTTTGTTGAATGACTTTTATGACAAATGAGAATTGTGTTAAATGTCTTTTATGTCAAATGAACTTTATATCATATGGAAATTATGTTAAATGGGATTTATACCAAATGAAATTTATGTCAAATGAGAATTATGTTAAATGGAATTTATGCTAAATGAAATTTATATAAATTTAATTTTACGCTAAATAATAATTATGTTAAATGATATTCACGTCACATGAAATTTATGTCAAGCTAATTTTATGTCTAATGATATTTATGTCAAATGAGAATTACGTTAAATGACATTTATGTCAAATGAATTTTATAACAAATAAAATTTACGTTAAATGAGTTTTATGTCAAAAAAAATTTATGGGCAAATCCACGGAACCGTGTGATTTCATGTTACTCCTCATTTAAACAATTTTTTTTAACATTATATAATTTTTTTAATGTCAATGTCTCTTAGATAACATATAAAACAGAATAGTCAAATAAAACCATAATTTGTATAATCTTCATGTAAAATAAATAGTCATATGTGTACTTAAAAAATTAAATTTCATTTGTTACTTTGGGCTTCTCTTCGACTTAAACGTGTATAACTTTTTCAGCGTAAATTAAAATCGTCCAAGAAAAGTTGTAAATAATTCTTCTAATATTTTAAAATCTATTCCATATCAAAAGAAATATGTGCTTTTTTATTAAAACTAAATGGCAGCAATTCAAGCAATGTTACTCCTATTTTTCAGTAACAGGAAGTCCAAGGTTTTCATCATTTTGTGCTTTCAGCGGTAATGCAATTCTAATTTTTTTGAATGAGCTTATTCCTTATGAAAAAATTAATAAATTCCCTATTGAAAATCCCCATATGGGAAACCACATGGGATCATATGTCAAAAACCATGTAAAACCCTACTTCCATGAAGGAAACCACGTGGTTTACCATGTGGTTTCCCATGTCAAACCATATGGGAAATTGAGACAGGATTTTAGTTAGGAATAGACATGGGGAATTTGAACAGTTCATCTATGCATAAAACCATATCAAATCCCACATGTTTTTCCCAGTCAAATCCTAAATCGAATCCCATGAGAAAAACAGTATCATTTATTTATAATTATTTTCCCAAGTCAATCCCCAAGTGAAAAACAGTATCATTTATTTATAATTATTTTCCCATGTCAAATCCTAAACCAAATCCCATGTGAAAAACATTATCCGCCTTATTGAATATCCCTACATGGGAATCCACTTGGAATTTTACAAAGGATTTCACATAGGATTTTATATGGGAATTGACATAGGATTTCATGCAAGATTTCACCTAGGATTTAATGAGATATCACATAGTATTTTATTAAAGATCCAATGAAGAAATTTTCAAAGGATTAAAAATTATTTAATAAAAAATTAAATAATAAATAGTATTAGTGTTACAAGTCATCAAA
This sequence comes from Leptopilina heterotoma, assembly GCF_015476425.1. Taxonomy (NCBI): domain Eukaryota; kingdom Metazoa; phylum Arthropoda; class Insecta; order Hymenoptera; family Figitidae; genus Leptopilina; species Leptopilina heterotoma. The sequence continues at coordinate 166,701 of NW_025110854.1, forward strand.
AAAGTAAAAAAACGATCATTTGAAACACGTCCTCTCTGCTACAGGTTCTCAGCTTTTATATACTTCCAGAATCGTCTCAACAGCGAGAGAAGTCACTTTCGCCACCTAGCGGTGAAAGTATAGGTGCGACAGTAATCTTTAACATTACTAAGGAAACCATGTGGAATACCACGTAGGATTCCATGTGGTTTCCTACGTGGGGATTTACATGGGATTTTACTTAGGAATTCATTTGGGAATTTATTTCTACTTAAATTCCTAAGTAAAATCCCATGTAAATCCCCACGTAGGAAACCACATGGAATCCTACGTGGTATTCCACATGGTTTCCTTAGTAATGTTAAAGATTACTGTCGCACCTATACTTTCACCGCTAGGTGGCGAAAGTGACTTCTCTCGCTGTTGAGACGATTCTGGAAGTATATAAAAGCTGAGAACCTGTAGGAGAGAGGACGTGTTTCAAATGATAGTTTTTTTACTTTTTTGATGACTTGTAACACTAATACTATTTATTATTTAATTTTTTATTAAATAATTTTTAATCCTTTGAAAATTTCTTCATTGGATCTTTAATAAAATACTATGTGATATCTCATTAAATCCTAGGTGAAATCTTGCATGAAATGCTATGTCAATTCCCATATAAAATCCTATGTGAAATCCCTTGTAAAATTCCAAGTGGATTCCCATGTAGGGATATTCAATAAGGCGGATAATGTTTTTCACATGGGATTTGGTTTAGGATTTGACATGGGAAAATCATTATAAATAAATGATACTGTTTTTCACTTGGGGATTGACTTGGGAAAATAATTATAAATAAATGATACTGTTTTTCTCATGGGATTCGGTTTAGGATTTGACTGGGAAAAACATGTGGGATTTGATATGGTTTTATGCATAGATGAACTGTTCAAATTCCCCATGTCTATTCCTAACTAAAATCCTGTCTCAATTTCCCATATGGTTTGACATGGGAAACCACATGGTAAACTACGTGGTTTCCTTCATGGAAGTAGGGTTTTACATGGTTTTTGACATAGGATCCCATGTGGTTTCCCATATGGGGATTTTCAATAGGGTTTAGACCTTACTTAACCGTGTGCCTTTAAAAATAAAGATAATAAAACAATAATTATCTCTACACCTTCAAACGTGAACGATTATAAATTTATACTTTTTTTAATGGCACACTTATAGCTTAAAAAATAATCAGTTGAAACTTTGTGTGAACGGTAGATATTATTATAAATATTCATGATTCTAAATGCTAAATATGTATTCCAATTAAAGCATTTTAAAAATATTAAATATAAAAATGTTGTGGAATTTTCATCTTTAAAAGACTCGATCTCATAAGTGTGAATATATCAGTTTTCAATTATTGGAAGGTCGATATGTTTGTTTATATTCAGAAATGTCAATTTCTAGAAATACGGGTTAGAAAATATTTTTCACAATGGTAACCAAATAATCTTTTGATTTTCAATTTAAAAAAGTTTTAAAAAGTAAAATGTTAAGAATATTTTATGAAAATAAAGATTTTGAATGGTTACATACGTTATAATTTTATTGTTTGCACTTTAAAACTCGTAAAAGAAATATAAAATAAATATACAAATAAACAATCATTCCTATTGAAGTAAATTATAAGAAATAAATAAAAATAGGTAAAAACATTTGTAAAAACTTTCTACTTAGAAAAATCGACTAGAATATAATTGATTATTATACATATTTCAGTTGTCTTCATTTGTTTTTTCAGTTCAAAAATGACATCTTGCCAATCAAAATTTCAATATACTTTTTTAATTACAATGCTTTCAGCAGTAAATAAAAATGATTCACGCACAGAAAATTTTGTTCTTGAATAAATTTCGAACATATATATCTAAAAATAAAAAGTGTGTTTGTAATTTAAAAATATTTATATTTTTATGTTTAAATCGCACGGTTCCGTGGATTCGCCCTTATGTTAAATGATTTTTATGTCAATAGAATTTTATGTTACATAATTTTTATGTCAAATGGGAATTAAGTTATCTGAGTTTTATGTAACATATTATTTCTGTTTAATGAATTCTATGACAAATGATATTTATGTTAAATGGTTTTGGTGTGCAATGAAATTTATGTCAAATAATGTGCATATTATGTGAATTTTAAGTTAAGTACCCAGATAACAAAATGTCTACTAATAGGGTGCGTATTTGCCGGACCTCGGGCCGATTAATCGGACCAAAATGCCGGCACATAAGCAGCTGAATGTGCGCGACATAGCTAGCGATATTGCCAGCCCGTCAGTCTGGCACAGTCGTGCCAGAAATGGTCCGGCACGAACGTGCCTGCTATTTGTAAACCGATAAAATTATATTTTTATTAATTTTAATTATTATTTTATTAATTATAAGGAATTAATTATTAATTAACTATATTAATCTCTGTGATTTTTCATTCGTTCTGTTCGCAGTGTGAAGTTAGTTGTTGTTTCCTAACATTTTTCATAATTTTCTTTTTCAATATTTTTAATTTTCATTAAAATTAATATATTGAAAATCATTGAATTCTTGCAAAAAATTTGAGAATAATTGAATTCCTTCAAAAAATCTCTTTAATTTATTGAATATAAACGATTTTCTTAATAATTTTCATAAATAATTTTACTATTAAACTTTTATTAAAAATTATTCATTGAAAATTAAATTCTTTTATAAAATTTTATTAGAATTTTTCTATTAATTAAATTTTTTTGAAGTATTTCTATATATTCTTTTATAAAAAAATGTAATTTTTCTAAAATAATTTGAAATGAAAATTTTCAAATAATTGAATTAAACAAAAAATTCTTTTCAGCTTTTTAAAATTGTCAATGAAATTTATTAAAAATTTTAAAAAGTTGAATTGTTTCAAAGGATTTATTGAAATTTTAAAAACAAATTCTATTTTTTTCGAAAAATATTATAAAAGTTTTTAAAAAACTTGAATTCTTTCAAGAAATTTCATTAAAAAGTATTGCGAACTTTTGCAAACAATTTTATTATTTATAGAAATAATTGAAATTTATTAAAATTTGAGAAAAAAATTTGATTATTTCGAAAAATTTTATTAAAACGCAAAATAATTAATTTTTCTTTTTCAATATTTTTAATTTTAAAATTAATGTATTGAAAATCATTGAATTCTTGCAAAAAATTTTAGAATAATTGAATTCCTTCAAAGAATTTTATTATTTATGAAAATAATTAAATTCTCGCTAAGAATTATTAAAAAATATTTCAAAACCCTAATTAAATTTTTTTTAAGAATTATTTTCAATTTTTTTTAAATAATTCAATTCCTGTGAAAACATTAACTAATTTTTATAAATAATTGAATTCCTGAGAAGAATTTTACAGATTTTAGAAAAATAATTGAATTTCTGTGAAGAATTTTTATGATTTAAGCAAATATTTGAATTCCTACGAATAATTTTACTAATTTTAGAAAATAATTGAAGTCTTTCGAAAAATTGGAGTAATTTTTTATTTTTGAAATTAATTGAATTTCTGTGAAGATTTTACTAATTTTTTTTATTCAAGAATTCAATTACATTTTCACAAATATAATAAATTTCCTGGAAAGAATGCAATTATTTTCAACAATTAATAAAATTCCTTACAAAAATGCAATTATTTTCTAAAATTAATAAAATTCTTCACAGGAGTTCAATTATTTTCAAATATTAATAAAATTCTTTAAAGAAATAATTATTGATTTGTGTTTCTTCTTAATAATACAATATTGTCCATAAATAATAGATTTCTTCAGAGTTATTCAATTATTTTCAAAATTCAATTTGAAAATAAAATTTCTTCAGAACAATTTTATTATTTACAAAAATAATTTAATTTAGCAATTAATTTAACTGCAACACTTAAAAATAATGGAATTGCTTCAAGGACTTATTAAAATTTTAGAAATTAATTTAATTCTATCGAAAATTTTTTTAAAAACTAAAAAAATGAATTCCTTCGTGAAATTTTATTAAAATCAAATTCATTTTATTGAAAATTATTGGTAATTTTTGCGCAAAATTTTATTATTTCTAAAAATAAGTGAATTTAATTTTTTAAATATTTTATTTATAAAAATAATTTAATTCATACAAAGAATAATATTGTTCTTTATGAAAATAATTGAATTTTTGCGGAAAGAATTTTATTGAAAATTTAGGAATTAATAAACAAGAATAATTAATTAGTAGATTAGTTAAAAATTTAATTTTTTGAAAGTTTGAATCTGAAACTTTTCAAAAATTCATATTTGAAAATAAAATGTTTTGTAATTTGCATAATAATAAATTCAACAAAATATTTCGCGCGTACCATTTACTAGTACATATATTAATTATAAGGATTCAATTTTTATAAAAAAAATATTTTTATTATTCGTAATAATACAAAATTATTATTATTATTTTAATAATCTATAATAATTTTTTATATTATATAATTTCGCTGATTATGAATATGACATCATTTTTTCAAAATTACAAATGGCGGATGCAATATAGTGGACGAAAAAAAAATTAAACGAGAAAAAAATTAAAATAAAAAAATTTTCTTTTCTGACATATTGGATCCGCCATTTTGAATTTTGAAAATTTGATATCTAATTTGTGATCAGCAACACCAAATACATTTTTGTTTGTCTTTTTTAAAAAATGCAAATGAGAAAACATTTAAATCATTCGATTGCTTATCCGCATACAAAAACATCTTTGACATGGCGAAGAATAAGGATGTGTAACTTTTGTTTTACTTCGAATTTTGCAATAATATTTAATTTTAATTAGTGTGGTAAAATCCTATTCCAAAACAAATACGAAATAATCCAAACTATATATGCTTAGAATCCAGAAATAGTCAGCCACCCGAATCATATTATCTTCCTGGTAAAAATTTTTGACTAAGGGTACAGTCCCATGCTGAGCAGAAAACAGAATGCAAAGCAGAATTTCGTGAGTGCAAGAGAGATAGTCAGATATCACTATCCTTTCCACTCCCGGTAAGAAGCGAAGAATTCAAAAGAATTCAAAAGTTGTATTCTTCTTAATAGGCGAATTTACCTCGGAGCTCTATTTACCACGGAAACGACCAAAATTTCAGAAAAGTCTATTATTCTGAATTACTTCAGAAAAATATGAAACGCGCATTCAAAAGAATGAGAAAGTACAGCAAATCAGTAGAAATTTCTATTCCTCTGAATTAACTCACTGCCACTCAAGATTCCACTAGAAAGTGAGGTTAGGTTTTAAAACTTGACTTAAACATTTAACACTTGAAAATTTCTTTCAATAAGAGCATTTTATATTTTATCGTAAGCACTTTGCGTCTTTTAACCATATTTTCACTAGTTTTAATATTTAATTTTAATAGTTTAGCTGTTTAGCACTGAAATCCCGGCTAAAAAACCGTGTACAAGATCATACGTAAGAACTTATGCAAGAACATTGACAAGTACTTTGTATGAACTTACACACGTTCGGCCCAAGGATTTGGAACAATGAACCTATACAAGAATATGCAAATGTTCTTACAAATATAACTCAAGATAACGAAAAACACGAGTTCTCTCTTGTATACTCGTACAAGATCGTGTATAAGTTCATGCATAATTAATAATATTATCTTATTATTATCTTTTATTAACTTTTTTATTTATGCAAAATAGAAGGAAATTTTTAACATTGTCTTTAGTCACTCTCCACATATACGATCTAAAAATAACTGCGCAGCTGCAGAAGCCATAGAAAACTACTGCGCAGCCTTTAAAGTCTTTAATTAAATTGTACAGGATCTTGCATATGAACTTATATGTATATGATTTGTACAAGTTCATGAGTCTAATAGATAGTTTTACTTACTCTCGGTATGGACTCTTATGCATGTTCTAGCACATGTTCTTTGTTCCAAATCCTTGGGCTGAACATACACAAGTTCGTGTGCAAGATCATCTTATCAACGTTCTTGCACATGTTCTTACGTATGATCTTGAGCAAGGATTTTCAGCCGGGATTACAATGAAATTCACACGACGCGAAACATAACTGTCACTGCGATTTATTTTAAGACAATAACTAGAGGAGCTCTTACAGACAATTAGAAAAATTAGGCTTTTTCAAATTGTTTGTCAAAAGTTCTATTCCTTTTAATGCGCTTCTGAAATTCGATACAGTCAATTGAGAATAATAAACATTTCAGATTTACTCGTCGAACATTCTATTCTTTTGAATTCACTACCTAGAATCGTTAGCAGTCAATTCAAAAGAATAGAACTTCATATTTTTTTCAAAAACTTGCAATGCCATAAAACTTTGCGCATTAGGAAAAATAGAAAATTTGAATTCTTTTCTATCTCCCGATCGACGAGAGCAATAGAGAAGAATTGATTTTTCTGAAATTTTGATGGTTCCCGTGGAATAGAACTCCGAGGTAAATTCGCGTATTCAGAATAATTCAAAATTCTCGTTTTCAAGCATATTTTCTAGAAATTGAATTCTTTTCTATTCTACGCTTCTTACCGGGCTCTCACGAAATTCTGCTTTGCATTGTGTTTTCTGCTCAACATGGGACCGTACCCTAATCCGGATTAAATTCGGGCATATTAGTGTGAATTAGTCCGATAATTGTACGAAAAATGTTCGAAAATAATCCGCGTTAATCTAACATCAATCCGAGCGAAATTATAAATCCTAAATCAGTCTGGAGTAATCTTGAATGTGTATGAATGAAGTCCGTAATTATTCCGCAACAATCGGAAATTATGTCTGTTAAAAAATTAATCTAAAATAAATACGGAATAATCCGAAATCAATATGAAAAGAATACGAAATCAGTCGGCAATAATCCGAATTTAGTCCAGTTAAAAGATTTAATCCGAAACAACCCAGTGTGCACGTTCTGGAACTGTTCTGTAGCAGTTAATGGAAATAAAGAACAGTTACAGAACGGTTCCGGAATTGTTCCGGAACGTGCACACTGGGAAGTATGGAACAATCCAAAATCTGTATGCAAATAATCCGGTAATAGTCAGCGGCAATCCGAATAATATCCTATCAAAACACCATAGTCCGAAAATAAGTCTTATAATAATATGAAATTTTTTAATATATACAATTCACAGACAGATAAATTCAAACTATAATTATAATTTCGAATGACAAAAACCTGACCATAAGCAGATTAATTCCGGACTTAATCGGACTAATTTCACATTTGCAAGTTGCGTATACACACAAACCGTAGTATTGAATTTGGATTTATCCGGACTAATTCTGACAATGAGTGAGAAAAACCTGACCATAAGCAGACTGTTTCGGATTAGCTGCGGATTGACTGGTTAAACCAACTGGATTACTTCTGCATTTACTAGTTGCATATGATCTGACTAACTGCAGACTAAACCGGACTAATTACGGATTCAATAGTTATAAAAAACTGTATTGATTTTAAATTTAATTAAGGGTAAAAAACTCCACAATAAACCGTACTGTTGTGGACGAATTCCGGATTAGTCTAAAATGGGTCCGACTTTTTATTCAAGGTATTTACTTATAGTAAATAAAATATTTACTTCTGCAGTTAATTTGTTTTTACAAATTTTACAAATTAATACTGATGTGTTAGTTTTTTGTCATTTTTTTCGTGGCACTTTATAAATTCTATTATGAATTTGAACTCCCATGCGAGCGTGGTATAGTGGTTAGTGTATTCGATTTCGGTGCGTTATAATGTTAGATAGGTGTAGGTTCGAATCCCCAAGCGTTAGAAATCTTAAGTTAATGTAAAAAAAATTGCGATAGGTATATTGAAAAATATGTTAAATGTACAATAAAGTAATAATAATTAATATGTGCGACTTGTATAATTATTTTTTTATTAACATTCACTAAATTGTCCGGGCTAATTTTTTATTGTTTCGGACTAATTCCGGATTCAGTAGTTATATATTCAAACCGTATTGATTTCAGATTTATCCGGACTAATTCCGGATGACAAAAACCTGACAATTTCAGACTTAATCGGACAAACTCCGGATTCTCTAGTTGTTCCCAAACCGTATAGAGTTCTGATTTATCCGGATTAATTTCGGGTGACAAAAACCTGACCATAAACTGCACTGTTTCGGACAAATTTCGGATTAAAAAAAACTAATTCAATCAAATTGAAATTAATTAAGATTTTTGGTTCATTGAATTAGTATGAATAGAAAGTTTGGAAGTTCAATACAGTTTGACGAATTCAAGAAAATTACAACATAGCTCCAATTCGTATTTGTCACAAAGCGGGATTCACTAAAACTCTTTGTGAATTCTTTTTAATTTATTTCAATTAGTTTTTGTTTACTGGGAAGCAATGGCGGTTTCCGTTTTATCTTCTATAGTCTTCTGGTTGGATTTTTCTACAGTTTTACATATAATTTAGAATTTAAGTCTCTAGAATTTTATTTGCACTCCTTGTTCCAATTAATAATTTTGGTTTTATAATTTTTTCTTCATACAGCCTCCTTAGAATTGAATTTTGATGAGTTATGAGATTTTCCAGTTTACTTAATGGCTTCACAATCGTCCTATTGAACTTCGTTTGATCTTTAAATAAATTTCCATTTTCCTCACTATTTTTCAAGTTTTTTACAGACTTTTTGATCCCTTTTTGAAAAATTTTGGGTTCGAGAGCTTTCATGAGGAGATTTTTAACACCTTTTTCTTTTACTGATCAATTTTTTGGACTTATCACTTTTACCATGTGCCTGGAAGTTACTTCCTATAAACTAATAAATTGAAATAAGAATTTCAATTCTGATACATCAAATGCAATCAGGCTAAAAAAGGAGAAGTGTCACTATCACCTTAAGGGTCGTCCATATATTATGTAACGTCTTTTAGGGGGAGGGGGGCTCAAGCTATTTGTTACGATGAGCAAAAAAATGGCGCTAATGTATGTAACAGTGTGTTACATGGGGGTGGGAGGGTCAAAATTTTCAAAAATTAGCGTTACGTAATATATAGACTGTAAAACCATACTTATTCCGATTATGTTTAAACCGTGTTCAGATATGAATTAAAGATAGTATTAATAATTTTGGTCACAGTGTCGCTAATGCGACTACAAGCTTGGATAACCTGTCAGGGACGGCCTTAAGCACCCCACATAGCACCATATTTTGCGGGAAGCTAACGGGAAACTAACCATGTTAGCTTCTATAGTTAACACGGTTAGCTTCCCGTTAGCTTCCCTGGGCCTATAAATGTCCTACGCTTTTTAGCTTTTCGTGTTAGCTTGCAGAAAGTTATCTAAGAAACTTTTCTGAAAACAAGGAGAGAAAAGTTGGTGAAATATTAAATTGTTAGTTTTAGATAATTTTGCTTGGTTATCTTCTTTAAAACTATCTCTGGTAAGTATCTGTGAGCATTAGAAGGTAGTTTCTAGTAAGCGTCATAAGATAAGTAATATAATATAAATTGATATTATACAAATAATTATTTACTGAATTTCTGTAATTGTTATTTATTTATCTATTTAATGTTTACTTAAACTTATTTAATATTTCTATTTATTTATAACTATAAAAATAGTATTTATAAATTTAATATAAATAAAATAAAAAATATTTCTCTCCATAATTTATTTGTTGCCGCGAGCTGATACTTTATTCCTCAATATCAATATTATTGAAGAAAATTTTGAAAATAAATTTGGAGGGACTTTTCTCATTACAATAAATAATTTAATTTCTAATATTATTTATTAACTAAATCTTCAAAAAATAAGAATAAATAAATACTTAAAAATGAAAATATTAAATTAGAAAGTTAATAGATAAGCATTAAACTAAACTTTATTTTTTTTTACTTAATTTGACTTTACAATTTTCTATAAAAAATGTAATTATGGTCTGTCTCAAAAATCGATGAACTCCGGTAATCTATTCGCAAATGGAAGTTAGTTGTTTCTGTTTGCATTTTGTTTCCTAGTTTTTTTCTTATAATTAATTATTCTTTTTAATATTTTAATATTTAAAATTAATGAAAATTCTAATGTAATTAAAGAGGTGCCGTAAAATCTTATAATTACCAGTTGTCCAAATTACCACTTAACCGAAAATCATTTAACCGATTAATCAAACTTCAGAAATTTTGTTTAATATACTAAAACATTATCAAACTTTTGATTTAATAATGTTTTTAACTAGTAAAATATTTGAAATTCTTAACTTGTCATAAGTATAATTTTTGTTTTTAATAATATTTGTATAAAATATTATTTATTTAGTACAATTTTGAACATACCTAATACTTCTTTTAATTAGAATGAAATTCAGATATTTTTCTTTTCCAAACTATAACTTTTTATAACTTTTGATAAGTTTAAATGACAAATGACAAAAATTTTTCGTCGTCAAATTGGCATTTGTTTAAATTTTATACATCTAAATTATTTATTCAAGTCATGTCTTATAAAATCAAATCAATAATAAATATAAACCCTTTTGAATCTAATGGTGAAAAGGTTTAATGTTTTTTTATACAATCATCATTTGTCACAATTTTCAAACAACCTAACAATAACTTAACAGAAATACATTGTCTGCTAATTTTAATGTGTCGTAAATTTTTTAAATACGTTAACAACTTATTCCATATTTTCGTTTGTCTAAAATTACATATCAGACTATTTTAGTTTAACAGAATTTATAAATGTCATAATTACCACTTATCAAATTTACCATTTTTCCTATACTTTCTTAGAAAACCTGTATTATCTCCTAGGAAACCATTATTGTTCGTCTTCAACAAAAGGAGATAATACAGGTTTTCTTAGAAATTTTAGGAAAAATGGTAAATTTGATAAGTGGTAATTATGACCCAGGCAGAAAAGTTGGAGGTGTGCCAGCACTAACGACCGGCATGGTACCGAACCGGTTGTAAAGTCGGACTTATGCCGGTACCGGCAAAAAGGTACCGAGCCGGATATGAAATAAATACCGGCCCAGTACCGGCCCGGTGGTAAATGTGGATTTGTACCGGTACTGGTAGTGTGTACCGGGCCGGTTGATTAAAAATATCTGGCCCAGCACCGGCCCGATACTGTCATTTCGCTCTGTTTTATACCGCCGAAGGAGATTTGCCGGTGATAATATTTTTACTGGCCCAGCACCGGCGTAGCACCGGCCGGTACTGTCATTTCGCTCTGTTTTATACCGCCGAAGGAGATTTGGCGGTGATAATATTTTTACCGTCCCAGCACCGGCCCGGTACTGTCATTTCACTCTGTTTTATACTGCCGAAGGAAATTTGCCGGTGATAATATTTTTACCGGCCCAGCACAAAAATTTACTTAATACTTTATACTGGCACAGAAGTTTTGCCGACAAAAATATTATTACTGGCCCAGTGTCGTCCCGGTTGTTTGCTATAATGTTAAACTGGCAGAAAAAGAATTAAACAAGAGAAAAAAAATTTGAAAATTAACTTATTAATTAATTTATTAATTTAATTATTAATAATAAATTAATTAGTTAGTTATGCTGGCAATTATATTAATACCGAGTAGGTTGCTTATTAGTGCCGGCCCGGTATTTAGCCGGTGAATAGGGAGCTTATTATTATTTATAATTACTATTTTTATTTATTTATTTTTAATCATTTAAATTGAATTAAAATAAATTAAAAAATACAAATACTGGCCCGGTACCGCACCGGTTGAATATTAGTGCCGGCCCGGTACTGCTGCCAGGTGGAATGTCGGTTGGACTTTATAAGCTCACTTTGCATTTACTTTGGACTTTGGAGCCTCAGGGTCCTGAGTTCAATTCCTCAAGTCTTCAGATTTTTCGATAATTGTTTATGTTTCTCTGTTTCAGCATTTAATATATTTACTGTTTCCAATTTAAAATTAATAATAACATTGATAATAATAATTAAACAATTAATCAGACTGACATGTAATTTTTTTAACCGGCCCGGTACCACACCGGTTGTCTTTTAGTGCCGGCCCGGTACTGTGTCAGATATTCATTAGTGCCGGCCCGGTACGGTTGCCGGATACCTACCGAAGTTATCATCCGGCAATTTACCGGTACTGCGCCGGTGGAATGAACAGATTTATGCCGGTACTGGACCAGTACCTAGCCGGTTGTGCAGCCGGTAATAAACCGGCACTAAATGCCTTTCAACAATAACCGGGCCAGTACCGCCCCGGTGGATTATTCGGTACCGGCCCAGTACGTATGCCGGATACCTGCCGCATCCGGCAATTTGCCGGTACCGAAACGGTAAAAATTACGGTCTTATGCCGGTACCACCCCGGCACTTATAATCCGCCGTTTGTACCTAGCCGGTACCATCCCGGTCGTCAATTTCTACCTGGGGAGCCAATTTGCCAATGGCTTCAAATTGGGATTTAGCAGGAAGAAATATATTGACAATACACTAACGTGGTGTAATAACAAAAAAAATTTGACTCTTTTGACTTTAAAATTCGTGCTTTTTGAGTTTATCTCAAAATTTTGAGCCAACCTAACAATTCTGACTTCGAATTTAGATTCAGTCGAAAGAATACGTGGGAATACACTTGTGTAGTTTCAAAGCAAAAAAATTTACTTTTTTTTATTTTAATTCGGTTTTTGAATAAAACTAAAAAAAAAGAACAAATCTGACAATTCTGACTTCGGATACAGCAGACAAAAATAAATGGGGATATAGGCACATCTCTATAACTTTTAAACTTTATGTTTCCGCTTATTATTATATATATTTTAAAAATTATAATAAAAATAATTTTGCACTACCATAATTTGATAAATTATTGTACTTTTTAAATATATAACATTTGTTTAATAATCATTTTAATTAGGTAGGGAACGACAAAAGTAAGTGAAAGTGTCGAAATCGACAGTTTATGGTGTGTGACATTAACTGTTTTTTTCAGTTTATATGGTATAACTTTTTTAACAAGTAATTATATATTTTGTGACTTATAGTAGAAGTAGTTGGGAATTAAAGATTTTCTTGCAAACTTCGAAAAATTTACTAGCAAAGCTTAGTGAAAATTGTGTAAAGATTTAAATGTCCCACTTCAATAAATGTTTATCGGCAAATTTTCCTAAAAATTTAGCTTAAAACTTTCCTGAACATTTAAATTAAATTTTCGACTTCTCTCTTATAAGCGAAAATATAGCTTAACACTTTTCTGAAAATTTAAATTAAATTTTCGCGAAATTTTTTTTAATTTTCAGGAAAGTGTCACGCTAAACATTTGTTGAAGTGGGACATTTAAATCGTTAAACAATTTTCACTAAACTTTGCAAGTAAATCTTTAATATATTTTTAGGAAAATTTCGGTGCTGTGTGGGAAATAATATCGCTCCATATCGTCGTTCTAAACGTTCAGCTATGGTGACTAAATTTTTTTGCTGAGAAAATATACTGATTGCACCTATAGTATATTAAGCAACAACCCTATTGAAAATCCCCATATGGGAAACCACATGGGAAACCACATGGGATCCTATGTCAAAAACCATGTAAAACCCTACTTCCATGAAGGAAACCACGTGGTTTACCATGTGGTTTCCCATGTCAAACCATATGGGAAATTGAGACAGGATTTAAGTTAGGAATAGACATGGGGAATTTGAACAGTTCATCTATGCATAAAACCATATCAAATCCCACATGTTTTTCCCAGTCAAATCCTAAACCGAATCCCATGTGAAAAACAGTATCATTTATTTATAATTATTTTCCCAAGTCAATCCCCAAGTAAAAAACAGTATCATTTATTTATAATGATTTTCCCATGTCAAATCCTAAACCAAATCCCATGTGAAAAACATTATCCGCCTTATTGAATATCCCTACATGGGAATCCACTTGGGATTTTACAAGGGATTTCACATAAGATTTTATATGGGAATTGACATAGCATTTCATGCAAGATTTCACCTAGGATTTAATGAGATATCACATAGTATTTTATTAAAGATCCAATGAAGAAATTTTCAAAGGATTAAAAATTATTTAATAAAAAATTAAATAATAAATAGTATTAGTGTTACAAGTCATCAAAAAAGTAAAAAAACGATCATTTGAAACACGTCCTCTCTGCTACAGGTTCTCAGCTTTTATATACTTCCAGAATCGTCTCAACAGCGAGAGAAGTCACTTTCGCCACCTAGCGGTGAAAGTATAGGAGCGACAGTAATCTTTAATATTACTAAGAAAACCATGTGGAATACCACGTAGGATTCCATGTGGTTTCCTACGTGGGGATTTACATGGGATTTTACTTAGGAATTTAAGTAGAAATAAATTCCCAAATGAATTCCTAAGTAAAATCCCGTGTAAATCCCCACGTAGGAAACCACATGGAATCCTACGTGGTATTCCACATGGTTTCCTTAGTAATGTTAAAGATTACTGTCGCTCCTATACTTTCACCGCTAGGTGGCGAAAGTGACTTCTCTCGCTGTTGAGACGATTCTGGAAGTATATAAAAGCTGAGAACCTGTAGCAGAGAGGACGTGTTTCAAATGATCGTTTTTTTACTTTTTTGATGACTTGTAACACTAATACTATTTATTATTTAATTTTTTATTAAATAATTTTTAATCCTTTGAAAATTTCTTCATTGGATCTTTAATAAAATACTATGTGATATCTCATTAAATCCTAGGTGAAATCTTGCATGAAATGCTATGTCAATTCCCATATAAAATCCTATGTGAAATCCCTTGTAAAATCCCAAGTGGATTCCCATGTAGGGATATTCAATAAGGCGGATAATGTTTTTCACATGGGATTTGGTTTAGGATTTGACATGGGAAAATCATTATAAATAAATGATACTGTTTTTCACTTGGGGATTGACTTGGGAAAATAATTATAAATAAATGATACTGTTTTTCACATGGGATTCTGTTTAGGATTTGACTGGGAAAAACATGTGGGATTTGATATGGTTTTATGCATAGATAAACCGTTCAAATACCCCATGTCTATTCCTAACTAAAATCCTGTCTCAATTTCCCATATGGTTTGACATGGGAAACCACATGGTAAACCACGTGGTTTCCTTCATGGAAGTAGGGTTTTACATGGTTTTTGACATAGGATCCCATGTGGTTTCCCATGTGGTTTCCCATATGGGGATTTTCAATAGGGAAGGGTATAAAGGCATTCATTTGTTTACGGTGATTTTTGTAACACGAGTGGAGGTCGAGGGCGCCCCGAGACCGGAACGAGTGGGATGCATTTGGGATGCCTTTATTCCCATGTTACTTACGATATTTTTTATTTCTAATGCACAAAAGTGGCGATTTCAGATAGCAGACGACAGGGAGTAAAAGTCATTCACTTGTTCGACTTATACGAAAATAGCGGCCGTTTTCTCCCTTGGGCAAAAATAACGCATGGGATCAGCTGTTACTTTCTAAATCTGAATTAGTAGAATTCTACTAAGAAATAGTAAAATTTTACTAATTTTTAGTAGTTTTCATGGAAGACTTTTCCTCTTTTCAATTTGTAGAATATTATACTAATTTTTAGTCATATTCTACTAATGTTTTAGTAGAATTCCACTAATTGAAAGTCACTTTTTTACTAAATGAATTAGTGAAACTGTTTTATCGACAATTAATAAAACAGTTCTACTAATTGTTAGTAGAATCCTACTAAGCAATTAGTAAAATCTACTAATAATTAGTAAAATTTCACTATTTGTTAGTAAAATTATTACTAAATCATTTGGTGGAAGACTTTTTGTCATTTCATTAGTAACTTTACATACGTGTATTATTATTCATTATTCATAAGCTTCAATCGCACGCATTTACACTAAGCCTCTCGGCTACGCAATCGCTATGGAAAAAAATTTCTGTTACCCGCATATATCTCCTTCCCATGTAGCACGTAACATTACAGTAATATTACCTGGTGAAATTACTGTAATATTATGGTCATATTGAAATGTTCGCCTGATGGTAATACACGGAAAAAAAAGTACGTGAATCCTTCCTTGAAAGTGCTTGACTTTTGGATAGGACCAAGAAGACTATATACAGGAGGAACAACTCGAGTATTTCCGATGGTCCCGATTTTAACGTACGACTGGGCGTACTACCCCGAGGCGCACTAGTGTTCTGCACATCCCAACACATGCATAACTGTGTATATTTTATATATATTCCATCTGACAGCTGTAAAGGCCTAAGCACAATAGGTTCGCGAAAGTCGTTCGCGAACGCAAAGCATGAGTTAGGAAAGGACAGAGATATATTTGTGTCCTTGGCTATCTCATGCGTTCCGTTCACGAATGACCTTCGCGAACCTATTGTGCGTTGGACTTAACAGCTGCAAGTTTTTATTATCTCCTCCATATTGAATAATAAGTGTAAATATTAAGTGAACTTAATATTTTTAATACAGAAATTTTTAAAAAAAGTGAGAAGTGTATTTAACACTAGTGTTTTTAACACGAAGTAGTATAAGGAGACCTAACGGGACATAAAAATCTGCACACATTTGGGGGGACGGAGATATAGGAGATTGCACCAGTAGCAGAGGTTGCGCCTCTGTGGTTAAACTATTGTACTAAAATTTTTCGTCTGCTACTGTATATGAACATAACCTACAAATTAGTGAAATACGACGAAGAGTTATGGTGGCCATGGTTTACATTTCAGCCGTAATGGCGCAACCTCTGCTAGTGGTGCAAATACTCATAACTCTAACCCCCCCAAAATGTGTTGATTTTTGCCGCTGCTAAGCATTGGCGTGAGGTCTCCTTATACTACTTCGTGGTTTTTAATTATGATTCGTCTGGATGAAGAGTGTTAATTTAAATAATAAAAGTTGTAATGGGATTTTCATAACCATTTTTTATCTTACAATAAAAAAAGGGTATGTTATATTATAAATTATATTATCTATCCTATTGTAATATATAATTTATTATATATTTATTATTGCTGCAATTATATTTATTTCTGTTATAGCATTGTATTTGAGGTTAACCATAACCTCCAAAAGAGGAATTTTCCCAACTAAACTAACTGAACTTAAATTTTAAAAGGGATTTATAAATTATAAAAACTAATGAAGATGAAATCAAGCACAAATATTTCTGAAGATACAAACTCTATATCATATTTTCAAAATCAACTGTCACAGAACTTGCACATAACCAAGAAAATTGTAAACAAAACAAACACACATTATCTAAAGATACACAGATAGAGTTTATACAGTTATGCATGTGTTAGGATGTGCAGAAGACTAGTGCGCCTCGGGGTAGTTCACCCAGTCGTACGTTAAGGAGGAACTGGATAAATATTAGAAATTCTTGAAATTTTGAGGGTTTTTTTCTTTTGATATAATAAATAAGTACCCAAAATTTCATAATTTTTCACTGCATAGTTTAAAAGTTATAAAATTATAAATTTAACACGGTCTCTTATGGAGAAACCAACAAATTGGATCTTCACACGGAAAGAAAAAGTCCGTCAACCATTAATGGATTAGTATATTACTTTGAGACGGGACACTTTTTCCGTTGATGGTTGCTTAACTTTACTTAACGATTGAAAACGAGTCATGGATTGATTAGAATGCCAGTATGTGACCAATTGTTTTAGATTTAATGCTGAATTGTTATCAATGGCTGTTTGAATGTTTACGAATCATTAGTGAAAGTTTGTGAAACGTTAGTTGACTCGTATTCTAAATCGGCGCTCTTCACTAGCGCATTGTTGCGCAGTGTACCGATGCGCATTTCTTCCGGTTTCTCTATAGTCCATGTGTTTTTGCTGTCTGCTATACATATCCCTATATACTATTATGTGTAATGTGAATATTTAACTTAACTAACAATTTGCAGTTGAATTGCGTCTAGAAATTGACCTCGATGAAAATATATTTTCTTTTATATTTCTCGCTAATTAAAAAGTAGTTATTAGTGCAAAATCATTTCTCACAAGTTGTGAAAAATTTTGTTATTTGGTATATAAGAACAGTTTGCTTCTAAACTTAAAGTGTTATAAGTGTGCGTTTCTACGTGTAGTTATTATAAGTGCGAAAATGTGTTGGAAAATGTGTTGGTCTAAAGCGTCTAAGAGTGTAAATAAAATATCGGAACTGTGCAACGAAAAAAATGTGTTCATTCTGTACCAAATAGTGTCTAAAATTAGGGATAATTCTGAAAGAAGTTGAATTTTTTGAATGCTTTTGATAGTCATAGAAAATTTAATAGACAGTTTTCTAAATTTTAGTGAACGAGTTTTATATATTGATGACAGTTTTCTAAATTTTAGCAAGCAACTCGTTACTGATTGTGACTCAAAGTATGTTATCCATTCAATGATTTTGTGTCCCGTCTCAAAGTAATATACTAGTCTATTAATGATTGACGGACTTTTTCTTTCCGTGCACAAACAAAAAAATACTGTTTAAAAATCTCAACTTTTTTTAATATAAATATATATGAAAGCTAAAGATGACAGTTTTAATAAATAATTAATTTTGTGTGTCTTCACAAGCTAGTTTAACAGAAAATAATAAAAATACGAAAAGAAACACAAGTTTCTCAAAAGTTTTAGTAGAAACATAGCAACGTCGCAGAAAAAATACAGATAGTTGACGATAAAGAAAATCGAACCGCAATCATAATGATGCGCGCCAAATTTTAAAACAAATCTCTTATGAATAATATTGAAAACGAGAGTTTAATGAATTTATTAATAATAATTGAAATTTAAAATTATTCATTGTACTAATTAAGAATTTAAATATTTTTTAATTTTAAATTATTCGAAAATCTAATTATTAGCCAATTTATTTTAATTTTCGTTTCTTAATGGTGTTCCGCAGTGATCGCCTTTTAAAAATGGCTGCTCAAATGTATACTTGATTTGAAAATGATTTTTCTCCCAATTCGGGCAGTTATTGCAAAATCGGAGAAAATACAAGATATCCTGAATATTTTATCTTCATTTGCGCGCAAGAAGTAAAAGATTTATTTAGATTTACAACGACAGGAAGTAAAATAGGAAAAAGTTAAACAAATGCGCGATCCATAAAATTACCACCAGAGGGTAGCACCTAATGGGCACATCTAATTTTCTCATTTTACTTCCTGACGTCGTGTATTATATTGGATTTTCAATTTCTTGTGCACAAAATGAAAGAACAAAATTTCAGGATAACTGGTATTTTTCCCTATTTTGCAATAATTGTCCAAATTGGGAGAAAAATCCTTTTCAAAATATATATAAACACTATAACTTAGAAAATTGAAAACAAATAATATCAATTATTTTCATATCTCTCCTATTGCGCTTGCGCTTGAAGTTGCTTTCAGTTGAGCTGTCGCATCGCCTCACACATGTGTAAAAATAGTGCTAACTCACTCGCTCATGCAGTTACTAGACTATTCGACAATGCTGCCAACGTTTGCAAAAAAAAGTTTTCAGATTGCAACGTTGCCATGTTTTATAGTTGATTAAAAAGTTTCTTAATTAAAAAAATACAATAAAAAAAAATCATTATATAGCATAATATGCTATATTTGAACTAATTAAACATTTTAAAAACATATTTACAGCATATTTCTTAATGGATTAGAAATTATTTTTCAGTAACTTTTATTTTCTTAGGTTATAAACTCATACATTCACGACCAAAAATTTCATTCAGCATTGTTAAGAAATATTAATTTCTTTAAAAAAACATTTTTATTATTATGTAATTGATATTTTTAGTCATATTTAATTACCATTTTATTCATTCGCAACATTTAGACATTCCTATATTGAATACTTTTAGAAATATATATTTTCCCTAAATGTCATAAACTTTTTGCCCGATTCACCGTCGAGTTCCTCCACAGGCGAGTTGGTTCTCCTGTATATAGTCTTCTTGGATAGGACACAAAATACAAGGCTGTATTATATACTTTTTATTAGAAAATATAGAAAAGTCCTAGAGTTATTCTAGTACTAGTATGGGCAACAGTGTTTTTTAAATTTTAACGAAAAGTTATTTGTTCAGTTTTATAAAGTACGTGAAAGATTAGTTGACTGCGCTTGAAAATTCTGTAGAGCATGCGCAGTGTGCGTTGCGCGTTTCTACCCAAGGTAAATGCCAGCTGATCGTCTGTTTCCATTTGTGTTAATTTCAGATGTGAATATACTATTATTTTATGAAAAACAAATAGTGTTAATATATGTGGACGTCCGCATGAAAAGGGACCACTTTGTCGGTTCTAGATTCCGAGATATTCGCAATTTACTAATTTTGAAGAAAAATATCGAAATTTTTTTTATCCTTTTTTCTTAATCTACAGGGACTACCACGTCGATTCATGCAGTTTTTATTAATTTATTGACACTCTAAGTATTTTATTTCGTTGTTAGAAAAAAAAATGAAAAGGGACCACTTTGTCGGAAATCTGTTATTTTTTCATTGTTTCAAAACGAAGGGAAGGAAAAATTCGAAACCTATTGATTTTCAATCTTAAGGGTGAACTAGACTTAAAACAACTCTTATCTGAATAACTTCCCAGAAGAGCCGGAGAAATTCGCATTACAATTCTTAATTTCGTGTTTTTAGAAATGAAATTTTTAATTTTTTCCAAGATTTTTTATAATAAAGTCGCTTAAAAAATTTTTTTAGGCTACTTTTCTTTTCTTTGCTTGAAATAACTTTAAAAAATAACACCGAACCTTTAACTTCGTTAAATATTCCACTTTATTAATTAATAACCGTATTTTGAGAAAAGGGACCACTTTGTCGGAGATCCATTATTTTGTCATTGTTAAAAAATGAGGGGGGGGGGGAATTCGAAACCTATTGATTTTCAATCTTAAGGGTGTACTAGACTTAAAACAACTCTTATCTGAATAACTTCCTAGAAGAACCACAGATATTCATATTACAATCTTTGATTTCGTTTTTCTCGAAATGACGTATTTGATACTCCAAACTTTAAAATTCTGTAACTCATCGAATTTTTCACCAAAAAGGTTGTAAGACCACTCAAAATTTTCCAAATTTTGTCAGAAATTCGCCCATATAGATAAGTCCAATAGTGCCAAAGTGGTCCCTTTTCATGCGGACGTCCACATATATTTGTCTTCAAGAATTGACTTCCAAAAAAATATTTTTTATTTTGTGTTTTTCACAAAACTAAAGTGATGACAATATGGAAATAGTGTTAATGCGGGACACCCGCTTATTTATATGATTTAGTAAACAAAAAAAAGGTCATTTGTCACAAGAAGAAAGAATTAGGGAATTTGTAGGAGTCAATTGGAGCGGAATTGAAACAAACGCGCGTCTTATGACATTTACATATTTATATTATGCTTATTTTGTAACATTGAATCACATACACGGAAAAAAATACTGGGCTAAAGACACATGAGCGTCTGTTGAGTATATTGCACGCACACTACCATGCGTGATTAGCTTGGAATCCATCCTATTTTCGCATGGTGCTGTAGCAAAAGTCACACGAGCCATGCATTTTTAGTAAACTCCTGTGTGATATTTGCAAAATGGGCTCATGTAAAAATCGAACCAATAGACTCTGCATTATTAGGCTGATTTTTTTTCCGTGTATGTTTCTGACGATTGAATTTTTCTTAAAATATTACGAAGTCTATCTCTCTCACACTTATATACGCTACTGTGCTAACCTGTAGATGCAGGATATTCTTAACTATTTTCCGGGATATGCAGGACATTTTATGTCAAATGCGGGACGTTTTGCGGGACAAAGGGGAAAAATCCGGGACGTATGGTCACTTTAATGTATATATCTAGTATTATAATCTTAATGACTGACTTCAGGCTACGATCGGTGCGTATGAAAGTAGTGACGTCATCACACACACAGGTCTATAGTAGTAGTGGTACGGATTACTACTTTTTTGAGTAAAAAGTTCGCTCTGCAATAGTAAAAGTTGTTTCTTGCAGAAGTAATTTTTATTTTCCGAGTACTAATTATTAGAATTTCTACGAGTAATATTTACAACATATGGAATGTAAAAAGTAATACAAAATTTAATAAAATTTACAATGACGATGTAAAAATTAAAATTCTTAAAGCAATTTTTAAAAGTGACTAATGTAATAATTACTATTAGTAATTTTTACTACCAGAAATAGTAATATTTACTTCATGAGAAGTACATTTTACAATAAATAGTAATTTTTAATATAAAAGTAGAATTATTACTATTCTATAGGAACTTTTACTAGAAACTCAGCAATATTTTTCTCCGTGTTAAATTTTTTTTTTAAATTGTATGTTTTCTAAAGGTTAATAAATGTAACATCTTTTAAGTTAAAGTTGGTTTAATATATTATTATCAATACTAATCTAACTTTAACTTTATAAAAATTACATTCATTATAACCTTTGAAAACGTACTATTTTTAAAACATAATTTATTTATTCCCAAAAGATACATATTTTTCCAAATTTCTCAAGAAAAACTAGACGCATTTGAAAATCGTGAAAATTGGCAAAGTGGAAATTTTATTTTACATATATTTCTTATTTGACGAGACAAAAGAAGAAAACTTAATAATAACTGAAAGTTCATCACAAATTCTTAATATTCCGTAAGTAATTACCTACTTAATTTTATAATACCATTTCCCCATTATTTGTTAATAAAAATTGCAAAATTAGTTTACTTTACTGATGAACTTTAGGATAATATTTTATTTATTATTTTATATTTTTAAATACTTATATAAATTTATAATAATAAATTTAGACATTCTTAACATATGCCAATAATTTTTGTAATAAATTGTATGCCTTTTAAATTATTTTATTCTGAAAAAAAATTATAAAGATATAACATATTTTTGAAAAAATCTTTTCATTTTGTGACCTTGGTAACATTAAAATCATTTTTGCAGAATATAACAATTTTTTTAAATTAGTCGGCGACCACTTTAGTTGAAATAAAATGGATTGACACAGTTATAAAATCGTTTTTTAATAAAATAAAATCTAAGATGATTTAAGGTTAAATATTTTCAATGATAATTATATATAAGTACACTGTTTTTTTTAATACGGCGAGTTGCCATTTAAGTCTGGAGAGAAGTGGTTCCTGTCCAGACATTGTTCATTACTGTCTGTTTTATTAATGTCTAAGACATTACTGAGTCCTTTCTGGACAAGAATAGTTTTTGTCCAGAAAGCAAAGAGTGCGCTGTCTAAACGAAAAAAAATTTTTGGACAGGGATCATTCCTGTCCGGACAGTACCCAGTTATGTTTATTTTTCTCAGTGTATTAAAGAATAAACTTTATTAAATTTTAATGAAAAGGATGTTTGATCTTGTATTTATAGAGCAGTATAATTTAGCCACAGTACCTAAACGTTCTATCTGAACTATCTACATACTGTAGTATCGGTAAGACTGCTAGATGGTTACAGTTGGCACACATAAATCTTTTCCTAAATTTTCTAGGTATCAGTGCAAAACTGTTTTTATATTGCCACAATACAGTTTAAGTATTACACTTATATCGTATTACAAATACATTTAAATCTATTCAGCAATATATTTTTAGGAGTATCTACTATTTCTTTCAGTATAATTTCAAGAATGTGCCTTAAAAAAATAATGAAATTTTTCCAATACTTTTTTTGTGTGCCTGTTTTATCAATCTGCAAAGTCAAAGTGTCTTGGAAGAAATATTTTTTTTAAGTTATTGCAAAATGAATTTTTTGCAATTTTTTAAACAAATTTTTATTTCTCCTAAATGAATGAATCAATTTTAATGAACCGAGTGGGAATACAAAAGGGATAAAATATACTTCCGTTTAGAATTAGAAAATTTTTAAAAAGTTTTTTTTTTAATAATTATTTAATAAATTGTTTGTGCACAATTTATTTTCTTTAATATTATATGCCTTATAAAAATTGGATTTTTCCCAATGTTTAAATGGCGTAGACCATTAAAAAAATTAATTGTTTATAAACAATTTATTAAATAATTATTAAAAAATAAACTTTTTAAAGATTTTCTAATTCGAAATGGAAGGAAAAATTTATCCCTTTTGTATTCCCGCTTGGTTCATTTAAATCGGTTAATTCATTTAGGAGAAATAAAATTTTATTTAAAAAATTGCAAAAAAATTCACTTTGCAATATCTAGGTTAAAAGAAAATTTTCTATCGTTTGGTAGACACATTCCTAAAGCCAAATAGAAATATTTTTTCAAAGTTTCGATTAAGAAAAATGCTTTTTATTTTTCGTGGAAATTTCACGAATTCTGACCCAAAGATTGATAATTTACACAGGAAAAAAAAAGTTTGACTCCGTTTACACCTTAAATTCAGCCCATGTATTTCACATAAGTCTCTCCTTGTCTAACGGGGCTGACTCCGTTTACACCTTAAATTCAGCCTCAAAAAGAGGCTGAAAGTAAGACTTTTTTTAGTGTGTACTTATCAACATCTGATATTATCTTTTACCGAGTGATAAATTCTACAACTACCTAATTATTATTTAATGATCTAAAAGTAATAAAATGAAATTAAGTGATTAAGAAATACTTATGAAACCAGATTCAAAATATCGTTTATTTATATACTTACATGTTGCTGTAAGTAATGCCATTTTCGTATAGTTATACATTTCTTTAAAGTAAAAAAATTATTACCGAGATTTCAGAAGATTAGTGAAACTATATATGTCGCTGCATTACTTATTTAACGATATAATTGTGTCATGGATAAAGTCATTTGGGTACAATATAAATTATTCATTCATGATATTTACTTAAATATTATCTAAATCAATAGTCATTATCGTTTCAAAAAAAATTGTGCAAGAAATGATTAAAGGAATCATTAAATTAAAAAGTTGATTAAAAGAACTAGTAAAGTAGATCAAGCAAAGTATTTAGGTCAGACTATTATATTTCAAATAATGTCGTTGAAGCCTAATTTTTTAAAAATTTGATTCTTTGAGAAATTAATCTGTATGATTTCTGGGGAACAAAATAAAAAGAATTATGTTAAAATATTTATTAGTTTTCTTAAAATATAGAAAATGGCAATTTTTTAGCAATTAGAAAATATGTAAAAAACATAGAAAAATTCTTAAAAATGCATAAGGAATTATTGATTCTAGTTTAAAATTAGTTGATTAGTTATTTTTAAGTATTTAAACTAGTGAAAAATTAAAACAAGGGTTAAATCGAAATGTTAAAAAAAACATTTCTATTTGGCCTTAAGAATTTGTCCACCAAAAAACAGAAAAAGAAATTATTTTTTATAAAAGTTATTGCAAAATTAATTTTTTTGAAACTTTTTAAACAAAATGTTATTTCTCCTAAATGAATGAACCGATTTAAATGAACCAAGCGGGAATATAAAGGGGATAAAATATACTTTCGTTTAGAATTAGAAAATTTTTAAAAAGTTTATTTTTTAATAATTATTTAATAAATTTTTTATGAACAATTAATTTTTTTAATGTTCTGCGCCTTTTAAAAATTTGAAAAAAATATTAACATACGCTTAAAACTATAGGAAATCAAAATCCGTTGAGAAAATTCAGAAGCGACAATTATTTTAAAAGTTATAATGAAAATTATATTGAACAAAGATGCGATTTTGATGATTTTCAGAATTAAAACATTATTTTTAAGTACGAAATGAACAAATCACTGTCAAATTAACATTTTTATTCAATTATATAACCATAAAAATTGATAAAAATGATCAAAAACTCAGTTCAGCGTTGATGCACAAAACCGCGCCAATATAATTTTCATTATAACTTTTAAAATAATTGTCGCTCCAAAATTTTCTCAAAGGATTTTGATTTTTTATAGTTTTAAGTGTATGTTAATATTTTTTTCAAATTTTTAAAAGGCGCAGAACATTAAAAAAATTAATTGTTTATAAAAAATTTATTAAATAATTATTAAAAAATAAACTTTTTAAAAATTTTCTAATTCTAAACGAAAGTATATTTTATCCCCTTTATATTCCCGCTTGGTTCATTTAAATCGGTTCATTCATTTAGGAGAAATAACATTTTGTTTAAAAAGTTTCAAAAAAATTAATTTTGCAATAACTTTTATAAAAAATAATTTTTTTTCTGTTTTTTGGTGGACACATTCTTAAGGCCAAATAGAAATATTTTTTCAACATTTCGATTTAAAAAAATACTTTTTATTTTCTGTGAAAATTTCACGAATTCTGACCCATGTACAAAATATTTTTTTATAGTAAGTCCGTTAAATAATCTAATTCTGACGTTTTTATCAATTAATTGCGATTAATTGGAATTATTATTAAATTGGTAAGGGGTGACTCCACTCTATATCTACTGAAAATTCCCACATGGGATTCTACATGGGATCTTACTTCCTATTAATGTACTTCGTAAACAATATGTAATTTGTTCCAAACATTCTGCTGAAGAGGTTTTTATTGAATTTAGGAGTAAGTTTAAAAGATTAAAAGATTCTGCAATACCAACACTACAGTTACCTATTCATGAAGAACAGGAAATTATTGAGATGACTCGTGATCCCGAAGGTGAAAATTTGGAACCTTCCAATGAATATTTTAATGATAACAGCGACTTATGTTTAGCAACTACCTTATTTGACGTGTCACCAAAGGAGAAAAATATTCTCTCAAATCCGATTCCAGTGACTGCAACATAAATTTAAATTATCAAAGTATATTTTACAAAATAGTAATTTAATACAATTTTTATTTCTTATAATTTTTATTACAAAAAAATATTGTTTAATATAATGTTAATTTTATAAACTTTTAACATTTTTTTATGTTTTAAATTAATACGTGATTCATAGAATATTCAACTAATCAATGAAAATATATTGTCAATTTTTTCAATTAAAAATATATTACATCAAATATCTTTTCTCTATATTTAAATAATGTTAACATTAAATTATGGACACATACCTGCCAAGTAAATGATAATTATAAAGTTAAAAATTCAATTAAACAACCAATGTATAGAATTAAAATTTTGGAGCTATCGTACGCCTAACATTTACCTCACATTTTTTTTCGTTGTTTCTAAAA
Organism: Leptopilina heterotoma; assembly: GCF_015476425.1. Taxonomy (NCBI): domain Eukaryota; kingdom Metazoa; phylum Arthropoda; class Insecta; order Hymenoptera; family Figitidae; genus Leptopilina; species Leptopilina heterotoma. Next base: position 193,843 of record NW_025110854.1, read on the forward strand.
ACGAATTTAGAATTTTTTTAATTTGATGCTTTATTATATTATATTAAATCTTGTAATTAAATAATTAATGCAAGTTATAATTAGTATTTTTACCACAGATTTTTTGTTTTCCAAAGAAATTAGAATTAAAAGTTGTTTAACTTTATCATTTTCAATTAATTTAATTTTCTGCAGTTATGTTAGATTCGAAAGATACGGAATTCTTTGTTTAAAAAGCTAAATAAATAATTATTTTTTTCATTTTTAGAATAATTAAAAGTTTCGTTATCAAAATTATTTTTAATTTTTAAATTATTTTAAAAATAAAAGTATAAAATATGTAATAATTTTTGCGATATTCAATTTTCTTTGAACAAGAAAGTTTAACAGCAGTAATAGCATTTTAACAAAATTTATCAAATTCACTTGTAATTCGTTTCTAATGCGTTAAATTTGACATTAAATTTTAGAAATTCAAAATAGAACTTCTTTTTCAGGATTCCTACAGAAATCCGAATTTAAAATTCCATACCTTTTCGATGATTTCCGGGTCAAATTTTTACGAAATTCCAGTGGAATTTTAAATCTAATTTCAATATTTTTGGGCTCTTCAAAAACACTTTACTTATTATTATTATTCCTTTATTAAGACAAATCAGTCTATTACATAAAAAAAGAGTCATTATACAATTCTTACATACAAACATCCCTTCGCTAGTATTCGCGTGTCTCTGACAAATTTAATATTTCCATAATCATTTTTACAAAGTTTTTACAATCTGATATGTTCGTAGATGACAATATTTTTAACCAAAAACTTCCCTGCTCTTCGCACAATTCTGAGTCTGAAAAAAATTTTTTTTTAATTTCACCATATTTAGGACATACATTTAGGACATGGTTCAGGTCCACACAACGCGCCATACAAAACACACACTGTTCCCGGTTAAAGATTTTAAATCTCGCTCCATTAATATATACATACTTCGAGTAAATGTTAGCTAAACGAAACTGGGCTATACCTCTTTTGTACAAAAGGCCCAATCGACCAGAGAGGTACGGCTGAGCACCCGTAGTAACTGCCAATTGGGGCCAGACCTGCAGGCTTCCAGAGCGAGCTCTTGCTTCCCTGTCCCTTGACATGATGGAGTTAGTATAACAAGACAAGAGTCTGCCAGAGTTTTTAACCAACTCTGCCAGGCCATCGCTTTCCCAAATATTCTGCAATTCAGCTGCAGCAAAATATGGCCTCAAATGTGAAAACCAGTTACCGCACCTGCCGACCGAACCCGACCGCGATAGTTCCATTAGTCTCTCCAGACAGAGCCTTGGGTAACGTGAAGAGTCCATTAATGAAATTTTTTCGATCCAAGACAATGTCTTTGCGAGAACTGAACACGAAAGTGGTAATCTACCAGTTTCCTGTCTGACCGCGTAGTTCGGCGTACAGCGCGGCAGATACAGTTGTGACTTCCAAAAGCCCAGCTGCACTCTCTCTATGGACTCCTGGCATGTCTGCCCCCAAACCTGGATACCATAAAACATTGTGCTAGTGACCAGACTCTCAAACAATCTCTCACACGCCCGCCAGTGATCCGGCTTAAGGCCGTTGATAATATTTATCGTTGAGCTCGCCGCCGCTTTTGCAGAGCATACAAATTTATTCGTAGCTTCCTCGAAATTACATTTTCTATCAAAAATGACTCCCAGATACTCATAAGCGCTCGTCACTTCTATTTTTTCTTCGCCCAATTTAAAGCTTTTTATAGATTTGATTTTGCTGTCCGTGCCATTTTCGAAAATTACTATTTTAGTTTTACTGAAATTAATCTTCAAGCCATTTTCATTACAATAAAGATCCAGAGCCAAAAGTTTTTTATTCAATTCTACTGGCGAGTCCGACAGCAAAACCAGATCGTCCGCATAAGCCAGTAACAGAACTTCAATCATGCTATTAATTGCTAGGCCCCTACAACCCTGATCGAGAAGAAATTTTTCCATGTCGCTTAAATAAAGAGAAAACAGGGTAGGGCTTAATACTTCTCCCTGTAACAGGCCCATCGTTACCCGGACAAAGTCGGTGTTACCCTTATCAGTGCGCACGCAGGCAAAAGCATTCTCGTAGAAATTTTTTACAATATTTATAAATTTCGAACTAACTCCCAATTTGAATAATTTCTTCCATAGCCGGTCATGTGGGACCGAGGGGAAAGCGCCCTTAAAATCCACAAAGGTTGCATAGACTATCCCCCTCGAATGTCTCAAGTGAATTTGAATTAACGCGAGAAGAGTAAAGAGGTTGTCCATGCAACCCCTACCCCTTCTGAATCCCGACTGGAATTCCGGAATCGCGCCACAAGAATCGCACCATGTGTTCAATCTATTCGCTAGTATTTGGGTAAAGATCTTCGCGATGTTATTTATAAGTGTGATCGGTCTATAATTGTCTGGGTTCGTTATGTCTCCCTTCTTATGAAACATTAGAGTAGTCAATTTACCCCATGAAGACGGAACCCTTTCAGTTTCCATTATTCTATTATACAAATACTCCAAATAGCAAAGCCAATTTTCCGGCAAACATTTAAAAAAACTGTAATTCACCATATCATCTCCCGGAGCCTTATTTGCTTTACATTTTTTGAGACTTAATTGCAGATCTTGTAGCGTAATATATCCGTCTAGAAGAGGGTGTGATTGTTTATCTATAATAACATAATTATTCGACAAATCCGGAAACCAGTTCAGGAGGCAAAGGTACCACGTATCCCTATCAATCGAGTTAAAGTTAAAAGGCTTTGATCGTTTTGTATTAATTATCTCCCAAAATTCCGACGAATTATGTGCACGAGCAATCCTATCTACAAGACCCTTTTCATACGCTATTCTCTTTTCCCGTAAAAGTACATAGTATTTCTTTCTTGCTTCTGTGTAAATCAAGCGGTTGCTCTCCCCATCGCTCCCTTCTACCGACCTCCTGAAGGCGGAGATAACCTCCCACCTACCGTCCCGACACTCTCCATCGAACCAGGGTTTGCTTTTCCTACTTATTGCCGAATTTTCTCGCACTGTCTGAACCATGTCTAACTCTCTTGCTGTATCTACTATCGTAGCTATTATATTGTCGTTTAGACCATCTATTCCATCGTCATCGCACGCAATCTCATCTCTCCATCTCATTCTATTTACGTAATCCGTAAATTTATCCTTGCAAAATAAAAGTCTTGGAGCTGTCAATCGAATATTTACAATTTCGTGGTAATTATTATCTATTTTACATGTAAGAGCAATAGGTAAATGGTCTGACAATGTCAGCGTTGTTAAAATATACAAATCATGTAAGAAGAAAAAACTATTTGGAGTCACCCACACAAGGTCGATTACGCTAGAGCCTATAGTCTGGCGAAAAGTCATTTGTGCAGGAGAATCCCCTTTTGCTCTACCATTCAAAACACAGAGCCCATTGTCACCCATAAATGATTCTAATCTTTTTCCCTTGTAACTTAAAAAATTATCCATCGAAGATCTCTGTGCGAAAAAATTATTACAATTTAAAAATATACTATCGTCCATCTGATTCAAATCTCCTATTCTACAATTAAAATCACCTCCTATTATCAAAGGTAGATGAGAAAATAAATCCTTAATTGACATCAGTGCTCTTTCTAAATCGTCCAAAAATAAAAAAATATTTGAAAGAGGTGAAACGTATACAGTTCCCAAAATATATTCAAGAGATCCAGTTCTCACCATTATAAAAATAAAATTGCGATTAGTAAACAAAAGATTAGCAGAATAAATACCTTTGTTTAACGCTATGAGGATACCCCCACTCGCTCTCCCCTTAGATGCCTCCCTCCACGCCAAATTGTAGAAGAGCTGAATATCCCTGGAGAAACTTCGCAGGTACATATTGGGATCCTCCACCCACGTCTCGTATATACATAGGATGTCCAATTGCCCAATCGTTTTTTAAGATCCACCAGATTCGCCAAGCCATGGACATTCCAAAAAACTATGTTACAGAGAAGAGACTGAGGGGATCCTTCCAAGGTCTCAATAAAGGATTCGTTTTCCTAGGCGGGCTTCATCTGATCTCGTTGTTGTGAGTTTTCACCAACTTGACCGTCTGCATCCTTTGAAAGAAAATCCTTCATACTCAGATTGTTCTTATCCAGCATCAGAAGATCCCGATTCGAAAGTCGTCCCTTTTTAGACTTTGATAAGCTATTTGCTGCATCTTGAGAATCCTCAAACTCCTCGTGAACTTTCCGCTTCTTCCTAGCAGCCAATAATGAATCAATTTCCTCAAGGGCAATCTCCTTTTCTCCAATATAGATTCTGTTTCTAATAATTCTGGTTTTATACCCCACCTCCTTCAACTTTCCTTCTTGGGCTCTTAATTCTCTCCTCGCCTCCCTCTCTTGTCTAGAACGATCGTTTGCTATTACTATATTCAGTCCCTTTAATTCGGTAACCTTGGTGAACACGTGTTTGACCCAACGAGGCGCAATGAACTTGACCATGATCGGGCAATTATTTTTGTTTTTGCCTAGTTTAAACACATCAGCAACCGCTATTTCTGGGATGTCCAATTCAACTTTTCTGAACAGAGACATGATGAAGCTTATCAAGTCCAAACGACCTTCCTCAATCTTCGCACCAAAAATAATAATATTATTGGCTCTCTCCTTGTGAAATATTCTTTCCAAATTCGATTCCAAGACTTTAACTTTAAGAGAGAACTTTCCCATTTCAGCCTTGATATCTTTAGAAATTCCACAGGATTCACGCACCTCCGCTCTTGTGTCGTTTTGTGAGCTTTTCAGCTCCTCCACAGTTCTCAATAACTTGTCTAACAAGGACTTCATTTCCAAGTCAGACATATTTACACATGTGAAAAACAATGTATATCACAAATCCAGCAAGAGAATGGATGCACTGAACTGTTAGTCAATCACAAAACACCAATGCACCTCACTGAAGGGTATCGAAAATGAATAATCACGTGGGGAATGCGAAACAGCAGAATTATAGCAATTTCAATTATAAAATTTATCACCGTAGGCAACATGAGCTACGAAAACACGTGCGTTCGGTTTGACTGCCAAGCAGAGCACTTTACTTATTTAATAGTCTCGACTCTTTGGTAAAAAATCTAAAATTATCGAAAATTATCAAAAATTCAAAAAACCGAATTTCTTAAAATTCAACATTTTTTCCTCTCTTTTATGGGATTTAGCTTCATTATTTTTGTGCTCTTGGAAAATACCTTACTTATTTAATAGTCTCGACTCTTTTGTAAAAAATCTAAAATTATCGAAAATTATCAAAAATTCAAAAAACCGAATTTCTTAAAATTCAACATTTTTTATATTACGGGAATTAAATAATTCAGGTTATATATGGATCGGTTAGTCTTTATTAAACGATAGAAAAGTTGAATGTTGGAGAGATACAAAAGTTCGTGTTAGCACACAGGCTAGACTGAGAGATGTATATTTGTGTGTGTGTGTAAAAGTGTTTGGATAGTATACACTTATGACTACAGATGGAGTTACAATATGGTGGTATAGTTTATTTTCTTTAACACTACCCCTTAAACTAAACCATAGAAACAAATATATTTTATTAAAAAAAATATTATTTTTTAGATAGTCCAATTTTGTTACACAAATCCTGAAAGATGTTCTTTTTGAGAGGTTTGGTAAACATGTCGCCGAGTTGATTTTTTGAATTGACATATTCTACATTTATGTCACCGTTTTGGTAAAGTTCTCTTATAAAATAATAACGCACTTCAATGTGCTTTGAGCGTTTGTGGAATTCAGGATTTTTTGTTAATTTTATTGCACTCGCGTTATTAACAAATAAATTCGGAACATCGTTCTTTTCACTGATTTCTTGCAATAAACGAGATAACCACACCAATTCTTTAGCACCTTCACTTGCTGCAACAAACTCCGCTTGTGTAGTAGACAGTGCAACTGATTTTTGTAGATGAGATGACCATGACACAGCAGTGCTGCCAATTAGAGAAACGAAGCCATTCGTAGATCGACGTGTACTTATTTCTCCTGCAAAATCAGCATCAGAATATGCACAAAGTTCACCTCCAGAAGAATTGTAGTGCAGACCAAAATCCGTAGTCCCTCTCAAATATCGAAATATACGTTTAACAGCAACCCAATTCGATAAAGTTGGTTTATCCAATGATCTTGAAACCTTAGAGACAGCAAAAGAAATGTCAGGCCTGGTAGCACAGGCCAAATACATTAAGGAACCAACTGCAGAACGATATGCAGTTGAGTTGTCGAGAGCTTGGCCTGTATCTTTGTCTGATTGATCATTTTCAGCTGGTGTTTTTGACGGATTGCTGTTGGCCATGCCAAAGCATTGTAAAATCTTTTTTGTTTGCATGTTGTTTGCATGTTGTGAGACAAATAAACCTGATTCACGTTGATCTATTTGCATTCCCAGGAATGAGTCAAGTGAACCAACTGTAATCTTAAACTCAGTTGTTAATAGTTCCAGAAACATGTCAATCGCTTTTTGTGTCAACATAAATTGCAATTAGAAGCTTTTCTTGTTCATTTTGTCTTATATAAATACATGGATCTGCAGTTGAACGTATGAAACCATGTTTTTTCATAAATGAGTTGAACTTGTTGTTCCAACAACGAGATGATTGCTTAAGACCATATAGAGATTTTTTGAGAAGACAGACACGACCCGTTCCATCATCGAAACCTTGTGGTTGAGTCATGTATATCTCTGCGTCTATATCGCCATTAAGAAACGCTGATTTGATATCGAATTGACCGAGCACCAAATTTTCTTCCGCTGCTACTGCAATCACTGCACGAATCGCGTCATATCGAGCAACCGGACTAAAAGTTTCGTCATAATCAAATCCAGCACGTTGAAATACACCTCGAGCAACTAAACGCGCGCGATATCGCTCGATTGAGCCATCCGATTTGTTCTTTATACGAAGCACCCAACGATTATCAATAGCATGTTTTCCAGGTGGAAGTGAAACCAAAACCCATGTTTTGTTGTCTTCGAAAGCTTGCATTTCTTCTTCCATGGCACTTAACCACTTTTCTGAGTCACGACACTTCATTGCTTCATCAAAATTTGTTGGAGCTAGTTCTTCAAAAGTTGCTTCTGTTAAACATGCAAACGCACTGTTTGCCTCAGAACGATGAGCTTGATATCCGATTTCGTAATCATCAAATTTTGCTGGTGGTCGAATCTGGCGAACGGGACGCGAACTTGGCACTTGACTACTTTCTTTAATTTCCTCGTTTTCTTTAATAACTTGGGAATAAGTTTTATATTCATTTTCAGATTCCTCGTTAATCGATTCACTTTTATCTTCGGTGTCACTTGAATTGTTCACAAACTCGAGTTCGATAGTATTATTTGTTGTGCATAATTTTTCAGGACGAAAATCAACATTTTTCGATTTCAAAAGACAGCAGTCGAATTCACCACCTCCATCAGAACGAAAAACTTTCACTTTATGACCTGCGGTGTCACATTCGTTTAAAAATGTTTTCAAATTTTCAGCAACTTCCGATTTATGTTTCATAAAAAATATTCGAACAAATCCCGAGTAATCGTCTTTAAAAACTACGTAATAACGAAATCCGTTAATAGAGTTAACTTACATTGGGCCATTTACATCCGCGTTGATCAGTTCACCGACCGTCTGAGGACGATCTTTTCGCATATGAAAAGGTTTTCGATGTGATTTACCGAGAACACAACCGTCACAAAATGATCTGGTATCCAAACACTTGCACGTTATACCGTGTCGAGAAAGCACTTCGCGAACATGACGTTTATCTTGATGCCCTAGTCTTTCATGCCATCCTTGCAGTAATTCTTCTGAAGTTGCCAAGTTAACCTCTACTTGTGGATTTGAGAATCGAACGCGCATATTCATGATATATACTGCACCGATAAGATTTCCACTTGCAACGATTTTACCATCGCGCCGAAGAGGGACACTATCACTATTAAAACAAACACTGTTTCCATGTTGAGTAGCTTGACGAATAGAGAATAGTTGATGTCGAGCATCTGGAACATACCAGACATTGTTCAAAGTAGCAGGTGACCATTGATTTTCGATGCAAACATCAACATTAACACTACCACTACCGTAAGCAAGAATAAATTCATTTCCGGCTGTCTGTACACGTTGTGGGATGGGAAATTTTTCAAAGGTCGTAAAATGTTGCTTATTTGCTGTCATGTGATGAGTCGCCCCAGAATCAGATATCCAATTGTCAACGGAGACAACGTCATTGTTTACACGATACCAAGTTGAGCGATAGTACTGAAATTCAGATCCAAGAGTTTTAAATATGCGATGATGTAGTAACGAAATTGGCAACGTTGCATTCGGATTACCCTTTTGTAATTCGGCAACCATGTCATCAAATAGGTTAGCTAACCTTGAGGTGTGTTTTGTGACTTAAGTCACGTCATCTTTCGAAAGTTCAAAAAACTGATCAAATAATGTATATAACCGTTGCTGAGAAGATTGTTCAAAAACCGATATTAGAGTGTCCCAAATATCCTTTGCGTCGGTTTTTTACGAACATGAATAGCTGTCTCTTCATCAAGAGCTGTACCGACAATGCGAGCTGCACGAGCGTTGTCACGTTGCCATCGACGGTATCCATCAGAAGGCTCGGCGTCACATATTGGTGCTGCTGGGCACGTACGCGAACCATTAACGATTGTAAAAAGACACTGTTCCTTTAAACACAATTCAATTTGCCACTTCCACGTTTCCCACTGATCGTCATTTGCTAATTTTCGAATACTTGAATACTTGAAGCGACGCGACCGCCGTCGTCTATCGGCTGTTGCGCAGCGTCCGACATTTTTATTTGCTGAACTAGTCAACTAACTCTCGAAACTTTCTATTGCTTAAAAAACACGAATTCAACAATATTTCGGTTGAATAGACACTCGAACGAACCTGGGCCCATAACCTATTACGGGAATTAAATAATTCAGGTTATATATGGATCGGTTAGTCTTTATTAAACGATAGAAAAGTTGAATGTTGGAGAGATACAAAAGTTCGTGTTAGCACACAGGCTAGACTGAGAGATGTATATTTGTGTGTGTGTGTAAAAGTGTTTGGATAGTATACACTTATGACTACAGATGGAGTTACAATATGGTGGTATAGTTTATTTTCTTTAACATTTTCCTCTCTTTTATGGGATTTAGCTTCATTATTTTTGTGCTCTTGGAAACTACTTTACTTATTAAATAGTCTTGACTCTTTGGTAAAAAATCTAAAATTATCGAAAATTATCAAAAATTCAAAAATCCGAATTTCTTAAAATTCAACATTTTTTCCTTTCTTTTATAAGATGTAGCTTTATTACTTTTGTGCTCTTGGAAAATACTTTTCTTATTTAATAGTCTCGACTCTTTGGTATAATATCTAAAATTATCGAAAATTATCAAAACTTCAAAAATCCGAATTCAACATTTTTTCCTCTCTTTTATGGGATAATTATTATTTCTTTAAAAAGTATTTAAATTAAAATGGTTTCATAAAATAAGCAATGCAAAAGATGACCCAGATATTAATTGGAATTGTTCTAGCCATATTTTAAGTCTAGTAATGTAAATTCTATTTAAAATGAGACCATTGAGTGTAATTATTTGAATTTCAGTTAGTTAAATCTCTTTGTTAGGTAATAATAATTATTTGTTTAAAATTTTTTAAATTGTTTAAAATAAGCATTTCCCCAGTGGGCACAGGGACGTCTAAAAGACGTCTTAAAGACGTCCCTTTTTGTCCGCGGACGATTCGGGGACAATGATGGCAATGTCTCTGAGTCATCAAAAAGACAACTAAAAGACGTCTAAAAGACATAAGAAAGGACGTCTAAAGTACGTCTAAAAGACGTCTTTTGGACGTCTAAAAGACATAAAAGGGACGTCTAAAAGACGTCTTTTGGACGTCCTTTTTACATTCCTTCAGATCTTAAATAAACATTTCTTTTATAACATTTTCTAAGTTGAAATTCAGTAACATTGTATTAAATTTATTTTAAGTTTAATTTTATTTTTTCTAAAATGTGGAGAAATAATGAAAAAATTCCTACGAAGCTGGGATCGAACTCGGATACCTTGGGCTTGAAACACTGCGCCTTAAGCACCTCAGCCGTTCAAGACAGATATGAACCTCTACAAAGTTAACGATCTCACTTGTCAATGAAATGAATTTAACTTAGAAAAATTCCAATGAATTTCACATTCATAAATTTCTAAGTCCAAGTTGAACTTAGAAAATAATATTTTCCATTTATGTGTGACGGGTTAAATAAATAACACGTTGAATTTTTGTTAATGATTGAATATCCTTAGATATTCAATATTTATTTAAAATGAGTCGTTTAACTTAGAACGGACTTCCGTAGTAATACATTTAAAGTTCCTACTCGTAAGTGGGCTAGGAAACAACTGACTCTGCCTTTTTGACCATTCCTTGGGGTAACCGAGTCCCGAGGAATGTGTCCTTCAAAATAAGGGGAGGAAAAAGGAAAGTTAAAGATAGTCCAAAAACAGCTAACGGAAAAGCATTTGTAACAGCGTTACACTCCCCCATTTAGAATGAACTTAGTCTCTTAAGTTCGTATTTTAACTCTTTTTGGTACTACGTTCACTTCTCTATCTCCAGTTACATAAGTTAAAGGCGAATTATAATTTTCAATTGGAGCTGTTGCAACGGGAGTATAGTGTACAGTAGGAGTAGTTGTTACAGTTGTTGATACACAGAATAGTTTAATACATAAATTTTTTGGTAATAATCGTCGAATCCAATCAAAAAATCCAATCTTATAGAAACTATAAATACTTATTATACATAAAGATAAATATCCCAAATATGTAAGAATGTCAGTGCTAGTCTCAATCCACGTTTTTGTTCGTCGGTTTGCCTTAATATTTTTTAACGAAATTTCCATGCTACTTAAACTTTGTCGAAGTTCTTTGAAGTTTTCATGCCTTAGCGTTTCTTGTATTAAAGGTAATTGATTACTTAATAAATCAATATCCTCAGCGTTTAGTTTATAAGTTACATTTTTTTTAAAATAAATATCGCTATTTCGCATTTTTGATTTTCTCAACCTTAAAATTGATTTCGGAGTTTGAATTGTACAATCATCATCCTCAGTATAAAATAAACTGGCAGTATTAAGTTTAACTATTTGGGTCTTTGTTCCACACCACACATTTAATTCACAAGGTGTCTCTGGAACCAAAATATATTGATTAGGGTTTTTTAGCGGAATGAAAACTAATTCTAAAATCCTAAACGCAGAAAATTGACATATTTCATCGTTGACATGTTTATTTTGACGTCTAAGGATACTAGTTTCACATGACTGAGTTTCACTGATAAAATAACTTGGTTGTGTTCTTTTGCAAATGCGGATTTCATTAATTTGTTTACATAATTTAAGGTTTTCGATATCAGAAGGTACATATATGTTTTTTTCTAAATTAGTTAAGACAACCTCATGAGAAGGGATAGGAGCTATAAAACCTTTTCCATGGGGAATTGGAATAGGGATCAGGTGGAACGTTTGTAAATCTTCATATTCTAGAATAGGAGCCTTTAATATGTAGACTAATCTTTTGTTAATAATTCCGATAGTTATTTCGGAGATATCAACAATATGCTAGTAATTGTCCACCGTCAACTTCACTGGATATTTTTGATTACTAGCCTCTTCGATATGTCGTAATTCTTGTATTAAAATTTCGGGAGTAAGAATTTGGGGGTGTATGATTCCATGTTTGCCGTCATTTATTGCGTCTATTACTAAATTAAGGTCCTCACTATATTCAGCTACTGCAATTTCTACGGTAGTTATAAGGTCTGTGATTATGATGTCTTTTTTATTTTGATTTGTGGAATTTATTAGTTGGTTCAGCTGGAGAATTCTGTTTTGAGATACTTCGTGTAACGTCTTAAGATCATGAGAAGCACTGTTTAAAAGGGACTTAATTATTCTAGTTTGGTTCCCTATCGATTCTGCCATTGTGTTACTATCTTTGTATATTATATCGAACTCGTTGTTAATGACTTGTAAATCATGATCGTCTAATGTACCGAACAAAGTTTTTGATATAGACCCTATGAAATTGAGAAACCCTCTTCGATATCGAGAACTACCCAATATTTGATGTAAAAGAAACTTGGAATTTTCTAGTCGATTAATGCGGTTTTTAAGTAAATTTAATTCAAATTTTTCGGAACAGTTATTGCATAATCTGGCAGCCTGCGAATAAATTTCGGTGATTTGGATAAGTCTGTTTTCAAAGCTACTGGTGTCAATCCCCAGGATTAACTTCCATGTTTCTTGATATAGCTTCGTTATTCCGAGGTCTTCCGCGAAGATTGTGGTGTTCTCCAGGCTTTTTATGTGTATATCAGCTTGTATTCCAAATATTAGCGTAGTCCAGATAATTAACTTCATGTTTCCTGTAATTAGTGATAATAAAGTTTTAGTCTGTTGGAATGAATTAGTTGTCGTTCGTTATTAAATAATATCTCATAATTGTTATTATTTGTAACACTAACAATAGTGGCTGGTCCCTTCCAATCCGCACATAATTTATCTTTCTTTACATTTTCGATCAAAACTAAATCGCCTATTTCGAATAATTTCTGTGGTATTACAATCTTAGCATCTTGAATTCTTTTATACTTTTCTTTAGATAATCGTATTTTTTCCTGGGCTCTGTTTATGTATTTCTCGTGTCTATCTTTCCACAATTGAATGAGTTCTGAATATTTGAGACATGGAGTGGTAGCAAGAACTGAAGGCAAATTCGCATTTCTGCCAAATGTTAATTGAAATGGTGAAAAACCGGTTCCCTCATGGTTCATTGTATTATAAGCCATACAAATGAATTTTAATGTGAGATCCCACTCAGTGTGGTTGTCACTCATCGCTGTTCGTATTAAATCTTTAACAGTAGCATGTGCTCTCTCTAAACTACCATTACTTTGAGGGTGAAAGGTCGTTGTTTTAACATGTCTGATGCGAAATAGATTCTCAAAATTTTGTATTAACTCTGACACAAAATTTTGTCCTTGGTCTGTTAATATGTGCTTTGGTGATCCGAATGTGTATATATAATGATCGAAAAGTCCTTCTATTATCGATTCTGATGTAGCGTTTTTCAATGGGACGAGAATTAAGTATTTTGTCAACATATCTTGAATAGACAAGATATATTCATTCTGTTGTACAGTTACGGGTAGTGGTCCGAAAATGTCCATTGCAATTTTATCATTAGGATTAATTGGTGTATCTGGGATGATTGCTTCAGTTTTATGTTTGATACGTTGCAATTTTTGAACTTGACATACGTGACATTTTTTAATATAGTCAATAATTTCTGCCTCCATGTTAGTCCAAGTTCCAAGTTCTCTCGCACGCATAATTGATTTGTTCTCACCCAAATGCTGAGCCATTACAGATCCGTGACATTCCTTTATAATTTGTTCGCGTTCCTCTTGACTTAGTTCCGTTGTTGCATTAAAACAAGTGTGTACTTTGAGGTTCGGGTATCTATGGCATAAAAATGAAATGAGAATTTTTAATTTAACCCTTTCACTTGATGTTATGGTTGGGTCGTCAAAGTGAAGTCGGAGGATCGTTAATTTTCTATCCATAAACCATTTTGCTTCTTGATCCTAAATTTTTAACCAAATTTTTTCGTTGTACTCAGGTAGTTTCGTTATCGTTGCATCCAGATTCCTACGTCCTTTAGATATTTTCTTCCACAGTTTTCCTTGAGTATTTGGTTTAACAATTTCTCTTGTCTCAGTACGTTTGTGAAACCATCTATAATATTCTTTAAGAAGTTGCTCCATTTCGGGGTTTATCTGCTCTTTTTCTTCTCTACTTGAAATTTGATCTTCATTATCTTCATGATTCGTTAATAATGGTTCAAATGGACTTTCATTTTCTGTTCCTGCTTGAACTATTTCCTGTGGTATTGGTGTATGTAAATCACGATCAACATTCTCGTTTAAAATTTCAATGTCAGGCAATTCAGATTCCAAATCAAATTCTACGTTTGATGATGTCGGTTCAATTGTTTTATCATCAATTGCAAAAATTCGTGATAGGGCATCGGCTGCTGTATTTTCTGACCCTTTTTTGTATTCTATTTCGTATTCATATTCTTCCATACGGAGCCGCCAATGCATTAGTCTGGAAGATGGATCTTTGACATTAAACAGCCATTTGAGAGCCTGATGGTCGGTTAAAATTTTAAATTTCCGTCCCAAAAGATATTGTCGAAGACGTTTTACTGCCCATACAATAGCTAAAAGTTCCTTTTCTGATGTGGTGTAATTGAGCTCGTGGTTATAAGGTGTTCTGGATATGTAGCAGCAAGGATGACCGTCTTGTGAGAGTATTGCGCCGACACCAACGTTTGAGGCATCAGTCGTTAGGACAAATTCTTTGTCATAATCAGGGTAACGTAACACAGGACTTTGGCATAGAGATGTTTTTAGTTGGTTAAATGCTTTCTGACATTCAGATGTCCAAAGAAATTCTTTCGAGATTTTTGTTAGTTCGGTTAACGGTTTGGCAATAGTTGAATAATTTTTAATAAACTTTCGATAATATCCGGAAAGTCCTAAAAATGATTTAACTTCTTTTGCATTTTTCGGTTGTTTAAAGTCCGTAACTGCAGCCAACTTTGCTGGGTTTGGTTTCACGCCATCTTTTGTTATGCAGTGCCCTAGGTATTCTAATTCAGGTTGTAAATATTCACACTTATCCGGCTGAAGTTTCAAGCCAGTCTGGCGTAACCGTTCGAAAAGAGTGACTAAGTTATGGTTGTGTTCTTGCAAAGTTGAACCAAATACGACAATGTCATCAAGGTAAACAAAACAAATTTTTCCAATTAACCCTTTTAGTGCTCGGTCCATCATTCGTTGAAAGGTCGCGGGGGCATTCCGTAGTCCGAATGGCATTCTCTCAAATTCAAAGTGTCCTTCCGGAGTAGAAAAAGCTGTGAATTTCTTTGAAGATTCCTCCATTGGTATTTGATGAAAGCCGGCTTTCAAGTCAAAGATCGAAAAAAATTTTGCTTTTCCCAGGTGGTCAAGTATGTCGTCAATTACTGGCAATGGATATAAGTCTTGATCGGTGATATCGTTAATTTTTCGAAAATCTGTCACAACGCGCCATTTTTGTACGCCTGATGCATCAATTTTTTTTGGAACCAACCATAGTGGTGAATTAAAGGGTGACATAGAATGTCTGATTATTTTTTTTATTAACATCTCGGCAACTTGCTTATCCATTTCTTTTCTGTGACACTCAGGTGGACGGTATGATTTTGTATTAATAATTTTGTCTTCCTTTAAAATAATACGGTGCGATGTTAACTTACAACTGGGTAAAGGATCTCCAGGAAGCGAGAAAATATCATGGTATGATTGAATAATTTTATGTATTGACTCACGAGTATTGATTTCCATATGGTTCAATCTTGTATTTTCCATTAAAAGTTTAACACGGGCCGTTAATTCGTCTTCCGAAATTCGATAAACTGGATATTCGCGAGGTTCACTCTTTAAAATCTTGTAATTTAATTCTGTCAGGGAAATTAATTTATGTTCGTGGGAATTATTAATAAGAGGTACTGTTATTTTATAGTCACAAATACGAAAAATAGAGTCAGGGACATGTGGATTGTCCATAAATCCCGCACAGCCATTTTTTTTGAAACTGGCAATTGAATTAATTTCATTTCGTTAGGTGGGATTAAAATACCATCGTCGACGAGAGGGTGTGGTATTTTGTCAATACTTAACAGATCGTTTGAGAGATTATATTGATAACTCTGAAGGAAGCAAAGTCCCATAATACCGTCTTCAGGCATGGGAAAATCATCTGGAACGATATTAAATATGTGATCTTTACCTAAGTATTGCAATTCAATTTTGAAATTTGACTTGTGTATTTCATTTCCCATTTTGAACTCTTTGCTTTGATGTAATTGCTGGAACTCTTTAGGAATACAAGATTGTTTTAACAAATTTATTGAAGATCCTGAGTCGACGAGTAGTCGAATATCTCGTTCGAATCGTCTTGGCTGTAGTAACACTGACTGAAGTCGTCCTGAGACGTAGGATATTCTATCTGTTGAATTTCCTGATTCTCGAGGGGGTTTTCTTGACTTTCTTGATGATTCTGTAGGGGGGATTCCTCTTGTGTCAGATTTACTCTCGGTGGGGGTTTTTTGAGTCTCTGCCCTAATTGAAAATTTTGGGTTTTGTTATTTTTTTGATAACATTGGCTTTCTAGATGGCCTATTTTTTTACAAAAAGCACATTGTAGTTGTGTTCTTTGAGAAAGAGGCATATTTTGGTTAGGTGGGTTATTCTCTAAGCTTGAAATAGGGGGGCGCGTACCTGCGTGTAAATTTAAAGGGCCTTGTTGGGTATTACGCAGTGTATTTGGCATTCTAAACTTAATTTTTTCGCGGGTCCAAACTTCTGCTTCAAGAGCTTCTTCCTGAGCTTGGTTAATGGATTTTGGTTTTAAAGGTCTAACTTGTGCACCAAGGTCGTCCCTCAGATTCATGACATAGCGTTTTATTGCCGCTTTCTCTTCTATTTGTAGAGCTAGTTTTCTTGCAGTCGTTGAACTGTGTTCTGACTGAACCGCGTAATATAATTCGTTGAGACATTTACCGAAACGCTGGTTAAAATTTTGAACACTGTCATTACCTTGTCTACATGAATCCAATTTTGCGCGACATAGTTCTATAGAAGTGCCTGATCCTAAATTTTTTCTAAGAGCTTGATATAAATCCTGATAATTATCTATAGACACATGTCTAATTGAACGTTTTGCATCATTGATAATTTTCTCGGTTAAAATAAAATCAAGTAATAAATCCGATTGTGAACATCGTTGTCGTGCACGTTGAACTGATTTTATAAAGTCTTCGGTACCTACATCGTCACGCCCGTTTAAAATTTCTACCGTGCGGATGATGTCCTTTGCAGGTAATAGATGGTTCGTTCTTTGGGTATAGTTTTCTTGGTTTTCGGTAATAAAACTGTCGGGTGTCCGAGTTCTCCCTAAATTCTCTGTCTCCTTTTTTTGAAAAGAATTTTTTTTTTTCTTGAGAACCTGTTTTTTCATGTGAATTTTTTAACTCGCTTGAATTTTCTTGTTCATCGGAATATTCTTCACTACTATTGTCGTCTTCTGTCATAAGTTGCTGCTCATCGCGGGCTAATTTTTTTATCTCATCTACTCTTTTTAAATTTTCTTTATTTAATTGAGAAATCCCGGTTTGGAGGGAGGATTGTGAATTTTCAATTATTTGTAATCTTTCTAGGATTTTATTTAGGATTGCGGTTTGGGCTGAGTTCTCTGAGGTGTCGTTCGTCGACATTATTATTTATTTTATATATTTTTTTTTTTTTGCAAATAACTAATTGATACTTAACAGTTAAAAAAAATAATGGGATTAAAATTGTACTATTACAACTGTGCTATAAAATTTATCGAAGAGAAAAAAAAATAGCGTGAGGAAAAAGTGAAAAAATTCAAAAAAATGTTATAGATACGGAACAAGAAATATTTCTTTTTCTTTTCTTACTGTTGGTTGATCCGTAGATTAATTTTCGCAGATTGATGCTGTTGTAGTAGTGGTGTTTAGAAGGACGATAAACGCTGATCCGTAGACAGTCGCTGTGATCCTGTGATGTTGGCTTCTCTCCTTTCCTGGGACTTGATTTTTACCCACGGAATTACTGTCGAACTTACTCGATTCGGCCCGATTGCGTGTTTTCCGGTAATTCCCAGTGAAAATATCACCGTTTACACTTTGTGAAACACTCACTTGTATTCACTCACTATTAACTCCGAAAAAGAGGGTGAGCTATAAAAAAAAAGGTTCTTTACAGAGATAACCGATTTTTGATTATTAAAAATCGTATCGGCTATCCTGGCAGGATCGCCAAAAATGTGACGGGTTAAATAAATAACACGTTGAATTTTTGTTAATGATTGAATATCCTTAGATATTCAATATTTATTTAAAATGAGTCGTTTAACTTAGAACGGATTTCCGTAGTAATACATTTAAAGTTCCTACTCGTAAGTGGGCTAGGAAACAACTGAGTCTGCCTTTTTGACCATTCCTTGGGGTAACCGAGTCCCGAGGAATGTGTCCTTCAAAATAAGGGGAGGAAAAAGGAAAGTTAAAGATAGTCCAAAAACAGCTAACGGAAAAGCATTTGTAACAGCGTTACATATGAAAATTTTTCTATTTTCAAATGTTGAATGAAAAAGACGTCTTTTGGACACTTTAAAGACATCTAATGGACAAGACATAGAACATGTATAGGACGTCTTTAAGACGTCTTACAGACGTCTTTTTGTACAAATCCAAAAGACGTCCGCAAAAAGACATCCTTAGGACGTCTTTTGAACAAGTGTGCCCACTGGGTCCATACAACATTCCCGCGCGCTTGCGCGCGGATAGTGTGGCTAGTAATAAATATAATTACTTGAAATTCCTGACAGATTCGATAAGAGTCATTCCATTATATTTCGACTAAAGTCGTTGCTGACTAATTTTAAAAAATTATAATATTTTGCAGGAATGATGTTAAAGATATTAGGATCACCGAACAAAAAGAATTTTTTAAATATTTTTTATAATTATTGTAAAATAAGCATCTAAAGTATATGAAGTCGTAAAAACTGTCACATTTTCATCTACTAGAAAATATTAAAGAAAACACATAATTTACTATAAAAATGTAAAAAAAATTATAAGAATTTATTAAGAATGAATTGTTTTATTATTATAAATTGATAGAAACAATTATTAATAAGAAATATTAAATAAAAAAGGATTTTATAGTTCACCTGCCAAATAACCTAATTTTGCAAATTTCATTCACTAAATGTGAGAAAGAGAAATCATTAAATTGAATAAAACCTTATGAAATATAAAGTACCCGAGATTAATTTTTAGTTTTTCTTATCACTTTCTTCCTTTTTTCTTCATAAATGTTAAAAAATAAGCAATTAAAACTGGCACTTTGCTTATTTTCACGATTTTAAAATGCAAATAACTTCTGTCCAAAAAAATGAAAAATTACGAAAATTGGT
Organism: Leptopilina heterotoma; assembly: GCF_015476425.1. Lineage (NCBI taxonomy): Eukaryota > Metazoa > Arthropoda > Insecta > Hymenoptera > Figitidae > Leptopilina > Leptopilina heterotoma. The sequence goes on from NW_025110854.1 coordinate 213,039, forward strand.
CAATAATTAATTCATTACTAGACACACTCACTGGAAAAAGATTTTCTTTGGTCCCGAAGCTATTTTCCGAATTAATTAACTTTAAACTTTTTACTATTTTTATCAGGTTAATACTTGTGTTTTTTAAAGGACGAATAAGTTAGCTCTTCTTGTTTAATCGTTTTGAACCAACTTCACACAACGGGAAGTTGCCAATGGTAACGATTGGTTCAATAGTGGGCCATGCTCGGTGTCCAATGGTTTTTTCTTGGCAAAACAATTGGCAACCAGCATTGGACCACCAATGGTTTAAACTTGGGATGATCACGCTACTGCCAATGATCGGTAGCCAAGCATCGGGCCAATATTAGTTGCCAAGGAATTGCCAAGAAAACAAAATCGATTTTCAAAAGCTTGATTTTTTATTGGCAGCCAACAAAAAACCAAGGTTTTGAAAATTGATTTTTTTTCATTACACAGCCACACAAAAAAAATAAAGTGTCTTGATCTGGGGTCGAGACATATGTATTCCGATGTATTTCGATGCGCTGAATCCGAATCCGCCATCAGAATTTGGCCAATGGGTCCTGGTTCTGCCCTAACCTCAAAAAATACCCTAATATCGTTAAAATGGTCACTTTTGAATTATCAAAATTGAATCTAACCGCATATTGATAATTTTCGAAGATCCCTTAATTTGAATAAACTATTCTATAAGCTTTTTATTTGAAAATTCATAAAAAACATTAAATCTATCGAACCTAACCTCAAAAACACATCTAAGATTCCAAACCAACAAATTATACCATACACAGCGCAATAAAAAATAGGTAAGGCCATGAAAGTTACAACTTAGGTGTTTTTATGACTGCTGATTACAAAGCCGGTGTTATTTAATCAAAATTCAAAATGGCGGATCCAATATGGCGGACAATATAATTAAAAATTTGTTTGGATTGGCTTGAAAATCGTTACTCGGGGGTTTTCGGGGTCGCTGATGACGAATCCCATGTCGGTTTCTAAAAATTCAAAATGGCGGATCCAATATAGCGGTCTTTATTATTTTAACGATTTTTTTAAATTTATTACTCGCGGTTTTTCGGGACCTTTGATAACGAATTGTATTTAAATTTTTATAATCTTAAAGCCTTAAAATATTAACCCTTAAACCGCACCCTGGGTGTGCGACACCCATATTCTAGCTTTTTACTCTAATATTTCGGTTAAATTCGTAAAAATTGAACATGTGTCGTTATTGGACGATACATTTTGTACTTAACTTTATGTTCCGTGAGGAACATTAGTCTCCCAAGTGTCTTTGTGTATTTGATAACTTTATGAAGTTGTCGGCGAAAAATTTCTGCTTGTTTGACACCCAGTTTTTGGTTTAAGGTAATTTCAGTAGTTTTAAAAAACAATTTTTTAATTATTAAAATTAAATAAATCATTATGAAACCTATTTTCCTTTAAAATAGATGTACTGAGCTATATAAGATAATTTTTCCAAAAGATAATATCCTATTCCAGCTTGGAGAACACACTTAAAAGTCCCTGGGTGTCGCACACCCAGTGTGCGGTTTAAGGATGGATTCGGCAGTGTGCGGTTTAAGGGTTAAGTTAGAAAAAATTGTTAGAAAACAATTCGTAAGACTTTAAGATTATAAAAATTGATATAGGATTCGTTATCAAAGGTCCCGAAAAACCGCGAGTAATAAATTCTAAAAAATCGTTAAAATAATAAAGACCGCAAATATTGGATCCGACATTTTATATTTTTAGAAACCGACATGGGATTCGTCATCAGCGACCCCAAAAACCCCCGAGTAACGATTTTCAAGCCAATCCAAACAAATTTTAATTATATTGTTCGCCATATTGGATCCGCCATTTTGAATTTTGATTAAATAACACCGGCTTTGTAATCAGCAGTCATAAAAACACCTAAGTTGTAACTTTCATGGCCTTACCTATTTTTTATTGCGCTGTGTATGGTATAATTTGTTGGTTTGGAATCTTAGATGTGTTTTTGAGGTTAGGTTCGATAGATTTAATGTTTTTTATGAATTTTCAAATAAAAAGCTTATAGAATAGTTTATTCAAATTAAGGGATCTTCGAAAATTATCAATATGCGGTTAGATTCAATTTTGATAATTCAAAACACAGGTTTACAAATTAAAAACTTTTTTTTGCCAATCGAACAAAACAATTTTTTTCGAATAGTAGGTGTTTTTTGAGTAAGAAAATCATAGTTTCAATTTTTTCCCCTCGTGCAGATTTTCTGTAGCTTCAAATTTTGCATTTTCGAGGTGCGACGCCACTTAAACTTACCGGTAGGAAAATTAGCTTGTCAAAATATAATAAATGAGGTATCATTGGAAAGGTTATTAAATTACCTTTCGATCCATAGGTCACAGAATAAAATTCAACAAAAATTGAGAGAGTTACAGTCGATTAAAGATGAAATTTCATGACAATTTTGATGATTTTTAGACATTTGAGTAACTTCTACTATTTTTTTCTACATCAAACAGGAAAGAATGTTTAGGTTTTAATTTTTTTATTGATAGACTATATCATTACACAAATTTTGAGCCCTTGTGGACCTCGATTGGATTAAAAATGACAATTCTACACTAAATTTAGTGAACGAAACTACATTCTTTATTTTTAGTATCCCTTAAACATTTGCAGCAAAAATTGAAGTAATAAAATTTAGTTAAGCTCTAAAGTTACTAAAATCACTAATAAAGGATTTCTGAAATCATAGATTTCGAATCCAATGTTAGTTTTCTAAATTTCAAAATGGCGGATCCAATATGGCGGACAAGTTTTTAAAAATCGATTAAATTCGTCTTAAATTCGTTACTCGGGGGTTTTCGGGGTCGCTGATTACGAATCTGATGTCAGATTTTAAAAATTAAAAATGGCGGATCCAATAGGTGCGAATTCGATGGATTTTAAAAAACTCGTTCACCATTATAAATCCATCCTTTTCAATTTTCGAAATCCGTAATTCGAAATCCGTGATTCGAAATCTACGATTTCAGAAATCCTTTATTAGTGATTTTAGTAACTTTAGAGCTTAACTAAATTTTATTACTTCAATTTTTGCTGCAAATGTTTAAGGGATACTAAAAATGAAGAATGTAGTTTCGTTCACTAAATTTAGTGTAGAATTGTCATTTTTAATCCAATCGAGGTCCACAAGGGCTCAAAATTTGTGTAATGATGTAGTCTATCAATAAAAAAATTAAAACCTAAACATTCTTTCCTGTTTGATGTAGAAAAAAATAGTAGAAGTTACTCAAATGTCTAAAAATCATCAAAATTGTCATGAAATTTCATCTTTAATCGACTGTAACTCTCTCAATTTTTGTTGAATTTTATTCTGTGACCTATGGATCGAAAGGTAATTTAATAACCTTTCCAATGATACCTCATTTATTATATTTTGACAAGTTAATTTTCCTACCAGTAAGTTTAAGTGGCGTCGCACCTCGAAAATGCAAAATTTGAAGCTACAGAAAATCTGCACGAGGGGAAAAAATTGAAACTATGATTTTCTTACTCAAAAAACAGCTACTATTCGAAAAAAAATTGTTTTGTTCGATTGACAATTTCACTGTAAACCAGTGAAAGTGACCATTTTAACGATATTAGGGTATTTTTTGAGGTTAGGGCGGAACCAGGACCCATTGGCCAAATTCTGATGGCGGATTCGGATTCAGCGCATCGAAATACATCGGAATACATATATCTCGACCCCAGATCAAGACACTTTATTTTTTTTGTGTGGCTGTGTTATTAATTAAAATTTATTTTTAAAAAATATATTTTTCAAAAATTTATTTTAAAAAAATATATTTTTCAAAAATTTATTTAAAAAAAATATATTTTTTTAAATTAATAGAACATATTAATTAAATTTGTCACCTCTGGTAAAACAAAGGTGAAAGACTGATAAAAATTCCCTCACCGTATCTCACAGTGGAGGGATAACTGTGAATGTCTTTGCGAGAGAGGAGCAGGTACTTATAGAGCCAGTGTAACAGGTCACAAGCGAGAAGAAATCACTAGCACGCACTCTGGCGGCGCTTGTCGGAAGTGCTTTCTGGCGCGCATGCATATCCTGACATTATCGACACAGCGCTTGACAACCCACGTTGCGCCACTTCCCACAAGCGCCGCCAGAGTGCATGCTAGTGATTTCTTCTCGCTTGTGACCTGTTACACTGGCTCTATAAGTACCTGCTCCTCTCTCGCAAAGACATTCACAGTTATCCCTCCACTGTGAGATACGGTGAGGGAATTTTTATCAGTCTTTCACCTTTGTTTTACCAGAGGTGAAAAATTTAATTAATATGTTCTATTACTTTAAAAAAATATATAATATTGAAAAATATATTTTTTTAAAATAAATTTTTGAAAAATATATTTTTTAAAAATAAATTTTAATTAATAATTTAAAAAAATCAATTTTCAAAACCTTGGTTTTTTGTTGGCTGCCAATAAAAAATCAAGCTTTTGAAAATCGATTTTGTTTCCTTGGCAATTCCTTGGCAACTAATATTGGCCCGATGCTTGGCTACCGATCATTGGCAGTAGCGTGATCATCCCAAGTTTAAACCATTGGTGGTCCAATGATGGTTGCCATTAATGTTCCAAGAATGGAACGGAGTTCGCCAAGCATGGCCCATTATTGAACCAATCGTTTACTTCCCATTGGGCAGTTTTAAAAAAATCACATGTATTAACCTGATAGAAATAGTGAAAATTTAAAATTAATTATTTCGGAAAATAACTTCGGGACCAAAGAAAATCTTTTTCCAGTGAGTGTATCATCTAGTAATGAATTAATTATTGCCCAATTTTCGTAATTTTTCATTTTTTTGGGCAGAAGTTATTTGCATTTTAAAATCGTGAAAATAAGCAAAGTGACAGTTTTAATTGCTTATTTTTTAACATTTATGAAGAAAAAAGGAAGAAAGTGATAAGAAAAACTAAAAGTTAATCACAGGTACTTTATATTTCATAAGGTTTTATTCAATTTAATGATTTCTCTTTCTCACATTTAGTGAATGAAATTTGCAAAATTAGGTTATTTGGCAGGTGAACTTTAAAATCCTTTTTTATTTAATATTTCTTATTAATAATTGTTTCTATCAATTTATAATAATAAAACAATTCATTCTTAATAAATTCTTATAATTTTTTTACATTTTTATAGTAAATTATGTGTTTTCTTTAATATTTTCTAATAGATGAAAATGTGACAGTTTTTACGACTTCATATACTTTAGATGCTTATTTTACAATAAATATAAAAAATATTTAAAAAATTCTTTTTGTTCGGTGATCCTAATATCTTTAACATCATTCCTGCAAAATATTATAATTTTTTAAAATTAGTCAGCAACGACTTTAGTCGAAATATAATAGAATGACTCATAAACATAAATGTACATAGGTGGTTAGACTTTAAATAGTGAAAAAAAGTTCATCAAAAAAACTAAAAATGTTAGAAAAATCTCTTATAATTAATAAATTAACTATTCTATAGTTGATTTATCCATTATTTAAGTTGAATTAAATCGTAAATTGTTCAATTATTAATGATAAATATGCGAACTGTGAGACCTGTCAATGTATTGGTAACATGCGTGATACTTGTAGCAGACTACGATTGAGGCTGGAGTCCCATGACAGCGTTTTGCGTTGCGTTTTGTAACTAGGCCATGAGTGTGAGAGAGATGGAGATATATGTTTGCTATATTTGCACTTATAGCCTAGTTACAAAACGTAACGCAAAACGCTACCATGGGACTCCAGCCTGAGTGCAAATATAGCAAACGTATACACTGTAAAAAAAGAGCGTCTTGGTTTAAGACGTTTACGTGGTCACTTCTAAGACGTTTATAAGCGTCTTATTTGCCTTCTAAAATGCATGTATTTGGAGGTTATGTTTTTCATTTAAGACGCTCAAATAAGACGCTTATTCACATAAGACGTTTATAAACGTCTAAACGTCTTATTTTAAGACGCCATTTTTTGCAGTGTATCTCCATCCCTCTCACACGCATGGCCTAGTTACAAAACGCAACGCAAAACGCTGTCATGGAACTCCAGCCTGACTACGATCATATTCTGAACAGCAGAACGAAAGGAACTGATTTGGATAAACGCGCGAAGTTTCAAAATGATGTGTAAATGGGTGATTCTACAAAAGAGGGAATTTTGATGTGTGAAGCATGTTTTGTATATTAATTTTGGAAAGAATAAGGGAGCATTTATACCTTCGATAAAAATTTCCAGAACGGAAAATTTTTCATTGGAGTAAGAGAGACAGCCCAATGGGAAACATACCATTGGCGCATGAATGGCCCAACATTGGGAGCCAAAGTGCCAATAATAACGTTCTAAAGGTAACCAATAGTGGACGACTACTGGGAGATGTTTGGGATGATCACGCCATTGCCAATACTAGGAAACCAATTATCACCCATTATTGTCAACCAAGAGACAAACTATGGTACAAGAATATATGGTCAAACATTGGCAGCAATCATTGGGTCATTACTGGCGTCCAGATCTCAATATAAGAATTTGAACACTTGGTTAAATAGTGGCAATAATTATTGGCCCATTACTGGCGACCAGGTATTAAGCTAAATTTTTAAATAGTTGGTTAAATATTGGCAGTGATTATTGGCCCATTATTGGCTACCAGATCTTAATCTAAATTTTTGAAAATTGGTTAAATAGTGTCAATAATTATTGACCCTTAACTGGCGACCAGGCATTAAGCTAAATGTTTTAAACAATTGGTTAAATCTTGGCAGTAATTATTGATCTATTATTAGTAGACAAATTTTAGCCTAGGTAAAATAATAACCTTATTATACTTTAGTAAATATTGAAAATAATTTTATCCTGATATTCAAAAGAAGTACTCAATAATCTTACTAAATTAAAGTTTTACAAAAAGTGTAATAGTATTTTAAAATAGAAATTTATTTTACTTTTAAAAATGTACACAGCATTTAATAAACAATAAATAACAATTATTTAAAGTATAATTTTATTATATATTTAACACTCGTTGTAGTCTCTTGTAAAAGTCAAGTGCCTAACCCACTGAATTAGCATTCGGTTGAAATATAAATAAATACAATATTAATAAACTAAGCAAGTAAAATTGTAGTGTTGTTAGTGAATGAGAGTTTATATGTCGCAAATTATAATTATATTTAAGTTATGTTTTCAAAATAAAAATTATTGTTATTATTCTACATAATACAATACAAATATTATTCTACATGGTGAAGAAAATTTAGAGCTTGCTTCTTTCCATTTAGTTCCAGAAGAACGCATTTATTCCGTACTTGATTAATGGAAATTAATTCTTGCTTAGTGCTTTCCAATCCCAATTTAAAGATTCCTACAGCCGTCGAATTACAAGGATAATCAAAAGAGTTTCCTAAATTTTTAATACTGCATCCCTGAATTAAAATGTCATCTTCTCTTTTAAAAATTCTCTCCACTTTAAAAAATTTTTCATTATTTAGCATTATAATATTGTCAGGGTGAAATGTTGTTACTTTTATGTCTCTCAAAGTCACACTTTTAATTTCCTCGTTTACCTCATGTAACTGTTCAATGTAAATCTTTTTTTTCCTCTCAACAGGGTTATTTACTGCGAATTTCAAATTATTTGATGATTGTGGACAATTTTCCATTTCTGCAATCCTTTTCACAAGTTGAGGAACAATATCTTTTCGTCCTTTTATAAGAGACTTTAATAATCCCAAGCAATTCTCAAATGGAAAAGCAGAAAATTCTGACAATGACGCTTTCATATATTCAACGTCATCAGCGACGTGAATCAAATTGTGATGATTTATTGTTTGACAATGGTTGCCGTAGAACGTAGGCATCAAAACAAAAAATTGTGTTAAAAGTGTTCTTGCATAACTTACATATTTAAGTGCCAGGTCTGATGAACATAAAATCCGACAAGCTACGAATAGTAGCATGAAGTGTTTATAAGAATCTCTTGTTAAAATATGTTTAAAAATAATTTCACCAGCGTATAATAAAAAAAGCGATATTGTGTGGCTTTCCAATTGGATAGATCCTCAAGTTTTAGATTTTTTCTTTGAAATTCAGATGTTATTCCAGATGAAACGTCATCAAGCGAAGAAGAAAGCAACTTTCGTTTTTTTGAACCTATTTTTGCAATTCGATTTGACGTACTTACTAACTGCTCCAAAATATATTTTATAACTCCTTCGAAAAGCAAATGCATGGAATCTAAAAACACATCTTTTACAGGGTCAAAATCAGTCAATTTCAGTAAATAACAATCCTTTACGTGATGATCAGCTTGAGTTTTATTTCTGAAGGAATCGTTTGTTCGTAATTTAGAGTTGATTTTTGTAAATACTCTCCTATTATTTACAGTAATTCCATTTACTTCGCATCGTTCACATGTACAAAATCCAGTATGACCTTTGCAGCCCTTAATAAAAGATCTTGCTGGTGTATCGCAAACAAATCCTTGGAACTGTACCACATATAATGTCTCCTCTATTTCTATACCATTTGTTAAAAGACTATTCATTTCTTCCACAAACTGAAAAAAAAATTCTTTTGCAGAACCTGGTTTTGAATTGCCTCCAAACAAAGCTATAATAAAGGGCGATGATTTATAATCTTTATGATTGACAATTCCTAATATAGGCCATAACTGTTCCTTAGAATTATTGAAAATCTCCATTCCGTCCACGTTAACAATTATGCAAATTTTACTTTCAATATAAACTGATGGATTAATAATTTTACGCAATGAGTCAGCAATACCAAAATATGCAAAGCATCCAAGTTTTCCTCTCGCACTTTTCATAACACGTATATCGAAATTTGTCTTTGAATTTGATGGAACAAGAGTAGCTACTGACTTAGGTAACTCGCCGTGACCAGATTCTTTTAAATCTATTAACAAATGTTCTATGCAATTTCGCGTTAAATTTTTCCTGAACTTTATGGCCCAAACATTCAATCTAGTTCTTAAATTTTCCAATGAATTTATGTCTTGATTTACACATATCGATTGTGAAATATTAGAAGAACACTCAGATTCGTCATTTTCTGCAGCATTATCCAGTACATCATCATTATCGTCGAATTGATCGTTAAAATCTTCAAGATATTTCAAAGAGTCATTTATTCGATCATCAATTTTATTATCTTCAGTGCGATCGTCATTATTATCGATGTTATTACTATTATTATTAAAAATTAATTCTTGAATAGCTTGGGGAGTTTCAGAACTTTGAATTTGACAAGAATCATTATTAGTATCTTCTATGCGTCGTTTTTTATTATTAACTTCATAATTTGTTGAAATTTGACTTTTCATAAAAATAAAATCCGACTTGCTATTATTTTCACTATAATTTCCTTCATATGAATTAATTTCACTATAATGCGAAACATTATTAAGCTCACTAACAGTTCGTTTTCTTTTATTGACGATAGATTCATTATTTTCCTCATAACAATTAGTTCTTGAAATACGTTTCATAAAACGATATTTTTTCGTTCGGTCATAATTAGACATTCTTTTTAAGTATCTAAAAGAAAAATAAATTACATTTTATTAACATTAATTATTATTAATTTAATAATATGAATAACTGTAAAATTAATGGCTATCTAAAATTATTATTATTATTTATATATATATATAGCTCAACTTACGACAATAAAAATTTTCGAATCAAAAAATTTTAATTTGACAAGCGATACAATTTTAGAAAGACACCAATTGTTTTTTTACACATAAATTGATACATGAATTTTGTTACTATGTAAACAATTGAATAAAAATTTTGACAAACGAAAAATCCAACGTTACTATGCAAACAATTGAATACAAATTTTGACAAACAAAAAATCAAACGTCAAATTATTTGAAAGGAAGCAGCAAGAATCATTTTATCCAAAAGTAAAATGAATACTGCCAATAAGTTCGCGCTTTTAGAGTTCCCAAAGAGCTCCGTAAATTTAAAGAAATTTAAATTTTTTAAATTAAAAAAATGTGTCGAAATTGTGCCTTTGTCTTGGGTATTTTATACAAAAAAATCACAGGAGTTACGTTGTAAATACCCAGGAGAAGAGGATTACTCAAAGGTTGACATGTGGGTAAAGGAAGGAATTGATCCTTTAGAAACCTGGAAACACTTTCCAGCAAATATGATTAAAGAAGCTCGTAAGTATTATATATTTTTCAATTATTGTTTAAAAAAATATATATATACGCATTTATTTTGCAATTTTTTTTCTTACACTTTAAGGTTATTTTCATATAAATCGTTAAATAAAATGGAATGGTTTTCTTTATATAATTAGTTGCATATTCTAATTTTATTTCTTAATATTTCATTTCATTTCAAATTTTGTTACTATTTTTAAAGGAGACTATGATCAAGCAAAGAGGAGATACGACAGAATGTGCTTGGATGATGCGGTTGAGAGCAGCAGTAATACTGAGTTTGAAAATCACGTAGAAGTTCAGGAAAAATTGGAAGTATTATCTCCAGAAAATGCAAAATCAATTTTACATCAAATTCAAGGACTCAAAAAAAATGATGACATCCAAGTTTCAGGCATAAAGAAATTAATAATAAATTTTGTTCCTTTAATTAATAATATAATAATATTTAATTTTATTATTATTTAATATTTAATTATTACATTTCCATTATTTAAATTTTGTTTTAGCTATTCAAGATTTGCAGTCATCCAGTGAAGCTTCTACACCTGAAAAGAGACCAAAGATAAAGGCAATCGAAATCCTAAAACCAGGAGTGCCAAAAATCCCGGAGAGTATGTTATGTTTCTAACTATTTTTTATAACCTTTAAACTTTTGAAATTATTATTTATATATTTATATTTATTATTTATTAATATTATTTTATTTTTTATGAAATAATTACAATAAATTATTAATTATTTTTTATTTTACTATAATATTTATTAATATAAATAATAATATTATTTTAATACATATGATTTTTTAAAACTAGATAATCGATTAACAAATGTGGTTAACTTTTCATCTTCAAGTGAGGATGAGTTTAAGAATCAGGTTTCTCCAAAAAAAGCCTTTCTTCTAAAATTAAAAGCAAGTACCTGTTATAAATGTGAAAATATTATTAATTTAAAGTAGTATTTATCTTTTGAAATTATTTTTAAGTCTTTTTATTATTTTATTATTATTTATTACTATTTGTTATAATTTTTATTAGTATTTATCAATTATTTATTACTATTTCTTAGAATTTATTATTATTGTTATTATTATTTTTATTATGTATTACTTATTAATATTTCTTATTATTTATTTTATTTATTATTATTACTTTAACTCTTTAAATTTAACGATTTTAAAATTTCCTGATTGGTATTTATATTATTTAATCAATTTTTATTAATCAGCTAATTCATTTATTATTAACTTATTTTAATAAAAACTTTTTATGTAAATAAAAATTTATATTCCAGGAAAGTCGCTTTTTAGGGATACAAGGATTCACAAGAAAAATAAATTTGGGGAAGAATCGAAATTCGATTGTGAAAGCTCATCAAGCTCTAGTGAATCCGAAGATTCACCTATTTCAAAATCAAACATTCAAAATTGTAAGGAAGTTTTTGATATTATATATTATAAGATCTCAATTTACTTTTAATTGTTTGCGTTTTAAATTAATTGCAGTTACTGACATAACTGACTTTATCGAAAGTATATGGAGAAAAGATTAATGGGATACATAGATGGAAAATTTTTAAATCTGTTACGTCGAATCCAGTATGATATTAGTCAACGAACCCAAGAAATTTTGAAAACGGTGAATCAGGTTGGAGTTGGATCCCAAATTAAATCTTTTTTAGAAAACCCTTCAATGGATGAGCTTCCAATTGAATCATTGGAAGATTTTCTAAAGTTTGACGAAAAATTAAAGAATAGCACAGATTTGCAAGATAGTTTGGTAAATTTAAAAATGTTAATTTATAATTTTTAATTTATTATTACAGTCACTTAATTTTTTAGAGTGAAAAAATTCATATTTACAACAAATTTCGTTCTGTCAAATTTTTCTGGAAAATTAATAACTTTAAACTATACTTAAAATTATTTGTTTTTTTTATATTTTTAGAAAACTCAAATTTTGCGAGATATAGCTGGTGCAACAAATTTACGCGATGCTGTAAAATCCATCATGCCCAAAATTATAAAAAAAGATGTGCAGCAAAAGTATTCCGGAAAAGGAAAAACGATAAAGGGGAAGGGGAAATTGAATTATTCCAAAACAAATACGTTTTCCTGTATTAAAGGTAATTTCGAAATTTTTTCCCTGTTAAACTAAAATTTTGTCAATTGTTTTTACAAAATATAGAAAATTAAATTAGTTTTGAATCCTTATTAATTAAAGTTACTCTCCAAATTAAAGTCACTGTAGTTTATTTTTTATTATAATTGACACTTATTACATTTTACAGCTGCAACACTTTTTAAACTCGAGGAAACGAAGGAGAACGATTTGAGCAGTGCCATAGGAATATGGTTGTCCCAAGCTGGAGACAGGGAAGGAGGAAGAAAAGAGAGAGCGTCAACAAGTAAAGAATTGCCGACAGAGAATACAAATATCGAAGAAAATCAAACTGAAGATGGAGAAATTACAGTTGAGATGAATGTGAATGAAAATGTCTGATTACTTTAATTCATTTAAATTCATTAAAATTATTTAAAAAAAAATTATAATTATTATTGCTATAATATAATCGCATTATCATTAAAATTATGTTACAATTATGAAAGAAGTTTGCTTGTTAATTAATTAATTAATTATGTTAATTTTCACTTAAAGAGGATTAAATAAATAATGAAAAAATGTTTGACAATTTGGTGTTATTTCTTAAGTTGTAATAATAATTATTATAATAATAAATAATAATAATTCTAAAATTTTTTAATAAATTTCTTTAAATTATTTAAAAATTTAAATAATTTTTAAATTCAGGCAAAATTTTTTTAGTTATTCAGTTTTATTGATTTTTTATTATTTATTATATTAGCATATGTTAGGCTAAAATTTGGCTGCTGTTAATGGGCCAATAATTATTGCCAATATTTAACAAACAATAAAAATATTTAGGTTAAGATTTGGTAAAAAATAATGGGCCAATAATCACTGTCAATATTTAACCAACTGTTTAAACATTTACGTTATTGTCTGGTCGCCAGTAATGGGCCAATAATTAATGCCACTATTTATCCAAGTGTTCAAATTCTTATATTGACATCTGGACGCCAGTAATGGCCCAATGATTACTGCCAACGTTTGACCATAGAATCCATATATCCAGACAAATTCTTGGTTGCCAACATTGGTCCAAATATGGTTGCCCAGTATTGGTGACGACGTGATCATCCCAAGTATCTCCCAGTGATAAACCCATATTGGGAATAAATATTAAGCCAATAAATATCCCAATCTTGGGCCATCATTACGCCAATGGTCACCATTGGCAAATTTCCCATTGGGTGACTGCGAATTCGTAACCTGCGACACTACAAAACCCCCAAGTAAGTAGTTTTCAATGATTTTAAAGTGAATTTTAAACATTTGTCTGCCATATTGGATCCACCATTTTGAATTTTGAAAAACTGACATTAGATTCTTAATCAGCAACCCCGAAAACCCCGGATAACGATTTTTAGACGAATACGATAAGTTTTTTCAAAAGTCGTCCGCCATATTGGATCCGCCATTTTGAATGTTAAAAAACTGACATTGGATTCTTAATCAGCAACCCCGTAAACCCCCGAGTAACCAATTTTATAAAAATCCATTCATTAATTTTTATGTTAATGTGAATTTTCTTGACACGATTTTAATTCTCTGGATAAATTATTTATAAATAACCATAACTTTTGTAATTTTTAATTATTTGTCTGGCCAGTTATGGATGTCTTTATTAGTACCATTAACTTGAAGTTAAAATACTTTTCAGACCTTAAATGAGAAAAAAATGTTGTGTCCAAATTTTCTTGATTTTCGTCCTTCGTTTGTTGAATCAACCATATAGTAAATCCAAATCTGGCAGGGTAGCTATCTACGTAGTTATAGTTTTTTACGTAGATATGCTTTTTAGTAAGGATTCGTCGCGATTTTTCTCTTAATTAATTAGCACATCTACAGTTTTGCATATTTGCAATGAAAAACCATTTTCGTGCTATTTCAACAACCAGAAAAAAGAGAAGTAATGAAAACGAAGTTCCTGAAGTAGTCAAGTCTAAAAGAAGACACATGTTTCTAAGGAAAAAAAGAATGTTGTGTCAGGCTGGAGTCCCATGGCAGCGTTTTGCGTTGCGTTTTGTAACTAGGCCATGAGTGCAAATATAGCAAACATATATATCTCCATCTGTCTCACACTCATTGCCTAGTTACAAAACGCAACGCAAAACGCTGCCATGGGACTCCAGCCTTAGGGTGGAGTCCCATGACAGCGTTTTGCGTTGCGTCGTAATGGGAAAGAAAAAGACGCAAATATACGTTTGCTGCATTCTCTCTCATTACAACGCAACGCAAAACGCTGCCATGGGACTGCGGCCTTAACCCCTGTAGCGCATAATATTCATAATATCACTAAAGATATCCAACGAAAACATTTTCGTGCAGTCATAAAATTAAAAAGGTATCAGTCTTGAATTGTATAAATAATTGAACAACAAAATAAACAGGGTTTGCTGATTAAAAATATAAAACTTATGGATTTATTTATTTACATTTAAAATACAGGATGGCCACTGGATCGGTAGACTGGTAAATTACAGTGAATTTTTAAGTTTTTTTTCAATTTTTCCATGTTTATGGAATTTTGAAATTTTGTTTAAGTCACTGCTAGATAACAATTTGAAATTGATATGCGTCTCATCTCTCATATCGCTCGCATGTATGAGGTTTCTTTTCGCACTCGTGCCTTCTCTGATACAGACAGATGCGTCCTCATATGAGACGCATACGCTCGCATGTCTTAAAGGTGCAAGATGCATGAGGCTGAAATGCGAATCTCGTGTGTTTTTTAAGGATTATTTATGATAAATATATTGTAAAAAATTAAATACAAAAAACTAAGGTTAAATTTAAAAATGTTTCATTAAAATTTTTTATTTCAATAATATAAACATGGCATTAATACTGAACATTTTTCTCTTAAGTCTTAAACATACATAACCTCCTAAATAACCTATAATAAACATTAACTGAGATCATAATTGGTAATAAATATAAACTTTTCAACACGAATTCAACAAAAGTCAACTGTATAATAATATAATAAATTAACAACTTGGACTGCGTCTAAGAGCCTTTCTATTCGAAGCAAATCAACTTTAAATGCCCTTATTCGATATGACTGTTTTGTTACTTACTGCTTCAATTTAAAACAAAAGTTTAAATATGCATATATAATTAGTATTATTTTTATTTTACCCTACTAAAAATAAAATCAGGAATCGTCATGAATGGTCAGAATTTCTGAACATTCCTGAACAGTCTCACCACTTCTGACGTTTTCGAACGTTTCTCACCATTCCCCGGCTGAAAATCCTTGCTCAAGATCATACGTAAGAACATGTGCAAGAACGTTGATAAGATGATCTTGCACACGAACTTGTGTATGTTCAGCCCAAGGATTTGGAACAAAGAACATGTGCTAGAACATGCATAAGAGTCCATACCGAGAGTAAGTAAAACTATCTATTAGACTCATGAACTTGTACAAATCATATACATATAAGTTCATGTGCAAGATCCTGTACAATTTAATTAAAAACTTTAAAGGCTGCGCAGTAGTTTTCTATGGCTTCTGCAGCTGCGCAGTTATTTTTAGATCGTATATGTGGAGAGTGACTAAAGACAATGTTAAAAATTTCCTTCTATTTTGCATAAATAAAAAAGTTAATAAAAGATAATAATAAGATAATATTATTAATTATACATGAACTTATACACGGAAAAACCTTTGAGAAGTCTGCCTTCCCACTGTCACAAAATTTCGCTTCTCACTGCATGGAAAGTCTGATCGCCCGCCACTCGGTGCGTAGCATTACCGTTTTCGATAGACAAACTTCCCAAAAAGTTATGAAAATTACAACTGGGTACGTTGGTCACCCAGTTTGGGAGTGCAGATGAACAAGTTTAGTGGTGGCGCTGACGCATAAGTTTCGGGTGAGCAGACTGCTTAAAGGTTTTTTCGTGTACATGATCTTGTACAAGTACACAAGAGAGAACTCGTGTTTTTCGTTATCTTGAGTTATATTTGCAAGAACATTTACATATTCTTGTATATGTTCATTGTTCCAAATCCTTAGGCCGAACGTGTTTAAGTTCATACAAAGTACTTGTCAATGTTCTTGCATAAATTCTTACGTATGATCTTGTACACGGTTTTTTGGCCGGGTCCTAACCAACTACTTTTCAAGCTCCTCCCACTTTACTCCCACCATTTTCGAAGCTGTGACCATTTCTGAAATTCTTGACTATTTCTGAAATGTGTGAACACATAACCTATAAAAATTTTGGTACATCTTTCTAATTTTGGTAAAGTCTCATGAAAATTTATATATACATATAAAATCTTTCAAATTTATTTTTTACATTTTAGAATACATTATTCTATTATAAAAATTGTTCTTTTAACTTAACAAAAGTTCTCATTTTTCAAATTGGTATAATTATTGAATTAATTATACAGCAAAAGTAGGTAAATAAATCAAAACATTCGGACCATTCTTTTAACATTATTTAATATATTTATTTAATGTATATTTATAATATATTAATTTAATATATGTATATTTACTTGTAATTATTTAATATAGTTAATTAATAATAAATTTTGTTTCATAATATTAGTAATTTACTATACCAGTCAGTACTTATTATGAGAAGTATTTGCATTTTAATTGAAATACAGTTATATTTAAATTATTATTAATCATTAATAGAATAATTTCTTACTATAATGATTATTAATAATTTAAATTTAAAATTTATAAAAATTTCAATATTGCATTAATAATTCATTATTATTATAAATTATAATGTTAAATTAAATTAATATTGAATACTAAATTCATTTTAAATGCAGATATATAATAATAATTATTATTAATCTGTATTCCCCTACTGAAAACCCCTATGTAGGATCCTACATAAGATCTTACATAGAATACTAACTATAAATTTATAAAAAATCCTAGAATGATTGTAAGAATCTACGTAGAAATCCATAAAAAAGCACATATGGATTTGGCACAGGATTTTTTATGAGAATTGATATAGGAACGCGCATTCGTGTTACTGGATAAAAATCTACATCTTAGTATACCTACATCTTTTCTGACATAATTTTGGTGTCAATTTCCTATGTCAATTTCCTTTGTCAATTTCCACCATACTTACCAATATAAAATCTTACAAAAATTCTTAGTTAAAATCTTACTTAATAATTATTAAAAATTTGTCTATATAGAATCGTAGAAAAATTCCTACATAAAATCTTACTTAATTATTAAAAATTTACCTATATAGAATCATACCAAACTTCCTACATAGAATCTTACTTACCCTATTAAAAATACCCACATGGGATCCTACATGGGATCTTACGTGGGTTCTTATACAAAAACCTGTATAAAATCCCAGATCCCACGTAAGAATCCACATGGGATCCCATGTAAAAGCACATGTATATTTGGGACACGATTTGAAACAGGAATTCATGTGGGAATTTGAGTTTGTGTATATCTACATAAAAATCCACATGAATTCCTATGTGATGTATACATAAAGGATTCTATAAAGGATTTCATATGGGTTTTCATGTTTCATATATAAGATTTCACATAGGATTTCACAAAAGATTTAATATGTGATTACATTAGGGATCCATTGTGAGAATTTTCAAAGAATTAAAAATTATTTAATTAAAAATTAAATAATAAATTGTATTAGCATTTCAAATCATCAGGAAGAAAAAAAATTCGATAAATTGAAACACTTCTTCTGAGCTATAAACTCTCAGTTAGGTATATAGTGTTAAAAAATCATGTTAACAGGGGGAGAAGTCGCTCTCGACACCTGGCGGTGAAAGTATATGAACTGTAGTATTCTGTATCATTAATAAAAAAAACCACATGAGATTCTATGTAAGATCCCATGTGGAAAATTATATGGAAAATAATATACGATCTCACCTGGGATTTCATATAATTCTCATTCCTATGTAAAATCCTACGTAAGATCTCATATGGTTTCATATGCGGGAAATAACATAGGAAATTACATGGGATCTTACATAGAATCTCATGTGGTTTTTTTTATTAATGACACAGAATACTACAGTTCATATACTTTCACCGCCAGGTGTCGAGAGCGACTTCTCCCCCTGTTAACATGATTTTTTAACACTATATACCTAACTGAGAGTTTATAGCTCAGAAGAAGTGTTTCAAATTATCGAATTTTTTTTCTTCCTGATGATTTGAAATGCTAATACAATTTATTATTTAATTTTTAATTAAATAATTTTTAATTCTTTGAAAATTCTCACAATGGATCCCTAATGTAATCACATATTAAATCTTTTGTGAAATCCTATGTGAAATCTTATATATGAAACATGAAAACCCATATGAAATCCTTTATAGAATCCTTTATGTATACATCACATAGGAATTCATGTGGATTTTTATGTAGATATACACAAACTCAAATTCCCACATGAATTCCTGTTTCAAATCGTGTCCCAAATATACATGTGCTTTTACATGGGATCCCATGTGGATTCTTACGTGGGATCTGGGATTTTATACAGGTTTTTGTATAAGAACCCACGTAAGATCCCATGTAGGATCCCATGTGGGTATTTTTAATAGGGTAAGTAAGATTCTATGTAGGAAGTTTGGTATGATTCTATATAGGTAAATTTTTAATAATTAAGTAAGATTTTATGTAGGAATTTTTCTACGATTCTATATAGACAAATTTTTAATAATTATTAAGTAAGATTTTAACTAAGAATTTTTGTAAGATTTTATATTGGTAAGTATGGTGGAAATTGACAAAGGAAATTGACATAGGAAATTGACACCAAAATTATGTCAGAAAAGATGTAGGTAATCATATTGGAATCAACGTAGATTTTTATCCAGTAACATGAATGCGCGTTCCTATATCAATTCTCATAAAAAATCCTGTGCCAAATCCATATGTGCTTTTTTTGGATTTCTACGTAGATTCTTACAATCATTCTAGGATTTTTTATAAATTTATAGTTAGTATTCTATGTAAGATCTTATGTAGGATCCTACATAGGGATTTTCAGTAGGGTCGTATTATAGTTTATGAAACATTCCAAATTGTAAAGTTAAGACTTAATTTATTATTGATTCAAATAATAATGTTAATTTTTATTAATTCACATAACCTATTATGACTAAATTGAAATATAATTAATTAATAAAAATTATTTAACAGTTTATTCTGATTTATTGATAATATTGGTAATTGAATTTTACTATTTTACAGTTGCTCTTTATATAGACAGTTGAATCCAGAAATATGTAAGTCGGTTCGGTAGTCGCAGTCGTTAGGGCAGTTAGTTTAGGCACTAGGTTAGGTCATGCGTCGGGGTTCGATCCCCGTAGAGTCCAAATTGTAATTTAATTCCGGGAATTAGTTTCAAGTTGTTCCGTATGTAAACAAACTAATATTAATTAATAAAACATATTTTTTAAAATTAATTTTTTGCAACTTTTTGCATATTGTTTAAATAAATAAAACAGAAATGGCATAAAAATATGGTCAAAAATGAGATACAAATGGTCTCAAATAGTCACCAATTATGGGCGGGGTCAACAAAGAGGAGGGGATAGTAGCAAACTTGTGACCACTTTAAACTTCCTCCTGATCAGTTGTGATAGATTTCTGACGAGATCCATCCAGAATCGTAAGAAAACTGGATTAAAGTGGTCAGGCGGCCTGACCATTTGTCTGACCATTCCTGATTTTATTTTTAGTAGGGTACTTTAAAATTCAAAATTTTAGAAGTACAATAATTTTTAAAAAAGTGAAATATTTGTTCTACAGTTCCATTGTTGTCTTCTCCTTGAGCCGTCCTTCAAATGTAAACAGACGATTTTAACTGTTTATTTTTTATTTTTCGAAACGTTTCTAATGAAACAATAATATAATAAATAAAAAAATACATATGTGTATATGTCGTAGACAAATAGAAAAATCCGTCATTTAGCTAAATGCCTACACTGAAAAAAATTCTGTGTGGCTGCCACATGTGTGGTGATGGCGATTTCCATGCTCTCTATTTTTGTCAGAGGGTTGGAAAGACCGAGTCGCAAATCCGCAACAGATGGAAGTCCGGGTTGTCAGTCCAGGTCTCCAGGAGGCGCTGAAGGTGGTATTGGTTGTTGGATATATTTTAAGGTTCGATATTGTCATGTCGTGGAATGATATTTCAGGAAAGTAAATGTTGAGTCGAGTCATCGTCACACTGTGGTCAAAGATTAATTTTATGTAAATTTTACGAAATTACTTGACAAAAAAGTGTCTTTAAATAAATTTCCCGCCAAATGTGAAAAATCGTCCCAGCTCCCTGACAATTGTTTCGTTAGGTTCAAATGCCAGATCGGTTATTGAATCCGGATTTGGAACTCGATCATTTTGGTTACTAAAAAATCTGTCCGCGCAAGCGCGGACACATTCTCGTCCGCGCTTCGCGCGGGGGGTCGCTTCGCTCGCAAGTTTCAGCGCGCCTCGGGGCGCGCGATTATTGATCGTCGCGCTTCGCGCTCCGTGTGTTGTTGCGCGCTTCGCGCGCAAATGGCTCGCCGGGGTCTGCAATTGTTGTGCATTATTTATGTTCTTGTTTCCTATTATATGTTTCATAAAACAGTTTTTTTTTCTTAAAGTTACTACGACTTTAAGGATTACATTCTCATCACATGTTTTAGTTTGCTGATGATTGCGATATTAAGTGAATTTAAATGTATATTTTTGGTCTTGATGATTAAAATTGTAAAGTTATTTTTAATTATACTAACTCTCTTAGTAAAAACATGATTTGCAGAAGCAGCTAAAATATTTTTAAAGAATTAGTATCAAATTTTTTGTGTAGTGTAGACCGGAGCGTAATGACTAACTTTTCACTCTTTGTTTATTTACTCAGACATTTTTGTTTTAATTAAGTGTTTATCTCCTAGAAAAGTTACTCTGGTATATTACTTTCTCATATATGATGAGAATGTAAAAAACCATTTCCAACAAGATAGGACCAAAAATTGAAATGTAAAAAGGGGTCACACCAGCGCAACTGTATTAAAAAAATTTCATTGATTTTCTAAAATGTTATATCTTTTATGAATATATTTTAGTTATAACATTTTAGAAAACCAATAAAATTTTTTTAACCCAGTTGACCTCGCCTGACCCAAAAACTTAAAAAAAAATTAAGTTTCTATGAAAAAATGTTGTAGAGAAAAGTTGTTTGTATTTTTCTAATCGAAAGTAATATAAAATTAAAAATATTGAAATTTGAAAAAATTGAATTTTCAAAATTTTGAAACTACTGTAGTTTGTGTAGTTTTCGACGAAAATGGCTGGCTAACGAACTCGATCTGTATTTTAACAGTAACTTTGTGCATGCAAAGTTGCAAGTTGATGCAATAAGTTTTTCAAGAGTTATCGTAGACACCATTGTGTCTACAGACAGACACGAAGACAGACATACAGACAGACACTTTTTCTAGACCATGTTTAACAGACTCAGGGGACCCCAAAACGTCGAGATTTCAAGAAATTAGCGAAAGTCAATTTTCGACCAAAACTAATACTTTCTCATGTGATAATAATGTAAAAATGATTAAAAACAAAAATATATTCAAATAGTGCAATTGAAAATAAAAAAATCATATTTCGAATTTTATATCGGTTAACCAGAACTCAAAAAAAATTTGTTTAATTTAGAAATACTAAAAAATTAAATTTTTAATAACTTTAAAAAAAAAATTTCTGAGTAATATGTAAAGCAATATTTCTAAACAATGTTGAGAGACAAAAAAAATATTTTAATATGAAAATAAAATTTTTTAATTCTAGATAAACCGTTTGGCTAAATCTGGCCCAAAAACTTAAAAAATATACCTGGCCCAAGAACTTAAAAAAAAAAAAAAAAATTTATAACTTTTTTGTTTTTTGTTGTACTGAAAAGTGTCTAAAGGAAAAGTTGTTTGTTTTTGTACCAAATTTAAGGAAAAAATTTTTAAAAAATATTTTTTTGAAAATTGTAAAAAATACAAAATTTTGAAAATTTCAAAATTTTGTATTTTTGTTGTTTTTTGACGAAATGGGCTGCCCAACGAACTCAGGCTTCATTTTTATGGACTAAAAAAGTGTGCCAAATTGCAAGACGATTCATAAAAATTTATTCGAGTTATCGTGGCGACAAATTTTTCTACAGACAGACGACAGACAGACAGACAGACGGACAGACACTTTTCTAAAAACCATTTTTTTGGAATCAGGGGGTCATGAAACGTAAAGATTTAGCAAAATTAGACATTGCTCAAAATCGCACAAATCCAAGACTTTCTCATTTTTGATGAGAATGTAAAAATTGCATCAGTTTTACACGAGCCGGGGCCATTATCGGACACGAAGTAATGACATGGGCCAATGATCGTCTGTCCTCACCACAGTCACAGTGGATTTCTTTATTCCAATTCATTCTCTCAAAATGGTTAGAAGTAAATGTGTGTCCCGTACGAAGTCTAGTTATAATATTTATCCAGCTTCTTGGTAACAAAAAGTCCTCAAACTCAAAGTCTTTTAGATTTGTATGAAACTCTCGAGAAGTATCCGTGTCCCGTCAAATCGCTGATACCTATATAGCACGGGGGTGACACTGGTGCAGTTTCCCATTAGAATAAACTAACCTGAGAGTTGACCGTCGCCACTGGTGGCGCTGGCTGGTTAGTTGGCCGATAATGAGTGAAAATGCATTAGAAAAAAAAGAAAAATTTATTTTAGAATCAATAATATTAATTTAATGGTATTTATTTGTATATAATATTAATCCAGTATCTTTTTAGCATTTTTTATAATATTAAAAACTTAGAAAAAGTGTTTAACATTTTATTTATAAAGAAAATTGTGCAACAATTCATGGCGGGAAATTTAAATTAAATACTAAATAATATTATAATAAATAAATTA
Source organism: Leptopilina heterotoma (assembly GCF_015476425.1). NCBI lineage: Eukaryota > Metazoa > Arthropoda > Insecta > Hymenoptera > Figitidae > Leptopilina > Leptopilina heterotoma. The sequence goes on from NW_025110854.1 coordinate 236,380, forward strand.
TCAAACAAATTTTTATTTATACTGTAAAATATTATTAAATAATAGTCAGTAGCAATAATTAAAATAATAAAAAATAATTATAATTTTATTAATTTAAATTTCCCGCCATGAATTGTTGCACAATTTTCATTATAAATAAAATATTAAACGCTTTTTCTAAGTTTTTAATATTATAAAAAATGCTAAAAAGATACTGGATTAATATTATATACAAATAAATACCATTAAATTAATATTATTGAATGTAAAATAAATTTTTCTTTTTTTCTAATGCATTTTTACTCAATATCGGCCAACTAACCAGCCAGCGCCACGGTGGTCACCAGTCAATAGTATGGTTAGTTTCAACTCGAGAGTGTCATCACCCCCGTGCTATATAGGCCTAAGCACAACTGTTCGGTTTCGGGAGACGGTTTCGGGGTATGTAAGATTTACATACATTTTGAGGTTAGGAAGCCCATATCCCGAAGTCGTCTCCCGCACCCGACTCAGTTGTGCTTAGGGCTTATCTCAAGATTGGTGCAACATCGTATTGAGCACGCCGAGATTTTAGTTCGGTGTATATGCGTGTCAGCTGTGAGGCGCTATGCTCTCTCAATTCGGGGTCGCTGATTGGACGAGAAACCAGTGTTGTAGCCTTTTATCGCGGTGAGGTAGTGTTCCCTTGAGAGCTGATCTCCCTTCCGAAATCGGGATAATACTTACCATCTGATCTGTGTGGTAGCGATATTCGTAGGTAAGGTATAGCGACACAGAATTTTTTTCAGTGTAGGCGTTTAAGGCCTAAGCAAAACCGCTTCGCGAACGCAAAGCATGAGATAGACAAGGACAGAGATCCCTGGTAAAAATTTCGGACTAATTCCGGATTAAATATGGACAAATAAGTACGCAATAGCCCGAAAATGGTACGAAAAAGGTCCGAAAATGATCCGCGCTAATCTGATATCAATCCGAACAAAAACCTGAGTCCAAAAACACTCCGGAGTATTCCTGAATGTCTACGAATTCAGTCCGTTATTAGTCCGCAACAATCCAAATTTATGACCGATAAAGAATTCTTCTAAAATAAGTACGGAATTATCCGATATCAATATGTAAAGAATACGGAATCAGTTCGCAACAATCCGAATTTAATCTAGTTTAAAAAACTTAACGGTGTTGCGCAATTTCAAACAGTGGTCGCCTTTTAAAAATGGCTGCTTGAACGTAAACATAATTTGAAAAGGATTTTTCTCCCAATTTGGACAATTATTGCAAAATAGGGAAAAATACCAGTTATCCTGAAATTTTGTTCTTTCATTTGTGCACAAAAAATTGAAAATCCAATATAATACACGACATCAGGAAGTAAAATGAGAAAATTAGATGTGCCCATTAGGTGCTACCCTCTGGTGACTTTTTCCTATTTTACTTCCTGTCGTTGTAAATCTAAACAAATCTTTTACTTCTTGCGCGCAAATGAAAGATAAAATATTCAGGATATCTTGTATTTTCTCCGATTTTCCAATAACTGTCCGAATTGGGAGAAAAATCATTTTCAAATCAAGTATACATTTGAGCAGCCATTTTTAAAAGGCGATCACTGCGGAAGACCATTTAATTCGTAAAATGTCCGAAGCAATCCGAACTCTGTAAGCAAGAAATCCAATATTAGTCCGCAACAATTTGAAATTAAGTGTTGAAAAATCCTATTCCGAAACAAGTACGAAACAATCCAAAAACTGTATGCAACGAATTCGGAAATTGTCTGCAACGATTGAGATTTAATCCAATTGAAAGACATAATCCGAAACAATCCGAAATCTATATGCTAAGTATCCGAAAATTGTCTGAAATAATCCGGATTTAATCCAATTAAAAGGCATAATCCGAAACAAATACTAAACAATCCGAAATATGTATGCAAAGTAGGCTCACCACCTTTTCCAGACGTTTCAGCCGGCCGTCTATGCATTACCGAAGGGAGGGGGGTGTCAACACATGGGAAACAAGCTTTGTTTCAGCCGGCGAAAACCGGCCAAGGTGGCAGCCCTAAATGCAAAGAATCCGGTAATAGTCAGCGGTAATCCGAATAATATCCGATCAAAACACCCCAGTCCGAAAAGAAGTCTTATAATAATATGGAATATGTAAATATATATATATATATATATATATATATATATATATATATATATATATGGGACATTCCACGTCAACACGGACAGAGCTCTAAACAAAAATTGCTTTGATGGATTTAAACGTTCTAGGGCTTAAAAGATTTCTACGTTCATGTACTTTAAGATGTCGATGGGCGTTTTTTGCAAAATTCCATTTCCGATGCCAATAGAACTGTCAAAAGTCAAAAGATCCAAAAATCTCAAAATACTTTTATGAATTAAAAGCAAAAAACGAGGTAAATTATTCTGTAACTCATTCTTTATCAGTTTTTAGGGTTCCCGAATATAAATCTAAAGTTTTTTTTTAAAATCCAAAATGGCGAATTCAATATGGCGGACAAAATTCAAATTTGATCAGATTCGATTAAAACTTGTTACTCGGGGGTTTTTAGGGTCGCTGATTACGAATCTGAAGTCACTTTTTAAAAATTCAAAATGGCGGATCCAATATGGCGGAAAAAATTTTCAAATTTGATCCGATTCCCTTAAAACGTGTTACTCGGGGGCTTTTGGGGTCGCAGATTATGAATATGAAGTTACTTTGTAGAAATTCAAAATGGCGGATCAAATTTTTTAATTTGATCAGATTTAATTAAAAAGTGTTACTCGGTGGTTTTTAGCGTATCTGATTATGAATTTGAAGTCTCAAACACAAAGTAACTTCATATTCATAATCTGCGACCCCAAAAGCCCCCGAGTAACACGTTTTAAGGGAATCGGATCAAATTTGAAAATTTTTTCCGCCATATTGGATCCGCCATTTTGAATTTTTAAAAAGTGACTTCAGATTCGTAATCAGCGACCCTAAAAACCCCCGAGTAACAAGTTTTAATCGAATCTGATCAAATTTGAATTTTGTCCGCCATATTGAATTCGCCATTTTGGATTTTAAAAAAAAAACTTTAGATTTATATTCGGGAACCCTAAAAACTGATAAAGAATTAGTTACAGAATAATTTACCTCGTTTTTTGCTTTTAATTCATAAAAGTATTTTGAGATTTTTGGACCTTTTGACTTTTGACAGTTTTATTGGCATCGGAAATGGAATTTTGCAAAAAACGCCCATCGGCATCTTAAAGTACATGAACGTAGAAATCTTTTAAGCCCTAGAACGTTTAAATCCATCAAAGCAATTTTTGTTTAGAGCTCTGTCAGTGTTGACGTGGAATGTCCCATATATATATATATATATATATATATATATATATATATATATATATAATCCACAGGCAGTCCAAAACAATCCATATTCAATTCAATTCAAAGGCCTAATCCGGAATGATTTTGGTCAGATAAATTCAAACTATAATTATAATTTCGTATGACAAATACCTGACCATAACCAGATTAATTCCGAACTTAATCGGGCTATTTGCAAGTTGCGTACCCAGTAAGAAGCGAAAAATTAAAAAGTATTAAAAAGATTCTATTCTTTTGAATGCCATTTCTGTCCAATACTTTTCTATCCAGTGAGAGCAATATAAATAGTAACGATATCAATCCTCTTGAATACCCAGTAAGAAAGCAAAGATTAAGAAGCATTAAAAAAATTCTATCCTTTTGAATATCATTTCTGTCCTATGCTTCTGAATTCCGCGACAGTAGTATAATTATATAATACTAATATTGTTGAGATTGCATAGAATGTTCAATTACTTTCAAATAACTGCACTCATGACTTTATTTGATATTTTAAAAAGGAATAATTATTAAATTATCAGTTAAGAGGGTTAAAAGTGTTTAAAGGTCTGTGAAATTTTTAGGTTATGATTTATTGTCTAACAGAATAACGGCCCTGACTCGTTTAAATGACGTAAAATTGGTAAACAATCAATTTTTCAGCAAGTTTCTCTTTGAACACAAACACTTTTTACAAAATCTGCCAATGTATGTATCTTATAAATTACAAAAATCTAGAAGATTGCTTGAATGCATGCAGAAACGCGGTTCCAATGAAAAATTGAAAAGTGATGTAATGACAGGCTGTAATAATTTCGGATGGGATTGGAAAGCATTCAGAAAAAAATTTTGTCTTTGTTAACAATTACAAACAGAATTGAATTGCATTCATTTTTAGACGAAACGTGGTCCTATCATGGTATAGAAAAGTATTGGACAGAAAGGGCATTCAAAAGTATTGGATAATTTCTACTACGCCATACAGAGTTTGAATTATTTCAATCCTTTTCAATTCCTCGCTTATTACTGGGTATTGCCAGACTAACTTCAGACTACCCGGTAAGAAGCGAAGAATTGAAAAGAATTCAAAAGTTGTATTCTTCTTAATAGGCGAATTTACCTCGGAGCTCTATTCCACGGAAACGACCAAATTTTCAGAAAAGTCTATTATTCTGAATTGACTTCACAAAAATATGAAACGCGCATTCAAAAGAATGAGAAAGTACAGCAAATAAGTAGAAATTTATATTCCTCTGAATTAACTCACTACCACTAAAGATTCCACTAGAAAGAGTGGTTAGGTTTTAAAACTTGACTTAAACATTTAACACTTGAAAATTTCTTTCAATAAGAGCATTTTATATTTTATCGTAAGCACTTTGCGTTTTTTAACCATATTTTCACTAGTTTTAATATTTACTTTTAATAGTTTAGCACTGAAATTACAATGAAATTCACACGACGCGAAACATAACTGTCACTGCGTTTTATTTTAAGACAATAACTAGAGAAGCTCTTACAGACAATTAGAAAAATTAGGTTTTTTCAAATTATTTGTCAAAAGTTCTATTCCTTTTAATGCGCTTCTGAAATTCGATGCAGTCAATTGAGAATAATAAACATTTCAGATTTACTCGTCGAACTGTTAGAATGACATTTGAATATATTATCGATACGCGGTTTGTATAGTGCTGCCACCTTTTAAGGAGGTTCTATCGCTTGACGCAGCTAGTCAAAACAGTGACAAATATTTAATGATTTGACTCACTTGGTAACGTAAAACCATGGAGTAGTATAAGGAGACCGAACGCCCGTGATGAATCCGCGTCAAACGTGGCCGCATTTTTCATAACAGTGATTCCTCTAGGCTCACTTACATCGATAGAAGAGCCTCTCGCGGAGGAGAAGATCATTATATTTAAAAACAAAATAAGACATGACATAACCTCTAATTTTGTTTATAAAAGTGATTGTTAGTTCAATGAAGCATGTAAAAAATAAATTGTGAGTGAAAATGCCTGCTGCTGTCTGTGTAGTGAAAAATTGCAATTCTTCTCTCTTAATTATAGAGGGAATTTTAGTAACAATTAAGTTATGTATATAAACAATATTAATCGCAACAATTCTCACATATACTTACTTATTTATCTCTTTTCACTTCCAACCGAGCACTTTCAAAATTAATATTGAATAAATAATAATATATTATAATTATAAGATAATTATTAATGATAATTGTCAACTATTTCCAAACAACACTAACCTATAAAAATACCAACTGCACTGTACAATAACAATTAGCAGACGATTATTAGTGACATTTTTCCCCGTTGGGGGCGCTTCTATCGATGTAAGTGAGCCCAGAGGAAACACGGTAATGAAAAGTGCGGCCACTTTGCGTGAGTGGCGTTCGGTCTCCTTATACTACTCCATGCGTAAAACGTTTGGCAACGCCGAATTATTTCTAACCTGTGATGAAAATTATCATTTAAATTTCGCGCTCAAATTTAATGTGTATAGTGCATGCAACGTTGCCAAACGTTATAAGTGTTGTTTATATTATCAGATGAAACGTAAATTTTGTTTACAAATTGATTTATTGTAAATCTCACAGGTACCTATTGACAATTGTTTTTACAGATATATAATTATTGCATATCGGTTTAGTATTTAAAAAATTTAGAACAATATCTGTTCATTTAATACTTTGCAGTATGTAAATATATATGACAAATTACTCAATTTCCATAAGACTCAATGTTAAATGTTGAAAACCAAAAATGTTTATAACTTTTTTCATAGGTACCTAGAGGTCACAAAAATTTAACTACGCCTTTATATTAACTTTATCTAGCTGCTCATCAAGTTTTATCAAAATTTGTTCATTAAATCAACTATCGATAGAACCTCCTTAATCATATATAGATTCTGTATCTTGTAGTCCTACGCGCCATCGCGCCATGTTTTTATTAGTTGTTCTCTAACGCTCAATAGAGATTGTTGTATTGTGTGATCAACATTTCATATATATTACATTTGCTATAATTAAACCTAACTCTTTGTATCTGTTGTTATATTCCTGAATCACAGTATCCTTTCTGCGTATTTCTAATAGGTTATGGGCCCAGGAAGAATTTTGAAAAGGAAACGAAAAATTCGTGTGAACAGATTCTGAGGCGTGCGCGTCGTAAGTTTTGAGGTTAGCGTCCATGGTAGTGAATTAGTGAATGATCCGGAAAAATGAGTTCGTCAAATTACGTACGGGTTGAAACTCTTAACAAAGAGAACTACGATACATGGAAAATGCAAATATGGAAGCATTATTAGTGAAGAGTGACGAGTGGGAATACGTTAATGGTGATACCTTGAAACCTGAAGGGGACGATGCCGCAGCCATATCGGAATGGTCGAAAAAGGATAATAAGGCGAGATCTAATATCATCTTATCAATTAGCCCTCCCGAGTTAAAACAAATTAAAGGTTTAGTTACCTCTCGCGAAGTGTGGTTAAAGTTAGAGGGAATTTATCAATCTAAAGGGCCAGCTAGAAAAGCGACCCTTTTAAAACAACTCATGCTTTCAAAAATGGGGGAAGATGAGGAAGTGCGGGATCATATTGGTAAAATGTTTGACATAATTGATAAACTCGAGGAAATGGACGTAAAAATCGATAAAGACTTATTAACTGTTATGCTTTTATATAGTTTGCCATCTACGTTTGAGAACTTTAGATGCGCTATAGAATCTCGCGATGTATTGCCCTCGCCGGAAGTGATTCGTGTAAAAATCATAGAGGAAAGTGATGCCAGAAAGAACGAAACACGTGGTGCAGTGCAAAACGCGATGTTAGCGAAAAAGAACTATTTTAAGAATAAAAACAAGTCGGGAAATCGTGAACCTGAAAAAGGTGAATTTAAATTTCGTTGCCACCGGTGTAGGGAAATTGGACATAAAGCAGCGGACTGCAAATCGAAAAATGACGGAAAATCGAGATCTTACGCGAAAAATGCCGAAACTGTGACTTTGTGTGCAATTGAAAACTTTGTTGATTCGGAAGTTGAAGAAGCATTACGGGCTGACAGTGAAAATAGTGTTAAGAAATGGTGTCTGGACAGCGGTGCTACGTCGCATATTTGCAAAGACTCTCAAGTGTTTTCTGAATTAAATGAAATAAATGGAGGAATATTGAATCTCGCGAGTAATGATTCGACGGAAATTATTGCGAAAGGAACCGTATCACTTTCGACTGACGTCAATGGAACAACGAAAAATATTACTTTAAATAACGTGTTGCAAGTTCCGAATCTCCGCGAAAATTTAATGTCGGTTTCAGAAATCACAGACAAAGACTTTGTTGTTTCATTTAGTAAAAATTGTGCTAAAGTGACCGGGAAAAATGGTGAAACAAAATTGATTGCCGATCGGATTGGCGATCTGTATTTTGTACGGGAAAACAATGAGCATAAGTGTAAAATAAGTGCGGAAAATCATTCTTCAGCTCCTATGAAACTCGAAATATGGCATCGACGTATGGGCCACGTCAATGTAAACGATCTTCGAAACTGTGAACGTAGGGAAAGAATATTAGGAATGGACTTGGGAAAATGTGACGATAAATTTCAATGTGAAATTTGCCTTCGGTCTAAAATAACAAGAACTCCTTTTCCTAAAAAATCTGAAAGGAAATCGGACTTGCTGGAAATAGTACACTCTGATCTGTGCGGTCCGATGAGAGTGGAATCTCACAGCAAAGCCAAATATTTTATGACTTTCATAGATGACAGTTCACGTTGGTGCGAAGTCCGGTTCCTGAAAAGTAAAAATGAAGCATTCCAAGCGTTCAAGGACTACAAAGCTCTGGTAGAGAATCACAATGAGAAGAAGATGAAGTTTTATCAGACAGATAACGGGACAGAATTCTTAAATAAAGAGTTCAATGAATTTTTGAAGAAAAATGGAGTCCAGCGAAGGTTAACTGTGGCATACAGTCCAGAACAGAACGGGACTGCTGAAAGGAAGAACAGGACTCTTATGGAAATGGCTAGGTGTCTTTTACTTCAGTCGGAACTCCCCGCTTCTTTCTGGGCTGAAGCAGTCTCAACTGCCAACTATATCAGAAATCGATGTCCTACAAAAAGCCTGGATGGACGAACGCCTTATGAAGTGTGGAATGGTAGTGTACCAAACGTGAAGTATTTCAAGGAATTTGGAAGCAAGGTCTTCGTGCTGGACAGGAAACCTGGAAAATCGAAGCTTAAAGAACGCGGTAAGAAAGGAATTTTTCTTGGTTATGACGATAATTCTAAAGGATACAGAGTATGGATTCCTGAACAGAAAGTAACAGTAATTACTCGTGATGTTGTTTTTCTCAAGAACGAAAATTCGATCAACAAGGACTATGAAAACTTCGTTCCGGAGGAAGATGAAAATAAAAAAAGTGCGACCGAAAATCTACAATCAAGTGACAAAAATTGGGAAGTCGAAATTCCACTTGTGAAACAAAGTGAACCTAATGAAGAAAGGGAAAATCAAAACCAAAATGTTGACGAAATTCAGGAGGAAAATATCGATGACAATAATTATCTCAATCAAGTTTTACCCGATCAGGATGGAGAAATAAGAAGAGGACGAGGAAGACCAACGATAATTCGCACTGGAGAAAGGGGAAGGCCTAGGAAGATGTATCAAACACAAAACAGAACCAACCTTGATATCATTCCAGAAGAAGCTTGAATTTCAGAAGTACCCTTAAAACAGGCAATGTCAGGTGTCGACAAGGAAGAATGGCATGATGCTATGTCAAATGAAGTGAAATCGATTCTAAAAAACAATACATGGAAACTCGTGGAACGTCCTCCGAATCGTGACATCATTGGAAGCCGCATGATTTTAACAAATAAACATAATCCAGATGGAACACTACAAAGAAGGAAAGCTCGAATTGTGGCACGAGGTTTTGCTCAACGCCCCGGAATCCACTTTAATGAGACTTTTTCTCCGGTAGCTAGATTGAGTTCGATTCGCCTTCTAGTAGCGCTTGCAGTAGAACACAATATGTCAATTAAACAATTTGATGTGGAAACCGCCTTCTTAAATGGTGTAATTGAGGAGGACGTACACATGGAGACTCCGAATTTCTTGGCAGAATCCTTGGAAAGAATACTTCAAGATGAAAGCAGTACCAGCGAAATTGGTTTGAAGGCGAAAAACATGCTCGAAGATTTGAAAACTGGAGACAAGGTATGCTTATTGCAGAAGTCTATCTATGAGCTTAAACAAGCAGGGAGAAATTGGTTCAAAAAGTTGGATAGCGTCTTAAAGAATTTTGGAGCAACACCATCACAGGCTGATCCTTGTGTTTACTATTTGGGTCGAGGGGAAGATGCATTGTTCATCATCATTTATGTGGATGATATTTTAGCTATTTCTCGAAAGATTACTCAAATAAATAAATTTAAAGAATCACTTTCAAAGGAATTTCAGATCAAGGATCTAGGTGAACCGAAGTGCTGCCTAGGAATAGAATTTTCACACAAGGACGGAACCATTGCATTGAACCAGAAGGGATACATCTCAGAATTATTGGATCGTTTCAGAATGTCTGAATCGAAACCTGTATCAACACCCATGGACATCAACGTTAAATTAACGAAACAGGAAAACGAAATTACAAGTGAGGAAAAGAATTTGCCTTATCAAGAACTCGTGGGTGCTCTCATGTATCTGGCAGTGGCTACGAGACCGGATATTGCACATGCAGTAAGTGCACTTGGACAGTTCAACTCGTGTTATGGACAGACTCATTGGACAGCAGCTAAGCGGGTCTTAAGATACCTAAAGGGCACAATGGACTTGGGTCTTTTATTTCAACGCTCTGGAAAACAGCGAACTGGGTATGTTGACGCAGATTGGGCGTCATGTCTGGTGGATAGACGGTCATACACAGGATATGTATTTCAACTTAGTAATGGGACAATTTCATGGAATTCTTTAAAGCAGAGGACGATTACCTTATCGTCTACAGAAGCCGAATATATGGCGTTAACAGAGGCTACAAAAGAAGCAATCCATTTAAGGAGTTTCCTGACAGAATTGGGATTTGATAAATTATCATGTGTCCAGATTTTCACCGACAATATGGGATCCCAACGACTTGCAGAAAATCCGATGTATCACGCTCGGACCAAGCACATACATGTTCGACATCATTTTGTCCGAGATGTTTTGAAAAATAAAATAATAACACTCGACCACATTTCCACGGATGATATGACAGCGGACATTTTGACGAAGGGTTTGGCAAAACCTAAGCATCAACGATTTGTGAATTTACTTGGAACTTTCTAGTGTTAAAAGTGAGTGAACCTTATATCGAGGGGAAGTGTTAGAATGACATTTGAATATATTATCGATACGCGGTTTGTATAGTGCTGCCACCTTTTAATCATATAGATTCTGTATCTTGTAGTCCTACGCGCCATCGCGCCACGTTTTTATTAGTTGTTCTCTAACGCTCAATAGAGATTGTTGTATTGTGTGATCAACATTTCATATTGTGACGTTTTAATTTGAACAATTGATATTATTGTCCAAAGTTCTGCTTACGTCAGGCAAAATCCGACGCATTCAACATAAGAAAATAAATAGAAATTTATAGCAATAAACTTCGCCGTCAGGCGCCAATTAATTTTAAGATTAATTAATAAACTTTAATATCGACTCGGCTCAACTCACAACAATTCAAGACCTCTGAGTTTCTCTCTCACTCAGAGGGAATTCTGCTCGACAATTGGCAAGCAGAAATTGCCAACGGCGAGACACGACTGGCACAGTATCGTCAAAAACGACTTACCCACGGTGTTCCTCCTTTTGGTCTCCAACTTTGGCTCTCCCTCTGGTTCTTCCAGGCTCGTCCTCAAAAGGTTTAGAAGGAACAGCAAGGAGTAGGAATCCAAAATTTACAAATTACACACTACACCGTGAATTCACAGTTCAAATCTGACCTATTTATTATTTTCGAGTACACACTTCACTCCTTCTCTCCACCACGCACACAATACACGCTCGATTGACAAAAGAAAAACGGAAAAACGGAGATTAGTTTTACAAGGCAATAGCCTGGCGAACTCACAAAAACCGTTATGGCGGTGAAAGTACAGGGCACCTGTAGCGTCGTGATTTCTCCGCACGTGGCTCGTCTTCTTCTTCCTTTTTCTCAATTTCGGTACTGGCCCTGCCATCTATCACTTTTCCCGGTGAGCTAGCCGCACGACCTACTTTCTCTATTACTAGTGGGTCAGCCGGCGACACTAGCTTTCCCTAATTACCATGATAATTGAGTATCGTGGTTCGGGGATCTCTCCAACAGGTGGCGCGACGATTCAGATTTTCTAATAATCGGATCTGGCCATTGACAACGTCACAATATATTACATTTGCTATAATTAAACCTAACTCTTTGTATCTGTTGTTATGTTCCTGAATCACAGTATCCTTCCTGCGTATTTCTAATACGAACATTCTATTCTTTTGAATTGACTACCTAGAATCGTTAGCAGTCAATTCAAAAGAATAGAACTTCATATTTTTTTCAAGAACTTGCAATACCATAAAACTTTGCGCATTAGGAAAAATAGAAAATTTGAATTCTTTTCTATCTCCCGATCGACGAGAGCAATAGAGAAGAATTGATTTTTCTGAAATTTTGATGGTTCCCGTGGAATAGAACTCTGAGGTAAATTTGCGTATTCAGAATAATTCAAAATTCTCGTTTTTAAGCATATTTTCTAGAAATTGAATTCTTTTCTATTCTACGCTTCTTACCGGGTAGATCGTACTAATTCCGGATTCACTGGTTATACACAAACCTATTAAGTTTGGATTTATCCGAACTAATTCTGAGTGACGAAAACCTGACCATAAGCAGACTGTTTCGGATTAGCTGCGGATTCACTGGTTAAACCAATCGGATTACTTCTGCATTTACTAGTTGTACATATATAATCTGACTAACTTCGGACTAAATAGGACTAATTACGGATTCAATAGTTATAAAAAACGGAATTGATTTTAAACTTAATTCAGGGTCAACAACTCCACAATAAATCGTACTGTTGTGGACAAATTCCGGATTAGCCCGAAATCGGTCCGACTTTTTATTTAGAATTTAGAATTTCTTTTAGAATTTAGAATTTCTTTATTTTATTTTGTTCCAGGAAAACCATGAGAACAATAATCAAAATACAATTTCAAAATATACATAATACATATCAAGAATAATACAAATTCATAAAGCAATTTGAATTTAAAGTTGAATAACAAAAATAATGCTTAAAATACAACAATATAACGATAAGAAACAAGTACATTCATTTTAAAAATCATACATTAAACATACAAGTGATAAGAGACTCTACTACTCTGAATAAAAACAAAAATTTAATTTAAAAACAATTGAAGTATACATAATTTTAGTCACAAAAAGAGTCACTTAGTCACAATATCACTGAGCCAATAAATATCTAAAAAGCTTAGACTTAAAAATAGCAATACTTTCTGCTTTGGTTATCGAACCAGGAAGAGAGTTCCAAAAAGTTGTAGCAGTAACAATGAAAGAACTTTTATATTGTTCCGTTCGACACAGAGGCACCCTCAACAGATTAGGATTTCTCATCTCTCTCGAGGTAATTTCACTTCTAAAAATAAACTTTTCATATAAATAACTAGGCTTTTTAGAATTTAAAATTACATATGTCAAACTTCCAATAAAAAATAAACGTCTGTTTTTAACATGCAACCACCCCAGTCTTTCACGATAAGGAGAAATACGCTCATCTCTTTTCAAATTAAAAATAAACCTTATACATGAATTAAGAAGTTTCTCAAGCTTATCATTGAGTTCATCTGTCAAATCATTATAAACAGCACAACAATAGTCGAAATGAGGTAATATCAAAGAAGAGACAAGCTGTGTTTTTAATTTAATAGACAGAGCATTTCTATTTGACTTGAATTGTTGCAATGTTGCATAAACCTTTCTACAAATGTTACCAACATGTTTTTCCCAAGAAAGAGTTGGATTAAAAATAACTCCCAAGTTCTTAACAAGCTGCACATAAGGGATGACTGTATTATTTATCTTAATGGGACTACACTGATTTAAGTCCAATCTGTTCACATTCCAGGATGAACCAATTATCATTGAATAACTTTTATTAAGATTTATTTTAAGTTTATTTGACTCCGCCCAATTGTAAACAGCTTTTACATCCTCATTAATCAGTGCCACACTTTCCTTTAAATCATCAAGACTACAATGTACATAGATTTGCAGATCATCAACAAAATACATATGCTTTGTATGCTTAAGAATACTCCTTAAATCATTTGTGAAAAGTATAAACAGTAAAGGACCCAATACCGAACCCTGTGGGACGCCTGTTCCAATAAGACCCCATTCAGATATTTCACCATCCTGTCCATAGACAGATTGCCTTCTGCAAGACAAATAGGACGCAAACCATCTCAAAACAGACGCTGACAGACCAAAAGACTTTAATTTTAATAACAATAGACTGTGAGGGACCATGTCAAAGGCCTTGCTAAAATCAAAGAAGATAATTATAGTTACCTTCCTGTTATCAATAGCATAAAGTATGTCATCAGTAATTTTAAGTAAAAGTGTTTGAGTGTTTAATCCTTTTCTGTAGCCAGACTGAAATGGATCAAGAATGTTATTAGACTCTACAAATTCAATTAGCTGATCATGCACACACCTCTCAAGAACCTTTGACAGACCACACAGAATGGCAACCGGTCTATACTCCCCAGGATGATGTGGAATCTTAACTTTATTAACTGGTTTAATAAGAACATTCTTCCATTCATCAGGAAAAACTGAGGTTTGCAGAGATTGATTAAAAAGTTGAAGCAAAAAAGGAAGCAAAACTGACATCGCTTTTTTTATAATGCTGATCGAATGACCATCAAATCCCTGCGCTTCAGTTTTTATACCCTTTAAAGCATTTAATATGTCAGAAGGACCAATATCTCGAAAATAAAAAAAGCCATCATCAAAGTCAACATCAATAAGGAGATCCGAGAGCAGCTGAGGCGTTATATTAAAAGACTGATTTCCACAAATAGTTAAAAAATAATCATTAATTTCATTTACAGTAAAAATAAGTGGAGAATCATTTATATTTTTCTCCACAACACCAAGATGTCTCAATTCCTTCCACAGATCTCTCTGGTCTGTCATTCCCTGCAGCCTGTCTGCATTATAGCAATCACGCTTCTCTTTCACCAAAAACTTAACTTTATTTCTTAATGTTTTATATTTATTCTTAATTGCAATATCTCCTACTCTCTTCCATGCTCGAAAAGCAGAGTCTCTTTCTTTAATAAGATCCTTAATCTCTACACTCATCCATGGACATAATTTATTTTTCTTTATTTTAAAAGTATTTAAAGGTGCATGCTCATCTAACGCTGCATTAATCACATTACAGATAAAAGTTAACTTATCATCAACTGAAAAAAGTTGCAAAAAATCATCCCAGTCAACATTACTAAGAGTTGATAAAAAAGCCATATCATTAATTCCTTTTAGATTTCGACCTAACCTCGCAGAACACTTTTGCACATTAAATTTCCATTTATAAGTTAATTCAATAAGTTCATGTCCCGCAACAAAAGGAACATGAGACTGAGAAAAAGAAATTAATTTACTTTCATCATCAACAACACATAAGTCTAGCCAAGAATCAGAATTTCTTGTGTGGTGAGTAGCAGCATATGGAACAATAAACAAATTCAAAGATTCAAAAAAAGACCTGAGATAACCAGATTGAGATGAATTTTTGTTTAAATCGTAATTAAAATCTCCACATATTATTATATTATCATATCCATTAATAAATCTTGTAAAATGATATTCAAATTTTTCAAGGTTATTACCGTTTGGTCTTCGATAAAGCACAGTAAAAAGAAGTGGTTTAATACCCTGTTTATTGATTTCGATAATAACATACTCTGGTTCATTATCAAATTTACCAGGAGATGAATGAAGAACCCTAAACTTTAAATCACTCCTCACATATGCCGCAACTCCACCACCTCGCTTTTCTTTTCTATCTCTGCGTATCAAATTATAATTATTAATTTTTACCATACTGTCTCTAATCTCTTCAGTTAACCACGTTTCACTTAAGGCTACAATATGAAATTCATTTGATAACAAATGAGCTCTCAAAAGATTTATATTTGATTTAAGCGAATTTATGTTAATATGGCAAATCCTCAATGATGAAACTTCAGTAGCTCTAGAAGAACCGGAGCATATGGGCATTAGACTTGAAGGCAGAGGTTGAGGAAGCACAGGTGGTAGTCATGCCTTCAATAAATCCAGGTCCTCATTGGAAATTATCTTAATAACTTCCCCTCTATCAACACGTCTCACAAATATTGTACATTCTTTGTGCCACACGTATCTGTATTGCAAGAGTTTCGCCTTATTTCTGACTTTTTTGAGCAAGTTATAAAAATCAGGAGGTAAATATACATTTACATATACACGACATTTCGGCAAAGAGGAACAAACTTCGGTTGACAGAAGGGACTTTTTGCTCTTCATTGCAGATACAAATTCACTACCGGGTCTAGTCGAAGAAAAACGCACCAACACTGAGCGATTTTTAACCTCCAGTGGTTCCGCCGATGCCACTGAAGTATTTCTAGCAGGCATTCTAAATGTATCAATAATTTCCACTGGAGCAAGTATAACTTTCAGAACAGAGGCAATCGAACAAACAAGCTGTCTCAAATCTTCTTCACTACTTTCTGGCAAACCCGAAATAACCACTGAGTCTGCACATTGTTTCACCTCAGTTCTCATCAAGCGCATATTAAGTTTTTCACGATCACTTTGAAGTTCCACCACTTGC
Organism: Leptopilina heterotoma; assembly: GCF_015476425.1. Taxonomy (NCBI): domain Eukaryota; kingdom Metazoa; phylum Arthropoda; class Insecta; order Hymenoptera; family Figitidae; genus Leptopilina; species Leptopilina heterotoma. The sequence goes on from NW_025110854.1 coordinate 252,662, forward strand.
TCTTTTAGGGACTCATTAACTTCAGAAATTTTTGACACTTTGCTATTTAACTCCTTTGTTTGTTGAGCAATATCATTAAGTTTCACAGAGGTTTCCTCCATTTTTTTCTGTAACTCAGGTAGACATCCAACTTTAATTTTAATTTCAGAAAGATCAGAATTTAAGTCACTTTGCTCCTTTCGAAGAGCTGACACTTGATTTGAACAACTTGTAATGGCAGACATAAGTTGCTCAAATTGAGAATAAGAAATTGACTCACTTTCTGTAGTGTCCATTTTTTCGTGCCGAGTACCACTTTCTTCCCTTAAATCAATCTTAATTAATTCCTCCTTACAAAGAACCAACTCGTTATTTGGATTATATACTTTGTGAGTATAACAAGTCGCATTTGTGTGAAAGTATTTGTCACATTTTCGACAATAAACCGCAATTTTTATTATGACCTTTTTACAAAACTGACATAGTACTGGCATTTTCACAAAAAATCAAAAAATAAAAAGAAGAGATTAAGTACTCAGAAAATAATAAATATCCCTGCACATTAGGCAATCAAGATTACATTAGAGCAGATATTAACGTGCTCCTAAAATATAGACAACCCAATTAACAGCACTGATAAGATTGATAAGGTAGATCACAAATAAAAGTGTCCCATTGATATTACAGGATTCACTAATCACTGTTTTCAATTTTGCTCATAAGATGTCATTAACGTCAGCCAATAAATTATGACGTCATAACAATTGTCTCAAAAAACAAGAAATACTAAAAACACTAAAAAAACAATGCAAATTATAAAAATTGCATGTAAAACACATCTACCAAATCACAGCAGCAAAAATGGGACTGCACCTTCAGCATCAGCTCTGACAAAATAAGCTGCACAAATCAACTACAAACAGTTCACTCAAGTCCATTGACAGTTGCAATAAATAACTATAAATAACTGTGTTCCAGTTATTTTACGAAACAAATATGCACAAAAACAATGCAACAAATAACAGTTTCATCGCATAGTCCATAACAAACTCAAAAATATACCACAAACAGAAGAATTATAAAATTATAAAGACATTTTGTAAGAGCACTGAAATAACACGTTACTCACACTTACTTACACTTTTTGTATGCCTATATTTAGGGTATTTACTTATGGTAAATAAAATATTTACTTTTGCAGTCAATTTGATTTTACACAAGTATTATTAGGTATCTTTTTTAATATTATAATTAACACTGATGCGTTAGTTTTTCGTAATTTCTTTTCGTGGCACTTGATAAATTCTATTATGAATTGGAACTCCGATGCGAGCGTGGTATTGTGGTTAGTGTATTCGATTTCGGTGCGATATAATGTTAGATAGGTGTAGGTTCGAATCCCCAAGCGTTAGAAATTTTAAGTTAATGTAAATAAAATTGCGATATAGGTAAACCGAAAAATATGTTGAATGTACCATAAAGTAATAATAATTAATATGTGTAACTTGTATAATTATTTTTTTATTAACATTCACTAAATTGTCCGGGCGGACTTTTGACTGTTTCGGACTAATTCCGGATTCACTAGTTAAAATTAACTGATTAATGTCGGACTTCATCGGACCAACTCCGGATTTACTAGTTGTTTACAAACCGTATAGAGTTCGAATTTATTCGGATTAATTTCGGGTGACAAAAACCTGACCATAAACCGCACTGTATATATAGTATATATAGCACTGTATATATATACAAGATCTTGTACATGATCATGTGTAAGATCTTGTACAAGAATTTTAAGCAGGGTAGAACCCCTCTCAGTAAAAAAAAAGTATTGGAAGAGAGCGAAATCGCATTGGCGGTGAGTTTCTGCCAATACGTTTTCGCGTGAAAACCGTATTGGGAATTCTGCCAATCCTGTCCTCTGGAACATTTCGATTTCACGTTTATTGATCGACTCGACTGTGTACTGTTGATCTATTACCACATGATTTAGGGGAGCTTTCGACGTTCGCGCTAGGGGCCCTCTGAGTTTGTCAAATTTAATTTATTTACATTTTAACAAAATTTTATATTTCCTGTTCGTTATCAGCATTTTTACACATTAAATCAATCAGTCTTTTTGATTAAAATGCCAAATCGAGTCAATAAACGTGAAATCGAAAGATTCAAGAGGACAGCATTGACGGTGAAAAAGCAGGATTGGCAGAATGCCCCTAATACGGTTTTCACGCAAAAACGTATTGGCAGAAACTCACCGCCAATGCGATTTCGCTCTCTTCCAATACTTTTTTTTACGGAAGCGCCTACGCGCCACGAGGCAAAGAGAGGAAACCTGCTTCTGCTAATGTCGTTTTAGCTTGTGAAACATAGGAACACGTTCGATGGTTCGCTGGTTCGGTGGTTCGATGATGTGATTGTTGCTAAATAAAAAATTTAAAATAAGAAATAAAAAAAATTAGACAAGTGCGAGTTGTACTCGCACTGCAATGGCGGGTTCCGTACACAAATATTAAAACAATACTTGCAACATTTATCGGTAATTAGTGAAATTAAAATAAACAATTAAAAAAATATATTAAAATCATTTGATAAAAAAGAATAACTAAAAAAATTAATGTATTGTATATATCTAATATTGTAAACAATAATAAGCAGAGAAACTATAATTTTGAAAATTTTGTTCCTCTGCTTATTATTGTTTACAATATTAGATATACAATACTTTAATTTTTTTTAGTTATTTCTTCTTATCAAATGATTTTAATATATTTTTTTAATTGTTTATTTTAATTCTACTAATTGCCGATAAATGTTGCAAGTATTGTTTTAATATTTGTGTACGGAACCCGCCATTGCAGTGCGAGTACAACTCGCACTTGTCCAATTTTTTTTTATTTTTAGTTAAGAAATTAAAGTCAGAAAACAATCTCTCATTTATTCTCTTAAAATTTCACTCTTCCTTAAAATATTTAATGCCACGTGTTTAAACTAAAAAAAATTAAAAATTTTTTTTTTTTTTGAAAAAAAAAATTAAAAAAATTTTTTTTTTTTAAAAAGTTTCTTAAATAAATTTTTTGTCGTCAGACTGTAATAATACACCAGGATACCAATTTTCAGCTCATTAGGTCAAATAATGTAAAAGTTAGTGAAAAAAAAATTTTTTTTTTAATTTTTTAGTTTTTCCTTGACAACGCTATGGCCATCATTACATATCAAGTTCTCTATATTTTTCCTGTAATATTCGAGTAAAAATACACCAGCATGCAAAATTTCAGCTCTCCATGTCGAATATTTTAGAAGTTAAGGGGGGGGAATGGTTACTTTTTATGCATTTTTGGCCAAAAATCTTGTTATTTCCTTGACAACGCCATGCCCATCACGTCTAATCACATTCGCTATATTTTTCATGTAATCTACGAGTGAAAATACATATCTGGACCAAATTTGAGCTCTTTAGGTCAAATAGTTTAGCCGCTAGGGGGGGGGGACACGATTTGGCTACGGACAACAGAGTCTCACCAATAGGGTTCCGCCGATACACCGTAGGTGTACGGAACTCTAAAAATGAACCAAATTAATTTAAATTGACAATTTTAATGTAATAAAATATTTTTTAGGTATTATTTATAACAGATATTAGTTACGAGGTAAATTAGGTGCTTTAAAAAAAATCATATATTTTGAGGTTATAAAATGTTATCACATTTAAGGCCTAATGTTGACCTTTTTCCATTACTTTTTCATAACACATTTTATAACCTCAAAATATATGATTTTTTTAAAGCACCTAATTTACCTCGTAATTAATATCTGTTATAAATAATACCTAAAAAATATTTTATTACATTAAAATTGTCAATTTAAATTAATTTGGTTCATTTTTATTTCTTATTTTAAATTTTTTATTTAGCAACAATCACATCATCGAACCAGCGAACCATCGAACGTGTTCCTATGTTTCACAAGCTAAAACGACATTAGCAGAAACAGGTTTCCTCTCTTTGCCTCGTGGCGCGTAGGCGCTTCCGTATTTTTTTACTGGTCTGTTAAGCCCTAAGCACAACTGAGTCGGGTGCGGGAGACGATTTCGGGATATGGGCTTCCTAACCTCAAAATGTATGTAAATCTTACATATCCCGAAACCGTCTTCCGAAAAGGCCAACGCAGAATAGATCTGTAACCGGAACCGCAATCGTAACCGTAAGCGTAAGAATGAGTTAGAGAAGGATAAACAATATACCTATCCTTCTTTAACTCATTCTTACGGTTACGCTTACGATTGCGGTTCCGGTTACAGATCTATTCTGCGTTGGCCTAAACCCAACCAGTTGTGCTTAGGCCTTTAAAAGTATTAGTAAAAACAAAAACCCGTCGAAGAGTATTTTTATAAAATAAGTGAATTTTTGTAGTCATTTGTAGTTTTATATTTATTTATTGATAATTTTTATCAAGAAAATTTATATTAAACCATGTATTTTTAGCGACAGTCTCATTATGATTGTGTGGATCTTTTTTTGTCAAACAAATTGTCCACAACACAATCGAGATTCGTCTCGAGATTCGTAAAGTGACATCTCTTGTTTATGTTTAGAACAAAACTTTGTTCCAGAAATGAGCTCAATATCGCGCAACCATTGCAAAGCTTTTTCTCGAGTTGAGAGTAATAAGCTTAGACGAAACAAATTATAAATACCATCCATATACTGTACTGTAGAGAAAAAATATAAATGAAAAGCGTGAAAAAGCCAATGTGATCACTGTAAAAACATGTGTCTCAATGTAAGACGTTTTGTCCCCACTTTTGAAACATTTATTGAGGTGTTTTACCTCAAAATTATTGAGGTAAAACACCTCAAATGTTTCAAAAGTGGGGACAAAAACGTCTTACATTGAGACACTGTTTTTACAGTGATTCTTATTAACTATTTCAGTCGGTAGTTACCAACATTAAACAACTGTTATAAAATCACTTTATTTTGTACTCAATTTAAAACTTGGCGCTACAGCCACACAAACGGAAGGTTAGGTTAGGTCAGGTAGAGCGTGAGTAGACGAGAATGAAAAGAGACAGAGAATAGAACATGGCGAGCGAGTGAGGGCCGTGAGCGGCGTGAGTTTTGTGTATGTGAGAACGAAATATCGAAGCCTAACCAGATTCTTTTGTCGTGTCCCTTAAATTTATATTTTAATAAACTTAACCTTTTCTTATTATAGTTTTGTGCATTGATAAATTTTTTCTATTCCCTAAAAACCTTTAACAAATCAGAAGTGGGATAACCACGTTTCTTTTTCGCGTCGGTTTGTTCTCCCTGTGAAATGTGTCTGGTGGTCCCAATTAATGTGGTCAATGGAAGACGAATTTGAAGAATTTCAAAAGAAAGCAGTTGGTGATCAACGTTCAAGTATGAGTGAAAAGGAAGAACTATTGAAGGAGGTGGAGAGACAAAAGAGAAGACGTGCGGAGGAAAAAGCAATCTATGACCAAAGAGCGGCGTCATTGATGCAGGAACTACAACGTCAGAAGGAGGGATTTGAAGCAGAGAGGTTGGCTCTTCTCAGGGCCAACGAAGAGGCATTAGGAGTGGGCTCACAGGTTGCGAGCGGTGGTATGGGCACGATACCCACAGAAAATATCATCTCGGATAGTGACCAGTGTTGCCAGATTGAAAGATTTTTCTGCAAATTTAAAGAAATTTTGAATGTGTTCAGATATTTAAAGAAATTGAAGAAATTTCTTAATAATTTGAAGATTTTCTAAAAAGAAATTTTTTAAATGTTTTTCTATGTTTTCATTACGATAGTATGACAGAATTAAAGAATATGAATGATTGGTGTACACGCGAAAAGTTCTTACATCAGAATTAAAGAGTGTTTCTAATTGGGTAAAATTCTAAAAATTTTATTAGCCAATGCAAAGTAGACAATTCTTCATACTGAAGTTGCCTCTGAGTCTTTTCGACTTCAAGTTTCTAATCTATGCCTGATACTGTTTTCCCGTTAACCTTGCTTTAACCTAAAATTATAAACAGTGATTTTATTTCGTAACGAAATTGCATTGGGTGAAGCAAGAAGACTATATACAGGAGGAACAACTGGAGTATTTCCAATGGTCCCGATTTTAACGGACGATTGGGTGTACTACCCCGAGGCGCACTAGTCTTCTGCACATCTCAACACATGCATAACTGTGTATATTTTATATATATTCCATCTGACAGCTGTAACAGCTGCAATTTTTTATTATCCCCTCATATTGAATAATAAGTGTAAATATTAAGTGAACTTAATATTTTTAATACAGAAATTTCTAATAAAAGTGAGAAGTGTATTTAACACTAGTGTTTTTAATTATGATTCGTATTGATGAAGAGTGTTAATTTCAATAATAAAAGTTGTAATGGGATTTTCATAACCATTTTTTATCTTACAATAAAAAAAGGGTATGTTATATTATAAATTATTATCTATTCTATTGTAATATATAATTTATTATATATTTATTATTGCTGCAATTATATTTATTTCTGTTATAGCATTGTATTTGAGGTTAACCATAACCTCCAAAGAGGAATTTTTCCAACTGAACTAAGTTTTCGGATTTAACGCTCTACGATATTTCAAAGATTTTAAAAGAGATTTATAAATTATAAAAACTAATAAAGATGAAATCAAGCAAAAATATTTCAGAAGATACAAACTCTTTTATGGCATTTCATTTAGTGTTTTCAAAATCAACTGTCACAGAACTTGCACATAACCAAGAAAATTGTAAACAAAACAAACACACATTATTTAAAGATACACAGATAGAGTTTATACAGTTATGCATGTGTTGCGATGTGCAGAAGACTAGTGCGCCTCGGGGTAGTACGCCCAGTCGTCCGTTAAAAACGGGACCACTGCTCTCTATGAACAAGCAGGCGAGTTGGTTCTCCTGTATATAGTCTTCTTGGGGTGAAGTCAAAGGATTTGAGGTAAGTCAAAATTATTTGCAAAAGTTCTAATAGTACTGTAAATTTTCAAATAATTTATGTGCTCAAAATTACGTAAATAATATTAATAAAATTTAATTCTTTCACAGATTATATTTATTATTGAAAGTTGATGACTTGATGACTTCATTTTCTACTAAATATTTTTAAATTGCACGTGCCATAGACAGATTGTTCTAATGATCAAAGGAATATGCGTTGATATTTTGTGTGATCTGTGATGTTTTGAAATACTGGTGTGGATAATTTGAAACTTTTGAAGAGGATTATTTTAATGACAAAAGTTGTAATAAATCTAATATCAAGATTTTAATTCGGTAAGAGTTAATACGTAAAAATGATCTAACATAATATACATTTCAGGTGTACGACATACAAACATAACCTATAATTACTATTTCTTTTATTTCTGAACTTATTTCAATTAAAAAAAAATAAAATTAGTATAATGTCAATTCCATTTTATGAAATAAAATAACGATAAAATTTATTTTCTCAGAAATATACACAATGAACGAAATTCCAAACGACGAAACAAGTGGAGACTCGGATAGCAGTATTGCAGTAAAAGAAATTGTAAAAAAAATGTCGCAATAAAAAGGAAAAAAAATATCTTCAAAAATATCAAAGTGCTTGGGAGAAAGTAGCAGAATTTAAAAACTGGATAAAACCTAGCAATAAAGGAATACATTTTTTTTTGTGTAACTACTGTGATCAGTCATATAAAGCTGGGAAAGTTGAGGTTCTCCGTCATTTGAAATCCAAAAAACATCAAGAAAATGCGTCTAAATACGATAAAAAACAAACTGTTTTGACTAACAATATTGGATTTGATGTAAAATTAAATATTGAAAAAAAGTCGAAAAGAAATGAGTTGAGAATTGCAAGTTTCATAGCTGAACACAATTTGTCTTTTTGCACGTCAAATCACCTCGTTAAACTTATTCAAAACTTACATCTAGAAGAAGAAGTGGTGAAGAAGATGACTTGCGGTCGAACAAAATGTAAATCATTAATAGTTAATGTAATCGGTGAATACAGTTTAGAAAATTTATTGAAAAAAATGAGAGAAGAAAAATTTTCAATAATCATTGATGAGTCGACGGATAAGTCAAGTGTAAAAGCTTTAGCTATCGTAGTACGATTATATGTTGATTCTAAAGCACAGGACAATTTTTTAACTTTAAAAGAAGTACCTCAAGCAGATTCTAATAGTCTTTATTCTGAAATAGTCGGATTTTTCAACAAAAACAACATACCTTATAAAAAAAACTTATTGGGATTTGGTGCAGATGGTGCATCAGTGATGATGGGAAAACACCATTCTGTTTCCGTTTTACTCAAAAAAGATGTTCCTACATTGTTCATTTTGAAATGTATATGCCACTCTTTTGCATTGTGTGCATCTAGCGCTTGTAAACAACTTCCCAATGAGGTTGAAGCTTTGATTTGTCAAGTTTACACGTACATGCACAGAAGCTTCAAAAGGTTATCTGAATTCAGGGAATTCCAAAAATTTCTGGAATTAAAACCTCACAAAATGCTTCATCCTTGCCAAACACGGTGGCTGTCTTTGGGGATCGCTGTTGAACGGGTCAGGGAACAATATTCTGCACTCAAACTGTACTTTACTTCGGAACATTTGAACAAGGACTGCGATGACAAACCAGGTGCTACTGCAACTCATATTTTACTAGAAAATCCAATCAATAAGCTTTATTTAGATTTTTTAAGTTTCGTGTTACCATTATTTACCGAATTGAATATGGAATTTCAATCTGAGAGTAGTAAAATTTATCTGATTAACGAGAAAATTTCTCAAGTTTACAAAACTTTATTAGACTGCTATATAAAAAGAAGTTATATTGATAAAACGCCGTTAGATCGCTTACAATTTTGAAATCCAGAAAATTTTTTGAATCTGGAAGAAGTTTACTTAGGTCCAGCAGTTGCATCATCTTTAGCAAGAAATTCAGATGTATTTGAAAGGCCTGCATTACAAGAATTCAGATTAAAATGTCTTAACTTTTATATCGAGGCAGCTCACCAATTATACGTTAGGTTTCCTTTTAATTCTGAGTACCAAAAATTGCTGGAACAAATGAAAATATTGGATCCTTCTTTTTTTAAAGTTAATCGACCGCAATCAGTAGCAGTTTTAGCCACTATATTTCCTTCAAATATGTTTAATGTGGAATTATTAGACAGGCAATGGCGTTTATTGCGGAATGATGATTATATTAAAAATGAAAAGTCGAATGATTTCGACCAATTTTGGTTTGGAATTTCCAAAATCTTCAATAGTGACGGGACTCTGAAATATGACCAGGTATTTAAATTAATTCAAGCAATCTCTATTCTTCCACACAGCAGTGCAGCTGTTGAGAGAATTTTCTCGCAAATAAATTTAAACAAAAATAAGTCAAGAAATTTATTGCAAACAAATTCAATCAGTGGAATCTTGCACTCTAAAAGATTGATAAATAATAATTGTTATGATTACATAATTTCGAATGAGATGATTAAAAAGCACAATTCAAATATGTACTGAAAATAATTTATTTGCAATTGTGATTTGATATTGTGATTGATATTTAAAAAAGATTTCTCAGTTTAGTATTATTATACCAAAAATTAGTTAATTTTTAAGTATTATTTTTATTTCTTAAGAAGTTACTTTACTTAATGCCATTTTCATGATTTATGGTAATTTACAGTGCCTGAAATTAATAACTGTGTATTTGTGATTTTAAAATTTAAGAATACGATAAATGTGATTTTTAAAAGAAGATTAATGATTCTACATATTAAAGTCTCATAATATTTAAGACTACGAAAACAAAAATTATTAGAAACGTTATGTATTTCTTAAAAAAATTAATTTTTAAAATTATAGTTATTTACAGTACCTGAAATTAATAACTGTGTATTTGTGATATTAAAATTTAAGAACACGATAAATGTTATTGTTAAAAGAAGATTAATGATTCTACATATTAAAGTCTCATAATATTTAAGACTACGAAAACAAAAATTATTAGAAACGTTATGTATTTCTTAAAAAAATTAATTTTTAAAATTATAGTTATTTACAGTACCTGAAATTAATAACTGTGTATTTGTGATATTAAAATTTAAGAACACGATAAATGTTATTGTTAAAAGAAGATTAATGATTCTACATATTAAAGTCTCATATTATTTAAGACTACGAAAACAAAAATTATTAGAAACATTATGTATTTCTTAAAAGAATTTATTTTTAAAAAGCGAAATGTTGAATAAATTCAGAACTCTAATATGATTTTTCTTTTTTTGAAACTAAATAATTTTTATTATTTCAAAAATGTTTTAATAACTATTACACTCTAAAAAAAGTAAGCATGAATATTTCTTAATTTATATTTTTTAAATTTACATTTACAATACTTATCATATTTAATTTATATAAATAAATTATGTTTTCACCTTTTTATATTAAGGTAAGTTTAAAAATCCCGCGCAAACATAACCTTCTTTAACAATATATGTTACAAATTATTCTTGTGAATTTTAGCTTAAATCGGATTACTGTCTAAAATTCGATGAAAAATTCGAATTTGAAGTTTACAAAAAAATTTTTAATTTGCAGAAATTTTGAAGAAATTTTGGTTTAAAAATCTGAAGATTTTTAAAGATAAATTTCGGAAGTCTAAAGATTTTTATTCTCTGCCATCTGGCAACACGGATAGTGACACGGCTGGCTCAAGTCAAGCTGAATTGGCTCGCGCATTAAATTCGATTTCATTACTCCTAGAACGATCGCTAAATCAAGAAGGGAATGGGCGGACGAACCTTCAGATGGTGATGGGTGACCCAAGTGCATAAATTCGAGATTTTTTTGGGAACGAGGGTCCAGCAAAAGCACGAGTCTGGCTTGCGGAGCTAGAAAATGTGAGAAGATTAAACGAATGGTCCGATAGAGTTACATTGAGTGTCGCAAAGGCTCACTTAAAAGAGGGCGCTTTAAAATGGTTGCTGACAAAGATGGCAGTCATCGTGAACATGGCTTCATTCACAAAGGCGTTTAGAGCGACATTCACTTATCATCAAAGCATGAGTGAAAGATTAAAAACAATGATGTCGAGACGACAAGGATATAAAGAAACGGTTCAAGACTATTTTCTCGATAAAGTTTTGTTATGTGAAGGTATTGGTCTGAACATTGTCGAAATACGTGACGAAGTGGCAAGCGGGCTTTGGTCTAGAGAAGCAACAAACTTTATCCTGTGTCGAAATTTCGAATCCACCGACGACATTCTACAGGAACTGGTCAGATTCGAGCAGATTGATAGGACGAGAAGGGAGAGAATCAACGAGAGGCGAGCAGATCAACCAAGCGGACAAAATTCAAAACCAACACGAGAGCAGACGACGAAAGTGTCATTTCAAGGATTCAATACCAACAGCGAGGGAACAACAAAAAAGGAACCTGAGCAGACATCATCATCGACAAGTAAAATTAATGTCAAGGATGTAAAAAAATGTTACAATTGTAACCAACCTGGTCACATGGCTAAAGACTGTAAGTTACCAAAAAGAGAAATTAAATGTTATTTATGTGAAGGTTTAGGGCACATAGCGAGTCGATGCCCCAAGCGTCACGAGGTAAAAAAGGAAGCGATTCAATTGGTAAGTGACTCAAATACTAATGATTCTATAAAAAAGTTTATACGTGATGTTAAACTAGGTGGAAGGGAAGTGCGAGCACAAATTGACATGGGTGCGTCGGTATGCACGGTAAAATCGACGGTTGTCTTGAAGGGAGGGTTTAAAATGTTACGAAAACATTGTCAATTGGAGGGTTTCGGCGGGAGTAGAGTTGAAAGCCCGGGAACTATTAATGAAATTCTCCTTTTCGATGATTTAAAACCAAGATTAATAACACTGTTGGTAGTTCCTGATGACGTCCAGTGTATCGATATTATTTTAGGGCGTCCCTTCACGGAGGCTTTGGACTTAACCTATACGAGGTATGGTCTAGAGTTAAATTTTTCAGAGACAGATTTGAGTGAATTCGAAAGATTAACAGACGGTAAAGTAGAAATACACGCGAACGAACAAAAAAAGATGGAACCAGGGTCCATATACCTAATTAATACAATTGTAGACAACCGCGAAATCGTCTTACCTGTTATGAACATGTCTGATAAAATCGAGAAAATAGATATTGGTCAAAAAATTATAGGTAAAATTTTAATGGTCGAAGAAAAAGTGATTAAGATAAAGGATAAAATTACATTCGAAGAAGTCATAACAGATGAGTCGATTACATTTGATCAAAAGCAAAATTTAGTAGATATTTTAAATGAGTATCGAGATTGCATTTCAAAAAACTTAGAAGAACTCGGGAAAACAAATTGCATTAAAATGAAAATTGAAATGAAAGAGGACGCACAACCGGTTCAGTGCAAACCCTATAGATTAAACGCGGACGACAGACAGGACTTGGACCAAATTATAACACTTTATAAAAAACTAAACATTGTAAGCGAAACAGATGCAGAATACGCTAGTCCAGCATTCTTAAGACGAAAAAAAGATGGCACACCGCGCGCGATTATGGACTACAGGGAGATAAATAAAAATACGAAAGCTATCAATTTCCCCATACCAAACTTTGACGACTTACTCGAAAATTTTCATAATTTTAGACTTGGCGTGGGCTAATCTACAAGTCCCTTTAGAGGAAGAGTCGAAAAAATACACGTCCTTCATCACCGAAACTCAAACCGGAAAATTTGAGAGAGCTATGTTCGGGTTAGCCGGAGCCCCGAAGTATTTCGCGAAACTCATGGATAAGGTTTTAGGAATTGCAAGACGAAAGGGGAAAGCGTTCACCTTTTTCGACGACACTTGCATTTACGCCAGCTCCTGGGAGGAGCTGCTTGAAAACTTGATATTTGTCCTAAAATTATTAAAAGATGCAAACTTAACAATTAATTTAAAGAAAAGTAGATTCGGGCTGAAAAAGGTCGAATACCTTGGTTATGTCTTGGGTGAGGGAGTGATTCAACCAGGAAGGGTAAAAATTAGAGCAATCGCGGATTTCCCGAAACCCAAATCGGTTCACGAAGTGAGACAATTTTTGGGCATGGCCAGTTTTTTTAGGCTCTTCGTGCCAAATTTTGCGCAAACAGCTTCACCTTTAACCGATCTATTAAAACAAAGTAACGAATTTGTTTGGTCGAAAGAATGTGAGGAGGCATTTGATACTCTAAAGCTAAATTTATTACGCGAACCAGTTTTGAAAGTGTATAATCCGAAAGCGTGGAAAACGGAATTACACACAGACGCATCCTCCAAGGGAATAGGAGCAATCCTATTACAGGCCGATAGGGAAAATGATCCACTCCGAATGATTTACGCGGTAAGTAGACGTACGAGCGAAACGGAAGAGAAATACCATTCAAGCCGACTTGAATTGATGGCCATTAAGTGGGCCTTAGAAAGACTTAGGCCATACTTAATCGCTATCCCATTTACAGTCATTACAGACTGTCAGTGCCTTGTAAATGTCAATGCGTGGAAAACGCAGAATCCACAAATTGCCCGTTGGATAAGTCAATTATCCGAATTTAACTTAGAGATTAAACATCGACAAGGGAGCAAAATTTTACACGTTGATGCTCTATCGAGAGCACCAATTGATGACACTCCAAACGCGAACATAATGACAATTGAAACTAAAGAAGACGAGATATTAATGCATCAAAGATCGGATGAGAATCTAAAAATAATTATCGAGATATTAGAAAAAAAGAACGCGACAGATCGAAATCGGAAAAAGGGTTAGTACGAGATTTTTGCTTAAAGGACGGGTTACTGTACAACAGAGCAACAGCGCGAAGTTTATGTTATACCGAAGTCTTTCAGAAAGGCTATTGTATTGAGGTACATACCACGACCTTTCGAGTCATTTTGGGGTAGATAAAACCGTAAAGCGAATCAGCAACTATTTCTATTTCCCGAAAATGCGCAGGTATGTGAAATTTCACATCAGGAACTGCTTGGAGTGTATATTATCGAAAAGGAAAAGCGGACGTCAAGCTGGGGAATTGAATCCGATCCCTCCAGGCAATCGCCCCTTCGAGATTGTGCATATCGACCACTTAGGTCCATTCATTACAACTACGCGGAAAAATAGTTATATCATCGGATTGATAGATAACCTAACGAAGTATGCGTACATACAACCAGTTAGAAATGTAAAAGCGACTACGACGGTACAAAAGGTAGAGGAATTTATCTTGACATTTGGTGCTCCGAGAAGAATAATCACAGATAGAGGTACGAGTTTCACGTCCCAAGGCTTTCAAGCGCTATGTGAGAAATATCAGATTCGACATACTTTAAATTCTACGCGACACCCGCAAGCAAACGGGCTTATTGAACGTCTAAATCAAACGTTGTTGCCATTGATGAAATGTTTAATTGACGGCGAAGAATCAGACAATTGGGACCTGAAACTCAAGAAAATCGAAAGAGATATAAACAGTATGGTGAGTGTTGCGACGGAAAAGAGCCCGTATGAAGCGTTATATGGCTATTTGCCACGATTTGAGGATTGTCAAACTCGAAATATTACAGTAGACTGCGAAACATATAGATGTCCAGTTGAAATTCAAAAAGAAATTCGTGAAAGTATTCGACGAACTCAGAGTGAGTATAAATCGCGCTATGATGTAAATCGATTGAAAAACATAACTTTTAAGCAGGGAGATATTGTTTTCATTAAAAAGTCACCGATAGCTACTGGATTCTCCACCAAACTTCAGAAATGCTTTAGTGGACCACTAGTGGTCACAAGAGTAGAGTCAAGTAATACATATCGTTCAAAAAAACTAAATAAGATTAACGATCGAGGATACGAAACAACGGCTCATGTGAGCCAGCTGAAGATTTGGAGAGGAAATCAGGATAGCGAGTGCGAGAGTGATAATATGGAGAGTGATGTTGATGAGTCTGAAGTCGAGAATGAAAATGCCATTGACGATAAGAACGATGAACTAGTTGAGACGAAAAATTCGGAAAATGTTATTCAAGAATCAAAAATTGTAATTCCAGAGAAAAGAGTGCGACGAAAACCCAAATACTTAAATGACTATGTAACATAGAGGTTTGGAGACCAAACCCCTGACAGGATAGCCGATTGTTATAAAATCACTTTATTTTGTACTCAATTTAAAACTTGGCGCTACAGCCACACAAACGGAAGGTTAGGTTAGGTCAGGTAGAGCGTGAGTAGACGAGAATGAAAAGAGACAGAGAATAGAACATGGCGAGCGAGTGAGGGCCGTGAGCGGCGTGAGTTTTGTGTATGTGAGAACGAAATATCGAAGCCTAACCAGATTCTTTTGTTGTGTCCCTTAAATTTATATTTTAATAAACTTAACCTTTTCTTATTATAGTTTTGCGCATTGATAAATTTTTTCTATTCCCTAAAAACCTTTAACACAACCTTCATATATGGAGTAATGATTTTTGCCTTGTTGCAGATCAAAGAAAGAGAAACAAAATTTGTGCAGAAGAAAAGATATCAACAAGGTTTTTTCATCAAAATGATTGGATAACGATCATTAGATCTTAACATTACAATAGTTAATAAAAAAACTTTCGAAAAACGTGTAGGTACCTCCGATAGTCTTAGTGACTATTTTTTTAGAAAATTGGAAAGAACTGTTAACCACTAGGAATAGTATATTATGTGGCAAGCACGTAAAGCAATACTTTTTAGGTGAGGATGTCGTTTTCAATACGAGCTGCTCAATCGTTCTATCTTTCAATCATTCAATCTCAATCCCAATCTCAATCATACAATTTTTCAATCATTCAATTATTCAATCCCAATCATTCAATCGTTCAATCCGAGGGGGTATTTTCTTGCGTATTGGAGTGTACACATTCCTGGTAATAGCTATGTAATACCCGTAATAGTGCGTAATGGTGCGTAATAGTCAGTAATATAGCGTATTACCGAGTAATAGCTGTGTAATAGTAAGTAATATCGTGTAATAGTCGCGTAATAGTATTTTTATTTGCATAGTTCAATTTATCAAATAATTAATTAACTAGATTGTCAAACACAGAAATTTGACTCTTATAAATATGGATGTTCATGGGTACTATGACATTAAAAATTATATTTGTACAGTACCACGCCCTCAAATAGAGGAAAATAATTTTAAGTTACTATGTACATTAAACTCGATTTTAAATGCTTCAAGTGTTTCATGATTAAATTTGATCTAAATTTTGTAGGTGCGGAAAGTTTGATAAATTGCTCATTGTAATGCAAAAATACAGTTTTATATAAATCGCTTTTTTCATTATTAATACTTTTAAACTTGTTAATTTTTGTATATTCGATTAATTAAAGTATTTTTAAAGTCAAAACTTCGTGGTAAATTATGATTTAACGTATTTTTATTTTTATTTTATCAACACGGTAATTGGATAACGTTTTGAACTTGTGCGCCAAATACCGTGGGTCGTTATTATCATTAAAAATAATATGTAAAGTAACAAATCGTGCTTTTCAAGTTAAAGGAGAACCGCAGGAATTAAAAAATAATTTCAGAATGATTTAGACCAAATACTATTGTTATTTTAATAATAAGTACTATTTTCATAAAAAATATTTAATTAAATATTATTAGGTATGTATGTACTAAATAAAGGCACTAAATAAAGTTATTAATAGATTTATAACGAATTCTGTGATTATTATTAGTATCTGCTAAAATATAAGAATATTTATTGTTAAATTAATTAACCACTGTTTCAAATTTGCTTAATTTCATTCAACCGTTTGCGAATTCTACAACTTGAAATTTTCGCGGTATAAGGCACACGGTAAAGGCGCTCGCACAGCTCCTACTGCCTGCCTACCTGCCTGCAGGTTGACATGGTAACACATAAGAGTAAGAGAGTCAGAAAATTCAAATTAAATGTTTTTTCTCTCTCACTCTTATGGCGCCTGCCTGCACAGGCAGGCAGGCAGTGAGGTGAGAGTGTACCTTTACTAGATCATCCACGGTATTTGGCACACGGTATTCCGATCATGAAGCTTTGTGCACCACGGTAATACCAGCACTTGCATTACTTTCAAAAATATTTATTATATAATAAAATATACGCACTACGACATTCTAAATTTTTTTATTATATCAAATAAAGTCAAAGATCAATTTAAAAAAAAAATATACAAATATTTTGTGAGGTTTGTTCACAATCTATTGACTAAGTTTGCATTAGATTTCAAACCACGGTAATACCTACATTTACCCTATGTACTTATAACTGAATTTTATTATTTATTTCATCCAAAATACTCAGAATTACACCTGTACTGCCGTCCTGATTTAAAAACACCATATCTACACTTTTTATCAAAAATGAGTTTTTTATACGGTTGGATTCGTAAAAAAAAGATGAATTTTTCTATGCTAATTAGAATTATTAATCTTAATTAATTTTCGAGTTAATTAGGAGTTAATTTTACTAAAAAGCACTATCTACATCGATTTCCGACGAATCCTGATGTTAAGTGGCCTAACTACAGGCCTAACTACAGTTTATGAGGATTTCAGGTCGTTTGACCAGTGACTTCCTGATGAACAAGGCCTATCTACGTAGTTATGGTTTTTTAGATCAGGAACTCGAGCTTTGTAGAGGCTACTTTCCTGATGGACTTGAGCTGTTTCTCCATGATAAAAAGCACATCTGCGTAGATATGCTTTTTAGTAAGGATTCCCCGCGATTTTTCACTTAATAAATTAGCACAACTACAGTTTTGCATATTTGCAATGAAAAATTGAAATTTTTTTTGCATAATAAAATTCAGCGTACCCGAATTACTCAAGAAGCATCACTACCTTTTGAAAAAACATTATGTTAAAGAAAGTATTAATAAAAACGTATTTTGTCAAATATCTCGAAACAACCCAAAATGTAGATATGGTGTTTTTAAATCAGGACGGCAGTGTAATATTGTGTAATATTCCTGTAATATAGCGTAATATTCGGGTAATATAACGTATTGGCGTAATACTAGCGTAATAGGCGTATTAGCCGTAATGTGCGTAATAGGGATTACTGTGTACACCATTTTTCTTAGAAAATACCCCCTCGGTTCAATCATTCAACCTCAATCATTCAATCCCAATCTCAGGGTGGAGTCCCATGACAGCGTTTTGCGTTGCGTCGTAATGGGAGAGAAAAAGACGCAAATATACGTTTGCTGCATTCTCTCTTATTACAACGCAACGCAAAACGCTGCCATGGGACTGCGGCCTCAGGCTGGAGTCCCATGACAGCGTTTTGCGTTGCGTTTTGTAACTAGGCAATGAGTGTGAGAGAGATACAGATATATGTTTGCTCTATTTGCACTCATTGCCTAGTTACAAAACGCAACGCAAAACGGTGCCATGGGACTGCACTCTCAATCATTCAATTTTTCAATAATTCAATCTTTCAATCAGAAACTACTGAACTCCTATATTATTTAAAGTTTTTTTAAAAAGTAATCCCAGCAAACACTGTTACAGATCTGTTACAGAACTGTGACAAATAATTGAAGAACATGTGATGTAACTGGTGACTCACAGGGGACTCACTGGGTACGCAAAATGTCGTAGTCAGAAGGTTGTCACAGTTAAGTAACAGATCTGTAACATGGTGACGAAGATACTTGTCACAGTTCTAGAACAGTTACAAATTTCTGTTACTTATATCTGTCATTAAAAAATATTTTAATTAAAATTAAAAAAATATTCCACGCTGTTCTCACATGTCATACATACCCGGAATATTTATACATGTCGAAGAAAATTTGTTTTGCTATTTATTTAAATATTTACAACCACGAGGTCTCGAACGCAAGACGCAGCTAGGAGTGGATTATAAATCAAACGCTCTACCAACTGCGCCACGGAGGCTCATGAAAGGAAGTTTAGAATTTACATATATAACGAAGGAACTATGAAAATGTGCTTTGTAACTTGAAAAAGGATACTGTATTTGCAACAATAGTATAATTATGTTATGTATAATATACATTATATTTAATAATGTTAATTGAAAAATGTAAATTTTCAAAGTTACAAGCATAAGGAAAGGCTTAAAAATTACTTTTTAAATGAAAGATTAAAGCAATAATTTTAAGCTTAATTAATGAAATTTCTACATTTTTATAACAAATTTATATTCTATAATTTTTCATTTAAATATAAATAGATTTTACAAAATTCTTTGTGAAATTAATTTATCAAAAAAATTTGCTATTACGAATAATAATAATGTCAAACAATTAACGAATAATTACATTCTCGATTACATTACATGCACCTTTAAAACATTTATGAGACTTTTATACATAATAATATTGTTTAAATAGTCACTAGAAGAATAATAAAACTGAAGAAAATTTAAAGATAGAGTAAAAAATGCTACTGATAGTAGTATAAAAGAAATAAGAAAGCAATTTGTTGTCAATAATTACTATATGAGTGATTCTCCACAAAGTGGTAACTTTTGAATATGTTAAAATTTTCTTTTTTAATTAAATTTTTTGGAAATTTTTTATTTAGATCTTTTTAATAAAGCTTGAAAATGATTATTTTATAGATATTTGAGTTTAATTCTTTCTTTAGTTTTATATACAAACAATTTAAAAATTTGTAATTTAAAGGTTAAATAATTTATTTGAAAAAGTTAATTTTCGACTGTGAATAATTATAAATAGTGTAAATAAGCAAATAATTACTTTAAACTGCTTTAATAAATAAATAAATAAATAATACAGTACCGGCCAAAATTGTCAGTCCACCCATTTTTGAAGGAATGAAAAAAATTTTTTAACATAAAATTTATGAAAACTCAAAATTTTTTTGGTTTATATTTTGAAAGACAATAAAATTTTGAAAAGAATAAGACCTCACAGAAGTTATTTGACCAAAATTTGTAGAAGATGTTCTTAAAAATCGTCATTTTCAATGTTTTACAAAAATTTGAATAACTTCTAAAATAATGAACGCTTTTTAATAATCTTAGGCTTATTTTAAAGGTCGTTTTCTACGGAATAAGCATTACTTATAGGCATTAACCTGTAATTTTTTATTTGGAATAAGCATGACGTCAAAGTTGGACAAAAAAATTAGAAAAATTTGAAATAAATTTTTTGTACTAAAAACTATTCTAGAACATATATAAAACATGATATGGTGAAGATTTTTAAAGAAAAGTTAATAAAAAAATATGTTTGAATTTCAAAAATTATTTTTCTTTTAATAATATTATTTCAAATTTTTTGAATTTTTTTGTCCAACTTTGACGTCATGCTTATTCCAAGTAAAAAATTACAGGTTAATGCCTATAAGTAATGCTTATTCCGTAGAAAATGACCTTTAAAATAAGCCAAAGATTATTAAAAAGCGTTCATTATTTTAGAAGTTATTCAAATTTTTGTAAAACATTGAAAATGACGATTATTAAGAATATCTTCTACAAATTTTGGGCAAATGACTTCTGTGAGGTCTTATTCTTTTCAAAATTTTATCCTCTTACAAAATATAAACCAAAAAAAATTTTAGTTTTCATGAATTTTACGTTAAAGAATTTTTTTCATTCCTTTAAAAATGGGTGGACTGACAATTTCGGACGGTACTGTATTTTTACTCATACCTGTTATTGAAATTACTTGTTTTGATACAGGTTAATCGAGGTTAATAATATTTATTCAAGAAAACAAAACACTTCCATTACGCGAAACGAAATTAGGAACTGGAGTTTACAGGAACTGGAGTTTACAAATCAAAGAAAAAAATTCATTGAAACCGTAAAAATTCATAAAAATAAACAATTTTTGCAGATTATTAAAGAGATTTGCTTACTCTAAATCACTATTATTTTATTTTTTTTTTATACATTTAGAATTCGGCAATTTTGTCGGGTATGGAGTTACATACCATTAAAATACGCTATAAAATAATAGTAACTTTTGTAGTTTTAAATCTAAAAATTATATTTCTTTTTGCAAATTTAACATAAATACAACTTATTAACTTAATAATATTAATGGCAAATAAAATCGCACTAAAAAAGGGAATAAAATTAATGAAAATCAATGAAATTGTAAACTCCAGTTCTAAATAAAAAAAGATTGGGGAAAATATTAAAAAAATATTTTTACACAGATTTTTTAATGGAAATTAGAAAACGACACACTAAAACTTAGTTTTTGAGATGAACTTTCGAATAGAATAAATAAAAAAACGTTTAAAATAAAGTTTGTGTAAAATAAAACATATTAAACTTCATGATTCATGTGTGGAGAAACGACAAATGTGCATTTTTTGAACATTTGCAATTGAATTACAACTTTTGTTTTAATTAAAAAAATTTTTTCGATTATGATATTACTAAAAACATATTGAAGATTAATTATGCAAAAGTTTGAAGTAGATTAGATAACAATTTTTCAAGTTATTAAATAGGAAACAGAGGGGAAGCAAAAGTGACCACTTAATGAAGAATCACCCATATAGGTATTTTTTATAAATTATTACGAATTATATTATATTATATTAAAAATAATATGAACTACACCAAATTTGTTAGAAGAGTTTAACATTGTTCGGACAATGTTAAACTGTATATTACAGAACTGCATTGCAACAGATGTTTAGACCAATTACACAACAATGTTCATACACAGTTATAGAACAAGGTTGGAACAACAGTTACAGAAAATTTGCGACATTAAAGTTATGTAACTCTTACATCACATTGTGATAGAACTGTGACATAAGCATAATACAGAACTATTCTGTAACTAACTTGTAACTATGTTCTAGAACTCTGTTACAATCAGGTTCTATCACAGATCTATAACTAGTTAGGAACAAATGTTCTATAACACTGTAACCTCACTGTTATAGAATACTTATATAACGTGTTTGCTAGGTATACTACAATAGTCAATTAGAAAGTGAATTTGATCCCCGTTCTATTACAAAAAAACGAGAGAACACGTGGGGAAGGCGGGCTTCGCCCGCCACTGTGGTGTCCTCTCCACTGGGCACTTTAAAAAAAATCTTTTTTTCGGAACACGTTGGAGGGGGTAGGGTCTACGTTGGTTACCTTCTATTACCAACTAGAAAGTCAATTTGAATCCCTTTTTATTACTTAAAAAGTAAAAAGCGAGAGTTCTGTGTTTTTTAGGAGTTAAATGCAAAAAAAACAATTTTATGGTGTCATTTATGGTTTTTACCATGAAATTTTAATTTTCACAAATTTTTTATCTGATTTTCTTAATCAGCGCCCTGAATTACATAAAAATGTTACTGACTTTCTTTAAGAATAATTCTGCTTTATTAGAATTCGTATTTTAGACAATTTTATGGTATTGAACAAAAAGGTATTGCACGAAGAAAATGTTCTTTTGTTGGGAATATTTTTTGAAATTCTGTGTTTTTTAGGAGTTAAATGCAAAAAACCACATTTTTATGGTTTTTACCATAAAATTTTAATTTTCTCAAATTTTCAATCTGATTTTCTTGATCAGCGCCCTGAATTACATAAATGTTACTGATTTTCTTTAAGAATAATTCTGTTTTATTAGAATTCGTATTTTAGAGAATTTTATGGTATTTTACGTTTTTCTCGAGAACTAATCACAATTGGACAAAAATGTATTGTACGAAAAAGATGTGTTTTGTTAAGGCCAATGTTTATAAATTAATATTTTTTAATCAAATATGGCTAATATTCTAAATCAGTCTAATACCAACAAGAATGCCAAGTTTCACTTTAATCCATCAAGCAGTTTTCCCGTGATACGCAAACAAAATTTTGCAGACACATATAAATACACAAATTTTTTATAATGCCTTTTCTGGATTCCCTATTGCTCAAAATAATAAAGTAGTAAATTATTTTAATTTAGTTCTTGTTTTAAATAGTATGGTAATATTTTGCCAACAAAGTAACTAAAATGATTATATTTTTATTGACTTAAAAACAGTGAAAAAATTCATGAATTTCTCCGAATTTAAGAAAACTTATGAAAGGATACTGAATAACATTATTTAATTGGAAGAATTGGGGAGAATATTCACGATTTTGTGTATTTTTACAAATTTTTTGTTTTATAAAACGTACAAGACGAATCTTAGCCTAAAAAATGTCAATAATTGATACTTATGCAATTGCAATGTTAATTTAAAATTAAATAAGATTTTTTTTGTGGTTCTTTAGGATCAGTAATTTGGAAAAGAAAATAAAAAAAAAAAAAAAATTAATTAATTTAAAAAAGAAACAAAAAACAAAAAACAAAACAAAAAAAAAACCAAAAAAAAAAAACATAAACAAAAACAAATTTAAGAAAAAATTAATAAATTAATAACAAATAAAATAATCTTACAATTGTCACATGCGATTCATTCATAAATATTATAAATATAAACAAATAAATATGTACATTGCAGAATTAATAAAATTTACTGATGAGGATCCAAACCAGGATCGAAACGTCTAAAGAACAAAAAATTTAGTTTCTTTTCCAAATTACTGATCCTAAAGAACCACAAAAAAAATCTTATTTAATTACAATACTTGGATCACAAAAGAGTCATACATCTTGTTAATTTAAAAACTGTTTAATGAAACTTGGAAGAAATCTTCAGAAGGATGTGTTCACAATATATTTATTTGAATTGTTAAGGAATTTTTTTAAAACAATTTAGATTTTTAGTGAAGACAATATTGAAAAAATTTCCCTGGTGACGGTAAAAGTACTCCAGAATTGTTATACAATCATAATTATCAAATACAATGATTTGCTTTATTGATTTTTAGACTTTTTTTTATTTAACAGTTTTTGTAATTGTATAAACATTTGAATAAAAATGATTAAAATATAAAAAGGAATAAGGAAAATGAGTAATTTACACTTGAAAGAAAAAGTCATCTGTATTAATTATTTATTTTTTATTTAACATCAAAAGTAATGACACTTGGGTTGGACAATGTCTCTCGTTTATTCCTTAATGTATTCGCGTGTGAAAACAGAACTTATAGATAATCATACGAAAGGAATTTTTATTTTGAAGGTATAAGATAGTAGACAAGATCAATGTGTGTTCAGGTGGATGTGTAGTGGCGTTTTTCTGTGTATTTAATATGCGTGCGTGTAACGGTGTGTAATACATGTGCTGCTAACGAAAACACAAAAACTGTAGGGACTCAAGCGTCGAGTGTGATCTTCCGTTAATTAATCGGGCAGGTCGTTCTCAGGCGAGTCCCCAGTCACGCACAATCTGCCTGTCCGTTTTCAATTATTTAAAATATTTACAATATTAATAAAACATTATTCAATTTTTCTCATAATCATTCAATAATTCTGTAACATGTGACGGTCTGTACAGGCACGAAGACCTCATTCCAATGTTTAGTTTGCAAACTCACAGTCTCAAGGCTTACTCTTTGCTAATTTTGGTTCATTTCTATCCTCGAGCATTTACATTTTTTCAAAAGACTGATTTTAAATTTGCGTCTTTTGCTCACGACTACGAGGACGCGACTCAAGAAGAAATGCTAGATAAATATTTCACCTGTACCCGTTCAGTCTGTCACATATTTTTTCTGGTCTTAGACCGAGATTTCCTCGCACCTTCTCCATTTATCATCATCTTTTTTAATTTTTTTTACTTAAACTTACTTTGTTTTTTCTTCAACAACACGAGCTAAACTAAACCATATATAATAATTACATCTAATAATATCTTATTTTAACATGTATTATATTATCATTATAATAATAATAATTATTATATTATTTAAATTATTAGCCTAAAATGAGAGGCGGCGCACGATGGCAAAGCATTTTATTTGGGCTTCTACGCCCCCCGACACGGAACACCCTGTTAACAACCGCGGATCCATCATCTTTCTCGCAAGCGTTTACAAAAATCAATGCCGAGCCTCCAAATGCTCCGAGCCTCCCTGGCAAACTTTTCTCTTCGATTAGTTGAATTATTCAACACCGAACACTGCTTAATATCATAAACTTAATTTTTAAGAATTTTTAAATATTTTGCCAATTGTAATTGCGTAATTGTAAGCAAGAAATAGAAGGTACTTTATATTTATGAAACGACAGCTATTTTGGAAAGACTATTTTAAAATACTTTTCAAGTTACAGTGTTGAGTTACCTATGCACCAAGTGTTGATTAATAAAACTTTACAGGGTCAAGGTGTTAACCTTCTCGACGAAATAATAAATTTTTGCACTCGGCGCATCCTCTGGACTCCACCAGTCTCCCACAACAGTGTGTGACGCTTATTCACTGGCGGAAAGTTCGCACAGCCCCTCGCGAGCATAACAAGAAAAAAATAATCGGAAGAGCTGAGGAGCTCACGCATTTCTTGCTGCTGGCTCGGTACTCCCTTATTTATCAAATTGATGGGGAAACTGGTAAAGGAAGAACGTGCATTTTTTAACGCGTGTATGACACCTCGAGAACATCTCGATTATATGAACACTTTAGGTAGGTTTCGGGCCTGAGTTTCCGGGCCGAGACATGAGCGTGTGATTGTGTTACATATGTACGTGATACTCGACTTGGAGACGGGCTTTTCTAATGTGCGTCGCGCAGATAACGATATTATCGAACCGGACAGAGCGACATGCAGCTTTAGAAAATCCGGTACCCAGTCAAAGAATATTTATTTTGTGTATTTTCTGTTGGCCCCGGTTGATCTCCGATCCCAAAAGTCACATGGCAGGCATTTAAGTCACTTTTGTAAAGAGCGTTATTCGAGTCGATACCGTTGGTTGAGAACAGGGCGTTCGACGTTTCGGGGTTAAGTGATTTCTCGATAGCGAGTTTTGTACACCACTGGCGTTTTACAACCTATGAAAAACTAAGAGAATGAATGTTTTTATCCTTACTGTTTTTCTTTCTTTAATTCGATCACCTACATAAGAATGTGTTTTTTACTTTCCCCCTTTCTCCGTCTACAACCATCCTGCTCCTACTGTTTCTCTCAGCTCCTATTCACGTTATACTTTATTACGATTAAATCAATAACAGTTTCCCTCCCCCCACCCAACCCAAACCCTATTTTTTAATTTTTTTCCTTTTTTGGTCGCGGTGTACTTTGGCTCTACGAATACCGCGTCGTCCGCGTAATAATTTAATTCGAAATCTCTTGTAGTTGGTATTGATTGGCTAATATTTATACTATTTAACTTGTTTTCGCTTTCTGTGTGTTTCGTCCAAGACTCAAACTACTGATTATACGCAATCTGTTCAGAGCTACTCGGAATAAGATTAAAACCGAACGATATTATTTCTTGTACAATAATGATAATAATAATAATAATAATAATGATGATAATAATAATAATAATAATAATAATAATAATAATAATAATAATAATAATAATAATAATAATAATAATAATAATTTTAATGAATACTGCGAACGCGATTTTTCATTTTTAAATATTCCATTAGTTATTTTAATAAAACTTCTTTTTCTCTCTTTAACTAGGGCGTGCCAATCTAGCGTACGGTTTTATTAGCAATTTATGGATTTGAGTGGAGATTCTTCATTTTACAAGACGAATGGAGTGTTGCTGCTGTTGTTTTCGTCTGCCTTCACTTATAGCTGAATCTAATATTCAATGAGTTTCTTAGTATATTGGATTGTTAGTTACTCCACTTCTTAGTCTCCAATAATAAGGGCTTGCCTGGTTTGATTAATGATGAGAGAGAAAGTTAAGATGAAACTTGTCAAATTTATAAGATATTCGAGCAATAATGTTTAATTTGTTTGGCGAGTTGCATCTTCATCTTATACTAAGATTTCTCCTCTACATTCTTTTTAGGCCTTTCTTAAATTCTTCCGCACACAATCGTTTATTTTTGGTGTCGTCATTCCGTCCCTCATATTACGAAGTTCGTATTGACTGAAGATTGTTGAGTCTGAGCAAGCAGAGCAGGAATGACGAGTTACTGTTTGTAACAGCGCCCTAGTCTCAACGCACGATGTCGCCCACGTAGAACACTCTTGGCGACGTCTTCGTCGTTGTTATCGGTTTGTTCGATGTGAAAAAACCTAAAGCCAAGCGAATCGGCTATAATAATGATGAATGCAGTCAAGCCTACCTCGCGACGATGATAGACCCAATAGCACGCCCTATGTAAAACGTGTAAATGTATGTATTTCTTTTTTTGTGAATGAATACTTTTTCTCATTTTGTAAATGATTTTTTATTTTTGTTTCTTTTCATGTGTTTCTGCGTGGGTATGCTTTCTCTTCTGCCGCTGCTTCTCTATTTCGTTGCGACAGGGCATCTAATAATAAGTTTCTTGTTCTAGCCAACCACCTGGATTTCGACGAATATAAAATCGCCTTGTTTCATCGTAAATGAAGATGGCCAACATGAATGGAAGTGCTGGTAACCACCAAACAAACCTGCAATCAATCATTTCATAACAGTTAGCATTTTTAGAGTTTACTTTCTTTAAATTAGTTTTCATTTATTGTCATTATAATTACATTGTTTGCCTCTAACATTTTTTGGAATAAAAGAAAGAAGAAAGAGTTGCAGTCAAACCTTTCTCTAAGAACACCAAGTTTACGCAGAGAAAAAAGAACGTTTGTTGTTGTTACAAAATTTGTTGTTACCTTAACAGATTTATTCTTATTAGAAACAATTTGAATTGCTAGGACAACAGAATGAATTTGTTAGTTCTATATTAACAATCTTTTTGTCAACGTAACAATCCTTTTTTTCTCCGTGTAGATGGTCTTACCGAGAGGCGAGCCACTTCAGGAGAAATAATTGCACATGGTTGTTCGAATTCAATTTTATTATTTATAATACTGATTAATTTTAGTTTTAAAAAATATAAACATTTTTAATCGAGTATCGATTTTCCAATTTAATATCCAGGACCACAAAGAAAGTTTTTTTTTCATCACACATGCACGTGCTTTGCAGTCAGACGTAAAGCAAAATAAAACAATAAAGTGAACGTAAGCATGTGATAGAAAAGAACAAACATATTTTCTGTCTATTTTCATCTCATGCTTGCGTCCCGTTAGCGTTTTATTCTGCTGATTCGCATTTAACACAACTGCTCTGTCGACAATTAAAGCAGTTATCTTTTTTTCTCCCCGTGCATTTGTCTTTTGTACCAAATCGAAAACTGAAATTTAGGTTCGCTTTTCGGGTCGTAACTGGAAAAATCGTGCATTTGTGATAAAAAATATTATGTAGTGTGACATGAAATACTTCCTAGTTAAAAATTGTGCAAGATCCTGAATATTTCCATGTACATAAATTATGCATTTTTATACACATGATCTTGTACGTGACCAGTTGTGGAAATTGGAACAGTATCTTAAAGGGATCCTTTAAGGTTCCTCTACAGAAACCCAGAAGAATCCTTCACGGAATCTTTTACAGTATCCTACATAGGGTCCTGCCAGGATCCGTTGCAGGGTATTGGAACGAGGGTCCCATACAGATTCCAGTGCTATCAATTCGCTAACATTAGCTATCAATGTTTCATGTAAAGGTTCCTATACAGGAACACTGGCGTGACCGTTATTTTGCGAAAGTTATAATCTCTTAGGTCGCCGGGCTGAATTTGCTTTAGAATGTGAAAAAAATGAGCCGTGCACAAGAACAGCCCAATCGATCAATATTAACCCGTGCCACCGAATGGTTAAAGTTTAAATGGGATTTAACATAAGATTAGTGCACTTTTTTACATTTTATATTATAACTTTTTTTATTAATCTTTTCTTTTGATGATATGCATATTTATTGTTTTGGGTGTGCTGAACATAAATCCGATGTCAAAAATAAGTATTTGCAGCTGCCAGCTGTCAATAAAGTTGTCAATCTTTAAAAACGACCGATTTTGTGGGATTTTGCATTAATTTACTCATATAAAAATTAAATTACTTATACACGAATGTAGTATTAAATTACTAATGTAATTTAATATGAAAGTCTTATTTTCAGAAGTTTGACAGCTTGATTGTCAGTTGTCAACTGTCCATATTACATATTTCTATTTAAGTTTATCTCAGTGTTCTTAAAATAACTTTATATTAGTATATGAGTAATTTAATGTAAAAATTGTCAAAAACTCTTGTTTTTAAAATCTTGACAGCTGTCAACTGTCAATATAACATATTGCTACTTGAATTGTCTTTAGTGTTCTTAAAATACTTTTACATGAGTAAATTAATGTAAAATCTAAAATCCCACAAAAACTGTCGTTTTTAATAGAAAATAATGCCATGCGCGCATGACATGTTTTGCGTGTCATACATTTTTGTAAGGGGCCTATAAAAATCCGAATTAAAAAATTTCAAAACTTTTCTAAATAAAATTTCATAAATTTACAGTAATGTTTATAAGATAGAAATGTGAATAGAATCATAAAAAATTTAGAAACCTTTAAGAATTTTAGAATATTTTCATGTTTTCCATTACATCAAGAAACTTTTAGAAATTCTATTACTTTTTCTGGATTTACTGATTTTATAGGAACCCTGTGATTTAATTTGTGGAAAATATATTATAAATGAATATCTTACTTGAGAGGAAACATGCGAAGACCCTTGTCCATTCCAGGTGTGTAACTCAGGAAAGCAGCAAGTGCTGTTTCAAAGATTAATCCAAAGTTAAGGGCCCAATTTCTCATTCCTTGATGGAAGAGGGAATTCCGTCTTGTTTTGCAGACAATCAAGTCAGCCCATTGCACTATGACAATCGACACGAAGAATGCCGTATGGCAGGTGAATTCCAACGTCTTACGATCTCTATATGTCTGCAGAAAGAGTTTCATTATTTTCTGATCAAGGTGCATTACTTGATAGTTATAGAAGTTAATCAATCTTTTACGTCCGAGAAATAGTAATTATAGTAAGGAGAATGAAACGAAAACAATTACGACTCAATTAATGAAATCCACTAATTTCTTTATAAAAAAGAGTGTTTAATAAACTGAACAAACTCAGAAATAATGGTTATCTCAATGAAAATATAAGTAGGAAAGATATTATTACTTCTAATACTAATATTGCAAGATTTTATGGTCTACCAAAAATCCATAAAGTAAATTGTCCACTCAGACCAGTTGATGGTATTATTACTAATTGGTACAGAAAAGATACATATTCACGTAGACTTTTGAACTATTATTCCAACCATCCTTTACAACATAAAATTGCAATTATTAAAAATTTAGTTGATATACAGCATTAAAACTTTCTAATAAAACTTTTCATAATGAAAATATTAATTTAATTAAATTAGATTTAAAGCTAAGCAATTATCCTGATAAATTTATAAATCAACATTTACAAAAACGGATTTCAGAAATTAACAATAGAAACCTCTTAAATAATAACCAAATTAGTGATATTAAAGATAATTATAAAAATAATAATGATAAAAAGATAGTTTTTCCATATTATGGATCAATTTCAGAAAACATAAAAAGATTACTGAAAGCATTTAATATTCAAACCATTTTTAGTCTTAATTCAAAACTAGATAGTTTTATTAAACTAGGGAAGGATAAACTTGAGAGACATAATCAATGCAACTGTGTATATAAATTTAAATGTAATTGTGGGAAATCTTATATAGGACAAACAAAAAGACCATTACATATTCGCACTAAGGAACATAAGAGTAATATTGATTTAAATGTAAAATATCATAATGTTATTAGTAATCACTTGACGAATTTCAAAAATGATTCTATTCCACATTTTATAAAATGGGATGAATTTGAAGTGCTAGATATTGAACCTACTCTTGGTAAAAGACTTTTTTCAGAAATGTTTTTTATAAAAAAGGAGGGAAGTAATAGTTTAAATAAAGTAACTGATTTGGATAATTTTGATAGTTCATACGAAATGATTTTAAATTATTTCCATTAATTAATTCTGTTGATTGCTCATTTGCCTACTCTTTGTTTCTTATTTGTTTTTGTCTTTATTTAACAATTGATGTACAGAATCGATAGTGTTTGGAGTTCAGTTTTAATTTTGACTTCACACGCAGAGTTTTAATTTATTTAAGTATTTTTTTTTTAAATTTCTAAGATCTGTTATTATAAATGTGTGTCATCATAATGTCCATGTATTAGTGTTAATTTATTTATTTAACTTGATGTTAATGTTTATTTATTTATTTATTACAAAATTGATTTTATAATCTTTTATCTAGGTATGTTATTCTCAACTTAATTTTTTTATTTTATTTATTATTTTAATTAAGTAGCTATTATAAATTTTTTTTTATTTATTTATTTAGGTATTAATTTATTTTATTTTTTATTTAAAATTAATATTTTTATTTTCTTTTTATTTTACTTTATTTGTTCTAAATTCTTTATTATAATTTCGATTCTTATTTATTTTAGTTATGACTCCAAACTCTATGAATTCTCTGACGTTTAATGGGTGAATTTATTTTTATTTTTTGCTGACGAATGTCTATTTATTAATTTTTATTTTTGGTAAGATATTTTTATAACATTTTTATAACCTTTTTATTATTTATGAATGAATGTTAGATTAATTTATTATTATTTCTTTTTTTATAAATTTATATATTTTTTAAATTTTATAATTTTCTGTTTGACGAATAAGTATATATTTTTTATAATTTTTTGATTGACGAATGCTAAGTATATTTTTTATAATTTTTTATTTTTATTTTTTTTAATTTTTTTTTTTTTGATTGACGAATGTTAAGTATATAATTTTTGTTATATTATTTTATTTATTTTTTATATATTATTTTTATATTTTGTTGTATATTGTTTATTTTTGTATATTGTTTTATATTTTTTGTATATTATTTTATATTTTTATAGACTCCCTGAAGAGGAAATCATTTAGATTTTGAAACGTTGGAGTAAACTAATTTTTAAAAACTATTTGTCCGAATGTTTTCGTTTCATTCTCCTTTACTATAGTTATAGAAGTGTATTTGTCAGTTTCGATTATTTAACCAGGGTGTCTACAACTAGTCTAAAAAAAATTTTCCTGACATTTCCAGGCCTTCTAAAATGTTTTTTTCCAGGTTTTAAGAATCGACATAATAAGGGGTTACAAAAAATACATTGCTTAAATTTTATTTGATTACACTTATAAAAGACGTAGGAGAAGTATTCATAACGTTTGTCATCAACGATTTGAAGAAAAAACTGTTTTTCACTCAGAAAACAATATTTTACGTTTACAAAATTTTCCTTCTTTAACTTTTTGTTCAAGAAACATTGTAAAAGTTTTGTTAAGACAAAAGTTTGAATAGAAGATTATTTTTTCCTTTAATCATTATAAACGTCACCAACGTGATAAATTATGAATATAAAATGAAATTTTTTTAAAAAATTATCAGGGCTCGAACCAGTGAAAGTATTTAAAAATACGGACTTTCCGGACCAAAAATGAAAAATTACGGACCATTTACGAACAAAAATATAAGCTGTCCAAATGAAATAAGAAAACAGTTTACTTCAAATTATAAATTAAATTTTTCATAACTATAAAACATGAAGATATCGATAACTCCGAGTTTCCACTCGGAGTGATCGATTTCTTCATGTTTTATAATAATTAAAGATAACACATAAAACACATAAAAAATAATTAAACTTTTTAAAATTTGCATTAGTTCGTATTATATGAGTTTTCGTTTATCCGAGGCACCACTTTCCCGCACATTACCTCGGATAATCGAGGTTCTACTGTATTCGTGAATTCTTTAATTAAATATATATTAGAAAATAAAAACTTCAAATAATATAAAAAAATTCAATTAACATATTTCAAAAAAATAATTTCAAAATTCAATTATTTATAAAAATTCACGCTATATTGCTTTTAATATTCAATTAAAATCTAAAATTTTAACTGAAATTAATTTTTAAATAAATTTTTATTAGAATTTAATTATTTAAATACAAAAATAAATAATTTATTGAATTATTGAATGTTTCTTAAAATTTAATTCTCATAAAGAATTTTTTACCAACAAATTTTTAAATTGATAAAGAATATTAATAAAATTTTTAAGAATAATTACATTTCTCGATGAACTCGATTAAAATTGTATTAAAAATAATTGAAATTCTTTGATGATTTTTATTATTTATAAAAATAATTGAATTCCTAAAAAGAATTTTATTATTTACAAAAATAATTAAGGGACTGGATGCTATAAGAGCATCTTAACATGCAATGTTAAGTGAATTGCGCGTATTCCCTTATAGTATCCAGCCTCTCAATTGAATCCCAGTAAAAATTTTATTATTTATGAAAATAAAAAAATTGAATTATTGCGAAGAAATTTATAACAAAAATTTGTAAAGAATTGAATTCCTGTGAAATGTTTATTATTTTATGAAAATAATTTAAAAATTTTAAATAGATTCTTTTGTAAAAATTTTTATTAAAATTACGAGCAATTGTCTATCTTAAATGAAAATTTATAGTTACAATTTTATGTACTGGCCGATGTTTAATTTATAGAATCTAGATATTACTCATATGTATTATATTATGTAAAGGGTACTTTTCACCCGTTTATCTATCAAATAAAACAAATAAATAAATAAAATAGTAGATATTAAAAAACATTGAAATGAGGAACATTTTTGAAAATAATTGAAATTTTTCCAAGAATTTTATTAAAATTTTTGAAAATAATAGAATTTTGGAAAAGAATTTTTTAATTTATAAAGATAATTAAAATTTTTACCAGAATTTAAAAAAACTTTTGAATATAATTGAATTTCGGCGAAGAATTTTATTACTTTTAAAAATAATTGAATTTCTGCAATCATTTATAATTTCTCTAAAATTTCCCAAATTATATCGTACAATTTACAAACTTTTCGTCCTTTTTCAATCAAATTACAGACTTTAAGGACCTTTTTTTAAAAAAAACTGACTTTTACGGACTTTACGGGATTAACGGACCAAGTTCGAGCCCTGAATTATGTATTTTAAAAACAAATTGACTTATTTTACGAAAAGAATTTTTTCAATGCCATTATTTCTGCTTCTCTTCTATGATCTTTCAGAATTTTAAGTGGTCAATCTTTTTCTATTTGATTATATGTATGCCTGTGGTTCATATTATTTCTCAAAATAGAATAGAATTGCAAATTAGAAAGGCAATATTAATTATTACTATTAATTTTTTACTAAAAATTTGTAAAACTAATTGTGGGCATTAAAAATATTGTTCAAGAGTATTTCAAGTCATGATGAAAAAAATTCCGACATTTCCCGGTTTTCCAGGTGTTGTAGGCACCCTGTTAGCGTAATTTATTTGTTTATTGTCTAAACCGAATAAACACAAATATGTAACATTTATGGAACAATTCTATGCAAATGTCAGCTTATAGATGTAACCTGTTACAGTAACAGGCATAAGCTTACATTTTTATGCGTATGTTTTTGTGTTTACTGGGCATATATTGTATTATTCTAACAACAACAACAAACTTGAAACGGGATTTGATCGAACTGCCATTTTTATGAACTGTCAATTAATCGAACAGTATTTTTAGCGAAATGACATTTTACCGAATTGTCATTTGTTCGAACCGAACATTATTATTTTAATATGCCATCCTCTCACATATTATGTTTTCGAAAAGGAACTTTTGCGAAAATTGCTTCATTAAATTTATTATTATTATGCAAACAAGTTTACTGTAACATTTTTCGCAATCGTGACAATTCGCATAAAATTAAAATTCGCAACAATTAATGATAATGCAAAGTTCATCTTTTTATTCTGCGAATAGGATGGAACATAGTATATCCGAACGGATTTTTTGTGCTGAACACGAATTCGAGGTCGAAAACTTCCCATTACGTCACGTTTTCGAAAAAAAGTGTTTTATTGATCAACTATTGAGGGGCTGATAGTAAAAGTGGTATAAAGTCACAATAACTAATGTTATGCAAAATATTGATTATAATAAAATAAGTCTTTCTTTACTTACTATTTAAAGATTTTTGATCAGTAATTATAATTAATTTATCTATAAATTATACAATCATTTTAACCCGTTTTTGATCCCAAGTCATACTTATCCCACCTTTGCTCCCTATGTTATTTTATACCACTTTTACTATCAGCCCCTCTATTATAAATATATATAAATCATTAATATTTTTGGTGAAAATCTTCAAATTAAAATGAAGGAAACTTAATTGTTTTTTATTTATTAGTGACAAATCAGAATATTACCATAAAAATGTCAATGGTGGTAAAATTGAGAAAAATACAATAATTCTTTTTAGAGTTATATAAAAGTTTAAAAAATGAAATGATGAACTCTTTTACCTAGTTATTTCATTTTTTAGTCTTTAAATAAAATGAATTTCATAAGAACGGACGAGACAATATTCATTTCTATTAAGTATTTTCACTAGGAATTGGTACAATAAGTTGAATTGAAATATACTGACCCATTCCTGTCCATAGCTGTCCGTCAAATCATTTATAGCTTTAGAATCCCACATTTTCCGGATACCGAAAAGACGCGTAGGCAGAAATCCGTTCTCAGCCATAATTACAAAGTAGACAAAGAAACCCGCTGCTGCCTGTATCATACCAATCTGTCCGTACGCCATGGAAATAAGCCTAAGAAATACGAAAATTTTAATGAAAATCATTGTCAGTTGACAACTTCTTACTGCTTATTACTTACTCAGTATGGTAGTAAATCTACATCGATAAAAATTGTTTGCAAAGGGATTCTCAATTTAAATTCATAATATTATACAATTTTTAATATTGAGAATCCCTATGATTTTAAAGAATGTTTACTTATAGAAAGAATATAGAAAAAGCTTTGCCTCTAATCGTCTAGTTTATTGATACACTAAGAGCTTAAGGTGTGTTTAAGTTTAGAAGCCAAGGTGACTTAGTTCAGTCATTTACTTACCAATCGACGTATGTACTTACGGTCGGAATGGTACACACTTTTCATCTAATGAGCATGCCATACTGACAGCTATTATGTCATGCCTAAACTCGCTATTTATTTCAGCACTATTATTAAAAAAAACAACTAACTTTTCAGCAATATTATATGTTTTTAAAAATCAATTTTTCATTTTCACAAAGAAGAGTACATAATAATGTTGAAAAGTAATTGTTGTAATAATAGCAGATGTCAATTTTTTTAACAATTAACGAGATCTGACATATGATTCTACAACAATTGTAATCTTTTTTTATCATAATACTTTAAATGTGAAACTTCAGTTAACATTAGAAATCTGCAAACATAAGTTTTATTACTTTTTCAAAAAGAGTACAAATCTTGAAGAATTGAGTATATTATAGTGTTAATTATTTTGAATAAAGTACTTTTTATACTATTAATGTGCGTATTAGTAAAAAATTATTATGATCTTTCATGTACATTTAGTGAGATTAATTTTTTTCTAATTTTAGCAGTGTCATTTTAGTTGTTTTAGTTTTAAAAGACGAAAAACCATTGTAGGTTATGAAGTGTATTAAAAATATTCGATTTCTAATTGTATCAAATTTTGATAGAATAAAACCCTTCATGCGTTTAATAAATGTTTAGTGATTAAATTTGCTGTTAGTTAAATAGTGACAGATTAGATCAGCTGCACACATATAGACTGATTATTTAAGATGAATAAATATGATGAGTGAAGGTTTGAGAAAAAAGAGAGGAAGAAAAAAGGAAGAGTAAAAGGAGAAACATTAAAAACGTTTTATAGTATGACAAAAGAATATTCGACTGTAAAAAAAATATAAAAATTCTCTGTATATATGTTCACTTAAATGTTCCTAAAAAATAAAAGTGCTTTAAAAATCTTTCCTGTTTATTATTTAGAGAATGAAACTAATTGCAAATAGAACTGCAAATGCTTTACATGCTTTTTTGCGCAAGCAGAAAGCTAATATGTTTGTATGTTTAGATTTCTTAAAAACAAATTGTGAGTGAGTCAAAAGTAAATGCATGATTATTTTAATTGTAAAGTTCAGGTGCACATAAATCTAGTCACATAAACTAGATGGGATTTTTGAAGAAATTCTAAAAAGCATTCCTCATTCTTCGTATATCTAAAATCCTAAAACAGTAACTTTCTGCAGGCGAATCACTAAAAACCTTAGAACATTTGTCACTGATGTATTCAAATGGTGATCTACAATGTTTTGTACATGTGAAATATGTGAACAAAGCGCACGCATGTCATTTAGAACTTTTCATATTTCATATCCACCAATTTTTTGAATTTAAAATTTTCAAGTCTCTTTCGGAATATTAATCTTTAATAATAATTAATGTATATTAACCCTCTGCATACGCTGACTTATTCCCACTCTAGCGCTTTTGAATATAATTCTCATAGAGCTCATCATGTCGTTTTTTGTCGACTAACGGTCATTAGAGTAGGCAGAGGGTTAATTTTTTTATTATACAAAATAAATCCAACATCATTTAAAAGTAAAAAAAATAATTTTAAAAAACTTTATAATCTCTTTTTAGTATATATCTACACGGAAAAATATAGGCAGTGCATAACACTAAGCATCCACGTAACCCGTAAGTTTTCAGGGAACTTGGAGTGCAAGATTTCTGCAGATAGCAAACTGTGAATTTTGGGGACATTTTACCACTTGCAGCTAGCTTTGCGATGCACACTTTCTCAAAGTTTCCTGTAAGCTTTTTGGGATCGTGCATATACATATATATAATATGCAATCATCTAATTTTTCAAGTTAATTTTGTGGACATAATGTAAACATTTTAAAATTCTATAATGTAGTACAGAGTTCAGATAAATCCAATGCATTCTATTTCATAAACGTGCTTGGCTTGAAAAATTCTTAATTTGATTGTGAACAACTTAACAAGTGTGACAATGAACGTGGGTAAAAAAATAAAGCCTTGTCAGTTAGTTGCGCACAACTATGTTAAACGCTTTCAGACAGAAGTGTAGGAATATTCGTATCATTCTGAATAAAAATCCAGAGACGAAAATTAGTCAAGAAAAGTAATAAAATATTCAAGAATCTAGACCTTATCCACATTTATAGTCGCCCTTACTCTTCTGCCTAGTTTACGTTCCATTTTTTCTTTTCTAAAGCATTTAATCTTCCTTAACCAATTTTCTAGCTTTAAAAGATTAAAATCGAATTTCAATAATTTATAAGAAATATATTTACGCGCCATAAAATTACAGACTACATTTAGGAATGATTTTACTTGATTAAATAATTATTCTTAATTACCTTAAGTCAAAAACTTTTCAAAACATAAACTGTAATTTATTTTTGCCACGTAAGATCCCTTTCAACGAAAAGCGTGAAATTTATTTAAAATTGAAAAAAATTGGTTAAAAGAATGGGGCGCTTTAGAAAGATCGGTTGCACCGTAAAGTGTGAATCAAATGAGGCGTTTGGTTAAATCTAACATGAAGTGCAGGATATTTAAGTGATTTCGATGGGCAGTCGAGAGACCCACCTTCGGTTTACGAGATTATCTCTGTAAGGATCGCGTGGCTGACGTTTCATAATGTCCGACTCCGGTGCCTCGTAGGCCAGTGAGATGGCCGGTACCTACCATCCATCGTTAATTAGAAAGCGTTTAAAACAACCCCTTTTGCATTGGCAAGTGAGATGGATCATTACAATAATAATAATAATAATAATAGTAGTAGTAGTAATAATAATAATAATAATAATAATAATAGTATTAAATATTAAATGCATGAGAAGAAAAAAAGCCAAAAGCAGACTCAAAGAAGGAATTAACACAGGATCCGTATGTACTTCCATAAAACCTGCTGGATAAAAATTGTATGTCAGTCAGGACCTGACTTTCAAATACCACCTTGCAAATTGTCATTCTTTAACTATTATTGTTGTATTAAATTTTAAAACATTACTCGAATAATTTATAATTTTAAACTATAACTATTTCTCTCTTCAAAATTAGAAATAATATTTTTATTATTTTTTTTTTAGTTACTATTTAATTATCATTTATCTCTGAAACATTTTTCAAGTAAAATCAAACTAAGTTGTAAACTAATTGACATTTTCGATTATTAAAAGACAAACAAGAACTGAACAATAATGAAGACAAAGAAAGTTATTGATGTCATTCTAAAGCAATTGATCAGTGATGAGAAATCAATATTAATTGTTTTAAGTTTTATTTTTCTTCTATTGCATGTTTTAAAAATCATGAAACATTTTTAATTCAATGTCTCATCACCAATTATTATGTGGAAAAGTTGTTCGAAATTAAAAAAATGTTATTTTTCTTCAAGTTGATTTTAAATTGTGCATTACTTTTCCACGCGATGAAGGGCAAGGCATAAAAGTTGGAAAAGGCATTACAGAGTCCCTAAAACTCCCATCGCCAATAGAAGATAGCATCAGTGTCGTTAGGTGTTGTAAATTGCGCATAAAGCTTCTTATTAAATCTTTCCACCTCTAAAATTTTGCAACCGCCATCATGTTATAAACACAGCGTCAGTAGGCGGCATACTATAGAATAAAACGCGAGAAAACTGAAAAGAAAAATTGCAGGAATCACTGCAACTTGATGTGAGCGAATATAATAGTGACAATTTTAATTATCATATCAGATAATAGATAATAGAAACAGATGTTGCAACCGCAATAATTTGTTATAAATATATTATATAGGTAGTAAACTAAAAAAAATAGTGACTGTTTAGTAGCAATTGAATATATTACGAAAAACGTTCTAGAATCTTCCTTCCATTCAATAAAAATAAAATTAACAGATAGACAAGAATTATAAAATTGGCCTATAATTATTGACCATGAAATGCTTGGATTTAAGAACGTTCTTCATTTTAAATTAAGTTAAACATTGTTTGTACTTGTCTAGTTTACTAATTCTAGCTCTATTCCTCTACTAGGTAACTGTGACGCGATATCAATTAATTTTATTAATCATTTTATAATAAATCGGTGTATCTTTTTCTACATCTACGCACAGCAAGGTACTTGAAAAAGAAATTTAAGAGACTACCAAATCAAAGTAACATTACATTTATAATTCACAACATTGACGACGACTGGTCCCACCGAACCTGAAAAATTTTCAGTTTTTTGACTTAATAGCCACAGTGAT
Organism: Leptopilina heterotoma; assembly: GCF_015476425.1. Classification (NCBI taxonomy): domain Eukaryota; kingdom Metazoa; phylum Arthropoda; class Insecta; order Hymenoptera; family Figitidae; genus Leptopilina; species Leptopilina heterotoma. The sequence continues at coordinate 292,900 of NW_025110854.1, forward strand.
TACATTTAAAGAATCAGGGCGGTAGAGACTTGTCGCTTGTAGAAAAAAGCTTCCGTTTATGAATGAGGAGATACAACGATGACAAAGTTGGCAGGCGGCAGAGGCAATTAGGTCTAGTGGAGAAAGATTACATTTCAAAAGAGTAGGTGAAAAAGAAAAAAAAAATATATATATATACATATAAACCAATAATAGTCAACTAAAGAAATTAAAAGATTGTCTGATGGAGAATTTATAAACTTTTAAAATAAAAATACTATAAACAGGGTGGCCACTAAATTTTGAAAATAAAATTCAAGGCTTTTTCACGACTTTTTCCAAGGTTCTTTAAATTAAGATTTTATTAGAAAAAACAATTTTGAAGGCAATATTGACAAATAATCTTTTCATGACGCACCGTCTAAAAGTTGTATAAAAATAAAAAATTGAGAATTAATTAAAAAAGTGTGAGTCATCATAAACTATTAGATTTATTAAATTTTCGAGAAAATACTATTTAATAAATTAATTTTATGTTATCTCTTATGTTATCAAAATTTCGACTTGAAACTGTTTAGTTCAAAATTTGTCTTAAAAGACTATTATTTTGAATAAACTATAATAATTAAAAAACACATAGTTTAAAAAAAATACTGACATTACAGAAAAATTATGTTGAAGAATTTTTTTTAAATAATAAATTTTAAAAGGTGCTTTTACAAATTCTCGATGAAATGTAATTTATAAAAATAATGAATTAAAAAAATTCAGGTAAATTTACGGTTTTTTCAAAGCATAACGAAGTTCTCGTTTTTTACCCGGTTTTCAAGGTTTCAAGGTTCGGTAGCCACCCAGATAATTATTTAAGCATAATAAAAGTCTTTAAAATCAAGTTACTACAACTATACATTTACTTATAGGTTACAGATTAAACTATTTTATTCCATGTAACAGGATGAAATTAAACGAGTGTTTTTTATATTTATCGACAATTTTTAAAATATTTTTTATAGAATCCTCCTAAATGAAGAATCGCTTTACTTCCAACCTCCGATAGAATGACGCACAAACGTTAAATTATTTAACAGCGAGGCATTTAAAAGACATCCTAAAGACGACTTTTTTTCTCCGCTGATGTCCTAAGACATAGATATTATAATGTACCGGAAATACATATGTAAACAACTTATAAAAAATTGTTATAAAACATGAAGAAATCGATCACTCCGAGTCGAAGACTCGAAGCAATCAATATCTTCATGTTCACAATATCAATATCTATAATCAATATCTTCATGTTCATAATTAAAATTGACCGACTGATAAAATCATAATTTTTTATTATAAGAATATTGTTACTGTAACTTATTCAAAATTACTTTCATCACTTCAATTTAATTATTGTATTCCAGAATTTTTAACTAAGATTCTTCTTTAAATTTATTATTTTTCATAATTTTTGAAAAATTTCTTTGAAAATTTTCAAATCCCTTTGATTACAATTCAAGTTTACGAAATTTCATCGAATATTAGAAATTCTTTAATCAAATATTCAAAATTCAATTGTGACGCGACCCAAAGAAAGGTACCTAAGAAGCAAACGAATTATAGGTTGGGTTCGAGTTAGATTTATCTTGATTAAAAGTTCATTTTTAATTATTTGAATTTTAAACCAATATTAATTGAATATTTTGAATATAATGAAAACTTAAAAACCAACAATTTTTAATTAATAATTGATTCTCTTTCTGTATTTTTACTCAAAAAATTTAAAACATAACCTCAAATTTTTTCCTTCTTAGGTACCTTTCTTGGGAACGCGTCACAATTATTTCTAAAAATTGAGCTATAATATATACTTTCTCTCTAAATTTGAATCAGTAAAAATGTTTACAAATTTATTGGAATTAGTCACTGACTTTTTGCTTTTGAATTAGTAAATTTTACTATTAAATTAGTAGAAACGACTATTTATTAGTAAAATCTGCTAATTCAAAAGCAAAAAGTCAGTCACTAATTCAAATTAGAAAACATTTTTACCAATTCAAATTTAGAGAGTTTAATATTCAATTATTATCTAAAATTTTAACTGGAATTCATATTTAAATCCATTTTTATTAGAAAATTTTACGAGAATTCAATTATTTAAATACAAAAATAAATAATTTATTGAAGAATTGAATGTTTTTTAAAATTGAACTCTCATAAAGAATTTTATCAACAAATTTTTAAATTGATAATTAAAAATCTTTTGACGAATAATTTTAATTTTCGAGATATTAGATTAAAATTGTATTAAAAATAATTGAGTCTTTGTAAAAATTTGATTGAATTGAGAAAAGTTTTTGAAAATAATTAAAATTTTGCCAAGAATTTTATTAAAATTTTTGAAAATAATTAAATTTTGGAGAAAATTTTTATTATTTATAAAGATAATTGAAATTTTGGAGAGAATTTTTTTAAACTTTCGACCATAATTGAATTTCTACGAAGATTTTTATTACTTTTGAAAATAATTGAATTCTTGAGACGAAGTTTTTTTAAAATTTTTTTTAAACAATTGAATTCTTTTGTGAAATTTGATTAAAATAGTAAATATTGAAAATAATTCAATTTTGATAAATTATTGAAATTAATTAAATTTCTACCTACGTAGAATTTTATTAAAATTATTTTGAAAAAAAATTGAATTGTTAAAAAGAATTTCATTAAAATTTTTGAAAATAATTTAATTCTTTCAAGAAATTGAATTTCTTTGATGAATTTTAATAAAATTTTTAAGAATAATTACATTTTTCGAGAAATTTGTATTAAAAATAATTGAAACTTTGCGATGAGTTTTATTATTTATGAAAATAGTTGAATCTCTTTAAAAAAATTGATTATTTATGGAAAATAATTGAATTATTGCATAGAAATTTAAAAAGATTTTGTAAATAATAGAATTCCATTCAAAATTGAAATTTTACAAAATTTCAAATTACAACCTTTTGAAGTGATAGCGTGTGATTTATGATTTCGGAAATGTTCGTTAGTGTGTGTGTGTGAGTGCGACGGTTTTTGGGCGAAAAGTCCCCGCGAAGGGCATTGCGATTTAGATCGAGTAACGAGAAACACGTATAGGCCGAGAGAGTCAATTAAGTGCGATTAATTCTAATGTTTATAAATTTTAATTTAATTCATTTCTTAAATAAAGATTATTCTTTTAATTAACTAAGAGTGTCTTAACGAAAATAATTACCAGTTATTTTCTATAAACCTAACTTTACGAGGATTCGCAATCCTTTTCCATGGTCAAGTGAACTAACTATTTAAAATACGTGATTTCTAACAGAAGTTTATCTATTTATGAAAATTTTAAACGCAACTCTTTTAAAATTTAATTAATTTTGAAATATTTAAGTAAAATTAGATTTCAAGAATAAGCACAATTAGAAAACAATAATTTTCCATGATTCCGATCAAAATTCCCTGACTTTTCCAGGTTTTTTTCAAGGTTTAAAAAATTCCCTGACATTTCCAGGTTATGTGGCAACCCTGGACGTTCCAAGAACACTTGAAATATGTTTTCTGTTCTACATTTTCTAATTTCAAACACTATTAATCTTGTTATTATATTTAATGTATTGACTTATAAATTTAGACTTTTTGCTATAAATATTTATATATCTTCAATACTTTCTAAATTAAAATTAAATTTATATTTAAAAGCAAAATTTTATTTTAAAAATAAGAAAATTCTACCTTAAGTCAAGAAGTATATCATTTATCGTAGAATATTATAAGCTTTCGAATGGTATATTTGTTAATTTTCTGAGATTTTTTACAGAAAAATCGTGATTTGAAGATTGGTATGTTTTTTTGGGCCATGCGCGTGGAGCCGCACCGATAATTTCCGACGGTAGTGTATTTAGTACAAATCTTAAAAAATTCGCAATATAGGAAATAATTGCTAGTTAGTAATAGATATAATAATAAAAAGATTTAGTTAAAATGTTGAACAACCATCAACTTTGATACTAAAGTGAAGGGAAGAAAGGCGGAAAATTTTAGAGCGATTTATCATTTAGAAGGACTTGCCGGTATTTAACTTAAACTATTTCAAATGTGTATATTATTTAATTATAGCACTTAGCTATTTCCATAATTTTTAAAAGAAAATAAACCATTTTTTTCCTAATTATTTTATAAACATCAACTTTGCTCTATGATCTTCAAAAAATATAATAAAAATTACTTTAATTTATTGTAAAATGGAATAAAAATGTATAAATATCATTCTTAAATTAAGTTAAAGCAAATCTATTGCTTCGTCATAATTCACTGAATTAAATTTTTAATATACAACACGTTTCTGTTCAAATTAAAAAAATTAATTTATAACATTAAAATGTTATTATTTACTGCTATATATCAAATTCTGAAGACTATTTACAAAGAATCAATAATTTTTAAATATAATTTTTACCAAAAGAAATTGGTTTAATTATTGGAATCGATGTTTGAGTGACATTTACTTATTTTCATAGTCCAATTTGTTTTTCTCACTTTCAATTGCGTTAACTGAAAAAGACACATATGGCGCACTACTGCAGAACCAATCCCAATTTTGAGAAAATAGGTGAAATATTTTATCAACTTTCCGTCATAATTTCAGAATAAGATACTATATTTTGTATTTTCTATAAATTAGCAGACTTCCATATTTCAAGGGAAACCTTTTACTTCATCTTTTATAAAATTAAATTTAATGATTTTAATATCACCTTAATCTTATTTAAAAGCGTAAATTACTATAACCTACATTAATGTCATTTTTAAATACATCGTTCACCCCAAGTCGAATGAACATATGTTTAAAAAACACTAGCAACCATTCGCTAACTTCTTGCTGCTTTTTTTAAATAAAATTAGGAATTTTAAAAATAATAAAATTTGACAATTTTTTATAATTTAAATTTTTGTTTGATAACACTAAAAAAATTCAATTTTGGAAAAATTACAAATAATTTCAGAAATTCAATTATTTTCAAAAAAAAAATAAAATTCAACTATATTCAAAATTTAAAAAAAATTCTCGTAAAAATCCCAATTATCTTTATAAATAACAATATTCTTCTCCAAAGTTTAATTATTTTCATAAATGGCAAAAAAATTCTTGTCCTAATTTCAATTATTTTCAAAAATTTTTCTAATTTCAATGATTTTCAATATCTACTATTTTAATAAAATTTCCTAAAAAGAATTCAATTATTTGAAAAAAAATTTTAATAAAATTGTATGCAAACATTTAATTATTTTCATAAATAATAAAAATTTCACAGAAATTCAATTATTAATTATTAAAATGATGAAAATAATTTTGATGAAGTTACACTAACAATATTCTTATAATATAAAATAATGATTTTATCTCTTGGTTATCTTTAATTATTATAAAACATGAATAAATCGATCACTCCGAGTCGAAGACTCGGAGGTATTGATATCGTCATGTTTTATAACAATACTTTTATAATTTGTTTAATTTAAAAAAGGTTTGAATTTGAAATTTTTGAATGTCTTAATTCCTGTGGAAAGACTGTTTAACAATTTTCAAATTTTATTTAGAAGTTAAGAACTTCAAGGAAAATAACTGAATTCTCGCAAAGAATTTTATTAAAATTTTTATAAATCTTAATTAAATTCTTTTGAAGAATTTCTTTGCATTTTTTTTTTGAAACTAATGGAGTTTCTTTAATAATTTTAATTGAAAATGATTGAATTCCAGCAAAGGATTTTACTATTTATAAAAATAATTTAATTATTGCGAAGAATTTTACTATTTATAAAAATAATTGAAATTTTTCGAAGAATTTATTAAAATTTTAAGAAATAATTAAATTGTTATTAATAATTTTATATAAATATTTCTTTGGAATTTTTTTCCTTTTTATTATTTTTTGAAAATAATTAAATTCTTTCGTGTAGTTTTATTTAAATTTGATTAAAAATAATTTAATTTCTGCAAAGAATTTTTGCATTTACATATAAAAATAGTTGAATTGTTTCGAAGAATTTATTAAAATTTTAGGAAATAATTAAAATATTTATGGAAATATTTTTAAATATTTGAATTCATCCGAGGAATTTAATTAAAATTATTTTGAAAATAATTGAATTCCTGCAAAGAATTTAACTATTTATAAAATTAATTTAATTCTTGCGAAGAATTTAACTATTTATAAAAATAATTTAATTTTTTCGAAGGATTTATTAAAATTTTAGAAAATAATTGAATTCTTTCATAAAATTTTACTAAAATTTTTAAAAATATGAACAGTAATAATTAATGTTGTACTTAATAAGTGAATTTTTAAAATTTTGATTATGAAATTATTTAAAAAATTTATATTTGAAAATAAAAAATTTTGTAATTTGCATAACAATAATAAATTCAATATCACTTTCCGCGCGTAACATTTGCTAATAATAATATAAACTTCTAAAATAATAATAAGTAACTTCCAAAATGTTTTTTAAACATACGTTCATTCGACTTGGGGCGAACGACATAATTTCGAATACGAAAAATTTTTTCAATACAACTGTATTTATAAATCCAACATATAATTAATAATAATCAATTAATAAGTTGATTACATGTAAGTATTGGACGTATGAATACAACCGAAAAATAAAAAGTTTCTATAGAAATGTTCGCCATGTATTAATTTTATTTAATTAATAAATTAGAAGTAATATTAAGAATTTTAAAGGTCTTTGTTTTAAAATAACGTATTCTAAAACTCGACGCACAAAATGCAGCGTCCATTTAATTGTAAAAAGTATTTAAAAAGCATTCCCAAATTTGATAGTGCTTTAGAATTGAATAAGTGTAAAATGGAAGCAGCTTGGCAATCAGAGATTTTTAATTTAATAAAAAGAAAAAAAGTAATTTGAAAATTTTTGTTTAAATTATATATATATTGTAGAAAAAATGTGAATGTAAGGCTGAGGCAGTAAATATTTTTAGTTCAGAACATAATGCGAAGAGACAAAGGTCGAATGGTATAGAAAAAGAGTAATCGTGCGATGCATCCAGCCTTTCTCTTTTTTTATAATTTGCTATAGGTCTTTCGCTGCTTGAAGAAAGAAGTGCGTTATTTAAAGATTTATTTTCAAAAGTTTTCATTTTTAGATTTTTTGAAATTTCTTTTTCGGGCGTTAAAGATTCCCAAATTGGGTTCAAAAAATATAGAAGAAAATCTTAGGAAAGCAGAGTTCCGAAAAATATATTAATATTAGAGACAGCTTACCTTGACTTTAATAATATGACCCTAATCGATGGGTTATTCGGTCAGTGGTAAAAGTTTCAAGTGCGATTAGAGAAAACCAAACCAAACATTTAATCATTTCCTCTCGTTAAAAAATAATTCTTTCCTAACAAATTTAAATGTTTTTTTTTCTTTTTGTTAATAAAAACTTACTTTCACAAAAATAGCTACTTATAAATTTTCAACTTGCAAGAAATATATTTACAAGTATTTTTAACAAGAAGAATCGATTATATAAAATTAGAACTGAAAAAATTTAATTTGAAAGTTAGAAGCATATTATAGTTTACTAATAGTACCGATGATTTGATATAGTGTTTCCTTTTCATAACTAATCCTAATATGTGTCACCTTTTAAATAAACTTTCCTAAAAGTAGTTTTCATTGAATTCTTAAACTATTAAACTATTATGTTCATGAAAATAGTTTATGAATGAATCTATTTTAAATATATTATATATATTATTACATTCTATAAATGAAAGAGTCTAAAAGTAAGTATCGCAGTTATCGTCGCCAGAATTGGCGATTAGAGGCATTTGTCATAGAGTAATTGTGGAAAAAGTTAATAGAAATATAAAAATATATACGAAACTGAAATTAACAATGTAAATTCATTTATAATTTATTTATGAGGAAAAATCACGCGTTTTGACAATCTCTTATAACATTTGAAAACCATTTTTTTAATTTTGATAGGTTTTGATAGGTCTTTTTATGAACTGGATATTTCGATAATTTATATTTAACTTTAGAAAGTAAATTACATTTTTTAGTTAGAGAGAAACCTGAATTAAGAGGAAAATTTTTTATTTTGGTTTTCTCTTAATGGCAATGGTCCACAAAGTCTTATCAAAATCATATTTTCCTAAAGTTAAATATATTCGTTTTACAAGAACAGCAGATTGCCAACACAAAGTACTTTTGCGCCACTTTGAAATTTTTTCATAAATTCTTGCTAGTAAGAAAAAGTAAAAATGCACAAGTCTGTTGAATTTCAATGCCAGTTTCAGTTTTGTTTGATAGAAAATAAGTAAAAGAATTGTGTAAGGTTTATCAAAAAAATGTCGTTGTCATTTGATAATAAGTGAAATGCTAATGAAATGGATGACAATTTGAGAAAGATACAACGACAAAATTTTTTGATTGAGAACCTTGTTGAAATGTGGGATTTTGTGATATGTTGTTGAAATGTTTTACCTTTCGTTAACTAGCTTGTCAGTGAAGGGGTTTCGTGGCTGTCGCTTCATAATATCGCTCTCTGCCTCCTCGTAGGCTAGTGAGATGGCGGGTACCTGATGTCATATTTATTAAGAAGCTCAATGAAAATGTTAAAATATATTAATCAAATCAATTGATAATTTTAATCCCGATGAGAGAATTGCGTTTTTAAGAAGAAAAAATTACAACATTTTTCCAAGTCTACAACGATATGAATTGTCAGATTATTCATTTTTCAATGATTTTTACTGATTATAATTTAGTTTATTAAAAAAACAAAAAAAAAAATTACCTTGCATCAAAAAACGATAGGAGGGACATACAAAATAAATAAAATTATACCATTTTTCCAATTTTCTTAAGATACTACAGGTACACATCTTATCATTCAATAGATGACATCTTTTATCTGCGCGCGGCGACACCTTAATTAGGTAGTCCTATTATTATTAAGTGGGAAGGAGAGTGAAGAATTTAAGATGGGCTTAAACCGATAGTCTATTGAATAAAATTTTCATACCTAAGTTATAAAATTGCAAATTTTCTATACATATAAGAGTAATAGCAACAACTACTTATCCTTACTTCCAGGGCTCGAACCAGTGAAAGTATTTAAAAATACGGACTTTACGGACAAAAATGAAAAATTACGAACTATTTACGGACCAATTGTTGACAAAAATGTAACCAGTCAGAGTCAAATAAGAGAACATTTTACTTAAAACTATAAATTAAATTTTTCATAACTATAAAACATGAAGATATTGATAACTCCGAGTCGAAGACTCGGAGTGATCGATTTCTTCATGTTTTATAATAATTAAAGATGACAGAGTGATAAAATCATTATCAAATTCAATTATTATTTTCAAGAATTTTTAACTAAAATTCTTCTTAAAATCGATTATTTTTAATAATTTTCTAAAAAGTTCTTTGACAATTTTCAAATCCATTTGTTTACAATATTCAATTTTACAAAATTTCAATTATTCGCAAATTCTTCAATTAAATATATATATAAGAAAATAAAAACTTTAAATAATGTAAAAAAAATCCGCAATCAAACTTTCTCAAAAACAAAAAATTAATTCCACAGAATTGTTAGTTAAAAATATGAAAAATTCAAATTTTCAAAGATTTTAATCTGAAACCTTTTCAAAATTCAATTATTTCTAAAAATTTATGCTCTAATGCTTTTAATATTCAATAATAATCTAAAATTTTAACTGAAATCCATTTTTAAATTAATTTTTATTAGAAAATTCTACGAGAATTCAATTATTTAAATACAAAATTAAATAATTCATTGAATAATTGAATGTTTCTTAAAATTGAATTCTCATTTTTAAAATAATTGAATTCATTAAAATTGTATTAAAAATAATTGAAATTCTGCAATGAGTTTTATTATTTATGAAAATAATTGAATTCCTAATAAGATTTTTATTATTTACCAAAATAATTGAATCCCTGAAAAAATTTTATTATTTATTAAAATAATTGAATGATTGCGAAGAGATTTATAAAAAAATTTGTAAATAATGAAATTTTTATTATTTTTTGAAAATAATGAAAGATTTGTGTAGAATTTTATTAAATTTTTTTTTAAATAATTTAATTCTTTTAAAAAATTTTATTAAGTACCTATTAAAAATCATTGAATTGAAGAAAATTTTTGAAAATAATTGAAATTTTTCAAAGAATTTTATTAAAATTTTTGAAAATAATTGAATTTTGGAGAAGAATTTAATTATTTCTAATAATAATTGAAATTTTAACTAGAATTTAAAAAAAATTTTAAACATAATTGAATTTTTGCCAAGAATTTTATTACTTTTGAAAATAATTGAATTCTTACAATCATTTGTAATTTCTCTAAAATTATCCAAATTTACGGACCTTTTTTAAAAAAATGGACTTTTACGGACTTTTAACTATAAAAAATTATAGATAATAATTCAAAAATTCCTAACTGGATGGTTTTGTGATAAAAATCCGTTTGAAATAAAGTTCAAATTCTGACCGATCATTATCTTTCCTATCACAACAACTATCTCTATTATTCAGAACGTAGTCAAGTTTTCGATGCAAGGTTATGAAAGATTCACCCAATTTTCTTTTGTATCACTTGAAAAAAGCAAGATACTCTGGTAGAGCATTTTTCACTTGAAAATAAATTTCCGCTTTAAAAATAAGAGAATGCTATTAACAGAAAAAATCATTGGAACATAGATAACCTGACAATTTTCATAGACAGAGTAGATCGCGTAATGTTTCAAAGTGGAATGTCTATTCTCAAAAGTTTAAAAATACTTAATCATAAATAATAAACAATAAGCAACTTAAAAACAGGGATAACGTGTCAGTGGAACAAGTAGAAGGATTTATTGGGAAAGAATGTAGTTGGGAGCCTCCCAAATCTTTTGTTCTGAAAATAATTCTGAAAAAAGAAAAATCGCATTAATCATCCTTTGAGAAGATTCCTTGACGCCTGTTATGCAGAATCTATAAAGTGGAAATAAAATATCAATGAACACTGAGAATGTATCGAGACAAAGTGTAGCTACTTGATAGCGATACCGCTAATACGGGAGCTTCTTCTGGCGAAAAGCTAAAGACTTCAAATCAAAGAGACGCAAAATGAAGAAAATAATATGTAAAAGTGGGGAATCTAGCTATTTTCAATGTCCATAAACCTTTCATTGACGAGATTGTCCATATATGGATTTCGTGGTCTTCTCTTCATAATGTCCGACTCTGCTTGTTCATAGGCCAAGGAAATGGCCGGCACCTGACAATCAGCGAAGGACAGGACATTTCAATGCAATAATAATTTTTGACTCTAGACAGATATCTTTTGGCTTTAATTAAGAGATAAATGAAAAAGAAACGAATTTGAAGAACCTGTTAAAAAGCTGTGTAAATACAAGACTCCATTGAAATAGTTTATAAAGTTTTGTAAATCTGTTGACGTACATGTGAACAGCACTTACCATATCAGTTCCCAAATCGATGCAAAGAATCGTAACGGTACCAAGTGGCAGGGGAATGTCGCAAAGAATGAAGGCCAAGAAAGGAGAAATCTCAGGAATGTTGGAAGTTAAAGTGTAAGCGATAGACTTCTTCAAATTATCGAAGATTAATCGACCCTCTTCGACTCCTGTGACAATTGAAGCAAAATTATCATCCAGCAAAATCATGTCCGCAGCTTGTTTTGAGACGTCCGAACCGGCAATTCCCATGGCAACTCCAATGTCCGCTTTCTTCAAAGCAGGCGAGTCATTCACACCATCGCCTAAATAAAATAGACGATTAATCGATTGTCCTTAATTTTTCTGGCTACTTGAGTAACTCACCTGTTACCGCAACAATGGCACCCATTCTTTGGCAGCCCTCGACAATTATAAGCTTCTGCTGAGGCGAGGTACGAGCGAACACTATTTCGGTGTGATATCTGAGGATTTCGTCCAGCTGATCGGAGTTCAAATCCCTGAGATCACTTCCGTGGACCACTGCAGCTTTCGCTTCGCGGGGATTCACTTCGGAAACGGGAATGTTCAGCCGCTGAGCAATATCCTCAATTGTTTCATTACCTGATTGAAAAATATAAGTTCCATTATTTTCCTCATTAATTCATAAATTCAAACAAAAAAGGAGGAAACAAAAAAGGACGAACCTTCGGAGATAATTCCGACGGATTTGGCAATGGCTTTGGCAGTGATTGGATGATCACCAGTAACCATGATGACCTTGATACCAGCGGAACGACATTTTCCCACGGCATCTGGTACCGCAGCTCTGGGCGGATCAATCATTGACATAAGTCCCACAAATCGTAGTCCACTTGTAGGGAAGTTCGGATCGTCAGAGTTAAATTTGAAGCCTAGTGGGAATTTATCAGATGGCAGAAGAAAGTCGCAAAAGCCGAGAACTCGCTCTCCAAGTCCGCCGAGCTCGAGGTAGGCGTTGTTGAACGCTTCCTTCATTTCCTCATCAAGAACTTTCTCCTTTCCACTGATGAAGATTGTTGAGCAGCGATCCAAGATTCTCTCTGGTGCTCCCTTCATGACTAGCTGATGTCGAGGGTCATTTGGATCATCCGATTCGTGGACGGACACTTGGTACTTGTTCGTCGAGTTGAAGGGGACCTCGCACACTTTCTTGTTTCGCTTACGTATTCCCATCACGTCCCCAAGGGCGAGCTCCATACATTTGAGAAGGGCAGCCTCGGAAGCGTCACCATTCACGTCTCGCTTGAGAATTGGCACTCCATCTTGACCGGGCTTGAACTCGGCTCGATTGCAAAGCGTTGCGATCTTGGATAAAGCCTTGAATCCAGGACTTGTCCTGTCATACTGAACTCCAGATTGATCCTCGGTGGTGTCGGCCTCGATTATCTGGTTGTCGAACCACATGTGGGCAACAGTCATTCTGTTTTGGGTGAGAGTTCCGGTCTTGTCTGAACAAATAGTGGACGTCGATCCTAAAGTCTCGACGGCCTCGAGATTCTTAACGAGACAGTTCTTTGATGCCATTCTCTTGGCAGTGAGAGTGAGACATACCGTGACGGTCGCCAACAGACCTTCAGGCACATTAGCTACGATGATTCCAATAAGGAAGATGACCGCATCAAGCCAATGGTAACCCAAAATAAAGGCTATGACGAAGAAGGTAACGCCGAGGAACACGGCTACGCCGGTAATTAAATGAATAAAGTGATGGATTTCCTTGGCGATTGGAGTCTCACCAGTGTCGAGGCCGGACGCGAGACCGGCAATCCTTCCCATCACTGTTTGATCTCCACAACAGATGACAATACCTTTTGCAGTGCCTTCAACAGCATTTGTCGAGAAGAAAGCCAAGTTCTTCGTCTCCAAAGGATTCTCGTTCGTAAATTCCGGCGATCTTGATTGAGGCTCGGATTCTCCAGTTAACGAGCTGTTGTCTACCTACAATCAGAAAAAATCTCGCATAAATTTACATTATTTACATATAATTAAATTATCAATTATTATTCAATTATTCTACAGAAAAACTTTAAACAAGAAAATAATGGCGAGTGACCATACCTTAAATCCTCGAGATTCGATAATCCTAATATCAGCAGGGATCCTATCCCCGAATTTAACGTCCACAACGTCTCCCAAAACAATTTCCTCCGCTCTTAATGTAAGCTTTTCACCTTCTCTGATTACCGTGGCGAATTGGGGAACCATATTTTTGAACGACTCCATAATTTTACTAGATTTACTCTCCTGATAATACGAGAAAATTCCCGTCACTATCACGACAGCTGCAAGGACGATACCCAAATATAAGTTGTCGTCGTTAGGATCTTCGCTTGTCGAAGCCTGAATGGAATAAGCGATAAAACAGAGGATGGCGCCAATCCACAGGAGCAGGGCAAAACCTCCGAAGAGATTCTTGCAGAACTTGACCCATTCAGGTGTTTGTTTAGGTGGTGTGAGAGCATTCGGGCCGTCTCTTTCCAAATTCTCCTTCGCTTTTGCATGGCTAAGGCCCTATAATATTCATTTCAAATCATTTTTGCAATCGTTAAACAACATATTAAATTAATATTCAGATGTAGAGTTTCATTTAGACAACGTCATTTTATTTTAGTGCATTTTGAAATTTGAAATTTTCGAAAACAAAAATGATAATTCAAAATTATATAATTCAGGTATTACAAGGGGATATATTCTCTACTGTTCATAAAAATTAAAATCTAAATGTTTATAAAATCTCTGCTTATAATTCTGATATTATATATATAGTGGATAATTAAGTTTTTAATTTGGTATGAAAAGTTTTTTGAGTCAATAAAGAAGAATTTGAAATCAGGCTTTAAAAATACAAATAGCATTTTAGAATTTTTAAAATCTAGCAATTATTATGGTTTGAAAGAAATCTGTGTTCCACAGTAAAGAATGTTCCCTTGTTGGTCGAAAAAGGGGTGAATTATTGTATTGTTTTATTTGTTGTGTGTAGGATCACAACATTTCCCAGTAGATCAATTACAGTCGATTTTATTATTAAAGATTTTAATTTCAAATCTATTCCTGTAATTATTAAAATCCATTTACCAATAAAACTGAATACTGCTTAATTTTATTAAGGAAAGTCGTCATATGAAAGAATAAATTATATTTTTACATTTTTAGAAAGTTTGAACCTTAAAGAAATATTGCATTAAGCTATTTGTATTTCTCTAGAAACAAAGTTTTTCAAGTCACTGAATAAGATTTACCAAGAACACCTCAATCAATTGATTTTAGCCTTGGTTTACATGTTTATCCCACAACTCTCCTGTACTCAATTCCACAATTTTTTCTATTTCAAAACCATTCTACTTATAAAAAACGATCGTTAGAAAAGCGATTTTAGAGTAAATTTTAGTATGTAAATATTTAAAGATTTATAATAAGTTATAATATATTATTACGCTAATTACAAAGAGTACTTTATGAACTTTTTATTTTTCCAAATTTCAACTGGTTAGGATTTAACTTCGTATAAAACTTGTCAAATTTTTCAAAAACATAGATTTAGAACAATTTTATCTACCAATTCCATAAAATTTCCATAATAAATTATACAGGCCTACAGAAGCAAAGTTCAGATTTTTACTTGAGATATTAAGAGTTTTAGCTTAAGTGGAAATTGTCATTAGTGATGTGATTTGTTTTAATAAACAGGATTGCCACGCTTTTGCTCATTTCAAAATTCCCTGACTTTTCCAGATTTTCCAGGTTCAAAAACGGAATTTTTCCAGGTTTCTAAAACTATAAATTTATATTTTACAAAATTAAATAATTCCAATAAATTTTTACAAATACATGAAACTTTCATATAATACTGTATTCCGCATTGTTACATTAATCATTTTAAAATAAATATTTAATTATTATTTTTCCTTAGGAATTAAAATTCTTCAAACATTTTTGAAGTTAAACAACTTATAAAAAATTGTCATAAAACATGAAGAAATCGATCACTCCGAGTCGAAGACTCGAAGCAATCAATATCTTCATGTTCTATAATAATTAAAATTGATCGACTGATAAAATCATTATTTTATATTATAAGAATATTGTTACTCTAACTTATTCAAAATTACTTTCATCACTTCAATTTAATTATTGTATTCCAGAATTTTTAACTAAGATTCTTCTTTAAATTTATTATTTTTAATAATTTTTGAAAAATTTTTTTGAAAATTTTCAAATCCTTTTGTTTACAATTCAATTTTACAAAATATCATCGATTATTCGGATATTCTTCAATCAAATATATATTAGGAAATAAAAACTTCAAATAAATTTAAAAAAATTAAATCTACACAATTTTAAGTTAAAAGTATGAATAATTCAAACATTTAAAGATTATAATTTGAAACCTTATTTTCAAAATTCAATTATTTCTAAAAATTCAGCTATAATACTTTCTCTTAAAATTTGAATTAGTAAAAATGTTTACTAATTTATTTGAATTAGTCACTGACTTTTTGATTTTGAATTAGTAAATTTTACTATTAAATTAGTAGAAACGACTATTTATTAGTAAAATCTGCTAATTCAAAAGCAAAAAGTCAGTCACTAATTCAAATTAGAAAACATTTTTACGAATTCAAATTTAGAGAGTTTAAAAAAATTCAATTATTATCTAAAATTTTAACTGAAATTCATATTTAAATCCATTTTTAATAGAAAATTTTACGAGAATTCAATTATTTAAGTACAAAAATAAATAATTCATTGAAGAATTGAATGTTTCTTAAAATTGAACTCTCATAAAGAATTTTATCAAAAAATTTTTAAATAGGTAATTAAAAATCTTTTGACGAACAATTTTAATTTTCGAGAAATTAGATTAAAATTGTATTAAAAATAATTGAATCTTTGTAAAAAATTTGATTGAATTGAGAAATGTTTTTGAAAATAATTGAAATTTTGCCAAGAATTTCATTAAAATTTTTGAAAATAATTGAATTTTGGAGAAAATTTTTATTATTTATAAAGATAATTGAAATTTTGGAGAGAATTTTTTTTAAACTTTCGACCATAATTGAATTTTTGCGAAGAATGTTATTACTTTTGAAAATAATTGAATTCTTGAGACGAAGTTTTTTTAAAATTTCTTTTTAAATAATTGAATTTTTCTGTGAAATTTTATTGAAATAGTAAATATTGAAAATAATTGAATTATGATAAATTATTAAAATTAATTAAATTTCTACGTAGAATTTTATTAAAATTATTTTGAAAAAAAATAATTGAATTGTTGAAAAGAATTTCATTAAAATTATTGAAAATAATTTAATTCTTTTAAGAAATTGAATTTCTTTGAATAATTTTAATAAAACTTTTAAGAATAATTACATTTTTGAGAAATTCCTTTAAAATTGTATTAAAAATAATTGAAACTCTGCGATAAGTTTTATTATTTATGAAAATAGTTGAATCTCTTTAAAATAATTTATTATTTATGGAATATAATTGAATTATTGCGAAGAAATTTATAAAGATTTTGTAAATAATAGAATTTCTGTGAAATTTTTATTATTTAATTAATTCATTCAAAATTGAAATTTTACAGAATTTCAAATTACAATCTTTCAAGTTTATCTATTTATGCAAATTTTAAACGCAACTCTTTTAAAATTTAATTAATTTTGAAATATTTAAGTAAAATTAGATTTTAAGAATAAGCACAATTAGAAAACAATAAATTTCCAGGATTCCGATCAAAATTCCCTGACTTTTCAAGGTCTTTTTCAAGGTTTATAAAATTCTCTGACATTTTCAGGTTTTCTAGGTTGTGTGGCAACCCTGATAAAAAATAGTAAAAATTGAGGGGCTGGATTCTATAAGGGGATGCGCGCCATTTACTTAACATTGCGTCTATCCCTTTATAGAATCCAGCCCCTCAATTGCTTTGATTACAATTGAGCATTTGGTTCGAATAATAAAAAAAGCAGTGAACACCTCTGGACCACCCAGTTAAAAATCCCTGTACAAGATCTTTTACGTGACCAGTAGCGGAAATTGAAACAGTGAAAATGTACATGAAATCATGAATAATAAGGCACAAAAATTTGTCCATTCCAGATCATTTACTAGTTTACGTATATGTCCGTGCATCAGTTCCTGTATGAAAAAGTTTATTCTAACAAATTTTACAAAATTGTAAACCCATATTATACCATCTTATTGTCCTTGCATTGTAAAATCAACTGCGCAGCCACAAATGCGTAAGAAAACTATTGCGCTGCCTTCAAAGTTTAACAAAATTTGGTTTTAGGTGAAGAAAAACTGGAACAAGTAAATGTATGTGAACATGTACAAGTTCTACAATAGAAAAATTTCGTTTAAGATGAAGAAAAACTGATGCAAAAAAGTATAAGTTCCTTAAGGGGTTACGTACTTTTATAGGATTTTCAAAAAATCGATTTTTTTAAAAATGCATTTTCTAAAAGTATACCATTTCAAAAGTATTCTCTGAAAATTTGAGACAAATCGGACTATTATTTATGGAGATATAGAATTTTGAATGGAGCCGTCTCATCCGTTACTGTGGCTAGGCGGCGGGATTCAAAACTTTGAACTCGTTTTTCTCAAAACCATGTTTTGGGAGTTGGTGATCACTGTAACTTGAGAACGGCTTTACCGATCGGTTTGAAATTTTTACCACTTATTTGTTATATAATTGGCCGGTACTTGAACAAAGGATTTTTTTTTTTTACAATAATTTTTTTTATAGCTAAAAATGTGAGTAAAATTTTTGTCAAAAAACAATTTTTGACTTTCAACATCCGCCATTTTGCAAAAAATCAAAATTTTTCAAATCCCTTCGTTCAAGTATCGCATTATATCATTACCTAACGATTTCTTCTTCACGATTTGATTTTAGATGATCCAGTCAAGAGATAGCGTGATCACCGCGAAACCATTTTTATTTAAGGAGCTCACGCAAATGTTTTATCATTCGCATAATTCTTTATATTTATGGACTATAATTTTAGAAAATTTTCTTGAAATATATATATATATATATATATATTTTATGTGGAAAAAGATTTGTTATTAATTATTTTAAAGTGTGGCCAAAAAAAATTCCTAAAAAAACAGCTTTTTTTGAAGCTCTAACTGTACGTAACCCCTTAATGGAAAAATTTTTCATACGTGATCATGTACTGTTTCAAGTACGCTTTCAGTGTTCTAATTTCCTTAACTGGTTACGTACAAGATCTTGTACCTATATAAGAATGTCTAAGATCTTGTACAGGGATTTTCAACTTGCGACCACGTGTAGGGCGAATTATTCGATCCAAATGTTCAATTGTAAAAGAATATGAAATTAATGCTATTACTATTAATTTACTACAAAGAATCAATTTGGTTGGTACAAGCAATAATTTATAAGAGATAAAATAGTTTGAATATTTTCTATTTTTCTTTTGTAATGTATTCATAACATTTTGAATAAAGTATTGCATAATTTTTAATCTTTCATATAATTGTAACTATACAAATTTATTTACTATTATTCTCATAGGAAGAAAATACAACAGTAATGAAGGCCTCCACATGCGGGCAGAAATAAAAGTTTTTCTTATGTATAATTTCGTACCCAAATGACCTGTAAGTTTGCATAAAACTTGCAGGAAAAGCTTGTTGTAAGTAGCAAAATGTTTTCCCAAGTTTGCTTTAAGTTACCTTCAAGCTTACAGGTTACTTGGGTATTGTTATTCTGTAACATTTAAGTTTGTAATTTATTTTATTTAAAAGTTTAAAAAAAAACGTTTTTCGTGAGATTTGTAAATATTTTTCTTTCATTTCGCAGAGTAATTCGCAGAGTAATTCATTTCTATCCCATGTAAAAATATATTAGTTTTAAAAACTACCTAATAATTTTTAAAGACGTAAATTTTTATTGATTTTGGTTTTAAATTTTAATGTAAGTATTTTTTAGAGTTCTGATTTTTACTTTTTATTATTTGAGTATTTAATATCCATGTGATACTTTTATCCCCATGAGATAGATTCATGAAGTGAACACCCAAAATGCACGTTACAGTATAGTACCACTTGGAAGTGGTTTTAAAATCGTTAAAAATTAAAAATAAGGTGCGCATAGTGACGATAAATCATTTTTTTTAATATGGCAAGACTTATAACAAACAGAATCACAACCAGGTACTGTGTTTGTAAGAAGGCAGTTCACAATAATTGTTTCTGTGTTTCTGTCGATTTCTATCGAATGATTCTGAATAAATTATTTTAATTAAAAAAATGCCACAAAAACTTCATTTTAAAATAAAATTGTTAATGAATTTCAATAAATGGGTATAATTAAAATGAAAATGGTATTTTCATGTCCTGCCCGAAAATCTGGAATACTATATTTCTTTATATGAACAGATATCAAATCATTTAGTAAAAATTGTAAAATTTTTAATATAGAAGGATGCTATATTTTTAGATTCTAATTAAGGGTTCACAGGCAATAAGGGGACGCACAGGATTTTCGTTAATCCCTCGCGCAGCCGCTGATTCGCTGTACGCGGGAACTTTCACTTTCATGCGTACCCCTTATTGCACGTGAACCCTCAATTACTTTGTAAATATAACTATAATAAATAAATAAATAATTTGTAAATAGTGTTTAAATAAATTATGATTTTATATTACGTTAGGGGCGCATGAATATCCCATAAAAATTATTTGTTAGAATATATAATAGATAGAATTTTATTAGATATACAATTTTCATATAGCTGATTTAAAAAATTTCAATTTTAAATTAGCATCAAGATTTACATAGTAAAAATTTTACTTAAGGTATTTGTCGCGTAAATTCGTTTTCGACAGAATTTTTTTAAATTTCACATAATTATTCTTTGGATATTTACCTACAAAATAAGGCCTATTAAAATAAAATTGACCGTCTGTAAGTCTCAAAAAATGAAATCAAAGTTTCGATTTTTAACATGTACGGTATAGGAAAATCATATGAAAACCACAGATTTTTAATTTCTGCACTTATACTAATCGACAGATTTTTTAGAAAAACTAAAGTTTTATTTATTGAACCAAAATGAACTTTTATAAAAAAAATGAAAATTTTTCACCGTCTTGTTTAAAAGATATTTAACATCAAACTTGAAAAATTATTTTAACATTTACTGTAAATGACAGGTGAATTTGTAAACGTGGCAATAGCGCTTGTTAAATACTACAGCTTGTCTGCCACTTTTGGCGCGAAATTTTAAAGACGGCCATACGCCAAACTTGCGACGTTGCCACGATCGTTTTTGCATGCGAGAGGTTATGAATATACTTTGAGAACATCTGTGTGTCAAACTGTACGTCGGCAAAAGTTTTTCGGAAACTCGCATTCATAATCGTTTCATAAGTACAGTCAACGGATACAAACTTTTGACAGTGACCAGTCCCGCGACAAATACCTTAACAGAATATAAGGCCACCGAATTTTTATTTAACAGAATCTTCAATTGATTAAAGTTTTAATAAATATTCTTTTAATTTAAAAGAAATGTAATCTAATCGAATTCTAATTTAGAAAAATTTGATTTAGCTGAATTTAAGTGAGTCGAACTTTTAAATGTCATAAATTCTATTACATCCAATCTCAATTTGTCCGAATTTTCATTTGCCCAAATTATCACTTAGTAGAACTATTAAAATGCCGAAATATCAAATACAAATGACAGAATTTCCATTTGTCCGAACAAACATCCGGCAGAAAGGTTTTAGCGTCAGTTTTAAAATTTACCAAACACTATTTTCTTCATAATTTCCGATTGGTCAATTTTAAAATTGTCGCTGAAACTTTTCTGCCGAGTGTTTTTTCGGATAAAAATGGAAATTCTATCAATTGATATTTCGGCATTTTATGAGTTATTTTTTATATATATTCTGTTAAGTAAAATTTTTATTTTATATAAAAATTGGCGTTAATTTAATATCGAATTTTTAAAAATCAGCTATGTGAATGTTCTGTCTAATAAAATTCAGTTTCATAAATATTCTAACTAAAAATTTGTATGGGATATTCATGCGCCCCTCAGGTTATTGTTGGCATCAAAAACTTTTAACGTATTAATGAATTTTTATAATAATTGTTATGCAATTTCATAAAGGGTGATCAAAGTTTTTTGAAATAAAATTCTCAACATTTGAACAAGATAACCTAAAAAAAAATTGAAAAAAGTTAAGGAATACTTACGTTTTCGGGGTGCGACTGAAATCTCTGATATAACTCTTCGGGGGAAATTTTGTGAAAGTCTATATCCAACTCTTGTTTGAGGTCATCCAGATTATCCCCCCTTTTCTTCGGGGTCTTCCGCCGCGACTATGAACAGAAGACAAACAATGAACAAACGGAATAATTAAATTCTGAAAAGTGAGGGTATAGATGTTTCATGAATTATTTTCAATAGATTAAAACAATTTTTCATCATATTTAAGTTTTACGATGTTATTTTTGCCTATAAATAATTCAATGATTCATAAAATCCAGAAAAAGTATGTTATCGAAATAACATCGATTTTTCAATGTAATATGTGTCAGGCAATAATTTATTTAAAAATATTTTTCGCTTTTAGAAATTTGTTTAAGCTGAATCACACTGCAAAAAGAAGCTTCTTAAAATTCACTGTAGTGAAGATGAATGCATTTTAAGGATTTTAAGAAGCTTTTGATAACTTTCTCGAAACAACTTAGAAGTGACTACTATAGTATCTTGAAATAAGATGACTTCTTTTTACAGTGTACTTACTACAAGTAAGTGAAACGCTTTTTTCTTCATTCGTAAATATTGCAGCCTTACATCTGTAAAATAATTTACAACCTTATCAGGCAATGTTTGTCGTACATTTCAAGAAAAAAGACGATTAAATGTAATTTCTTCACATTAAAAAGAACATCCACTATGAAAACAGGCGTGAAGTGTTTTTAAATTCTTTAGAAGTTAGTCAGCAGCAGTGACCAATGATGGTAGTTGTTCAATATTAACAAGTTGCCCTTATTAACTCTTTAATTAGAACGAGTCAAACGAACCGCGTCTTTCGTGTTTTCATCTTCAGTCTTGCGATTGACAGTTCGGTATAGTCAAGTCTCCAACAGTTTTTGTGTCGGTTAACATTTCAATATTCTTTTAGAATTTCGAGGTGTAAACGAATAACTCTTGTTGAATTACTTTGCACTCTTTTAATCTAAATTAGTAGAATTTTCGTTAATTTAATTAGTAATTATTAAAAGTAAACTTTTCTAGCAGCGCCAAATTCTTCCAATTTTAGCAGTGTAGTTCATTTCATATGCAACGAAATCAAAAGTAAATTTAAACTTATTTTAAGTATTAATAAATAGTGTATAAAAAATGAAATTATACAAAAATTGACAAAAATAAATTGAAAATATGTGTTTAATCAAAAATTCACTTTCAATATGTGTTAACTTAATCATTTTAAACGCAATTTTAAAGAAAATTTCTATAATTAATTGCATTATTAAAGTCTTGAAAGAAAAATATTTAATTTAATTTAATTATAGAATTTAAGCTATCAATTGAAAAAATATATTTTGACTATCAATTAATTGAAATCTACTTATTTAAATTTAGAGAGTAAAAAGTATGTAATGTGAAGCATTCTTCACTAAAGTGAACAAAGTCCTAAAATTTAATCTATTTTCAAGAAAAATAGTGTTGGAAAATTCTGCTTTTTAAATACGAAGAAACTAGCCTACAATATTGGAATAGAAAAATGTGAAGAAGTCAGATGCAACTGAATTTATGGTAAATTTTCAGAAACTATCGATTTTGCCTGCTGCATGTTAGTTGAGTCAATCGTGAAAGTTCCTTTAAATCCATTTATATACTTCACGAAATAACACAACTTTTCGCGAGTTAACAATAAATTGAATGGAATAAGTAATTGAAAGTAATGCAATAAAATTGCACGAAAGTACGGAGCACAAGTGCTGATCTACTTAATCTTTATAAAATACTCATAAAAACTTAATTCATTTACAAGAATCAAAAAACTGAAAAATAAATAGCCAAACAACCCAGTTACCACAAATAACGTGCACATGACAATTATATAGAAACATCAGCTAAACTCTTACTGGAACATAACCGTTATAGGACCATTATATACCAGTAACAGGTTACACGTACATAAGCTGACATTTGCATCGAATTGTTACATAATTATTATGCGCATGTCATTTATGTTAACAGGGAAAATATAAATTTATTACACCAAATTTTAAATGAATTTCTTTTTTATGCATTAAAAAACAACTTAAATAATAACTTATTATAATTAGTAAATTAATTAGTCTTACAACAGCAGCTATAGACGTAAAGTGATTTATGGGTGATTCTCCCAAAGTATTTCTATTTTTAAGCTGAGAAAAAATATTTGCGAAATTGAAAACGTTAAAACATAATTATGTTGATCTGTAAAAGATCTTTAATATCAAACAGAAGAAGTGATTCTAAACAAAATGATAAAATTCATTTTATGTAAAAAAAGTAAAATATTCGAAGAATCACCCTCAGGAATTCGTTATTTTATTAGTAAAAATTGAGTCAACTTATAAATTTAATAAGTGTTATTTTATAAGGCAAGTATTAGGAAAGATGAAATTATTTCCCTTTTAATCAATAAATAAAAATAACGTTGAACTTTTCGAAACGAAATGTCGCAGA
This sequence comes from Leptopilina heterotoma, assembly GCF_015476425.1. NCBI lineage: Eukaryota > Metazoa > Arthropoda > Insecta > Hymenoptera > Figitidae > Leptopilina > Leptopilina heterotoma. Next base: position 317,158 of record NW_025110854.1, read on the forward strand.
AGAGCCACATAAGCAAAAGATCCCAAATCAGATAATTCATTTAAGAAAATATTACATTTTTTCAAAGAAGAGAGGAGAAAAAGAGACAGAGAGAGAGAAGTGAAAAGAAGAAAGCCCATCACCGTTAGAAAAACGAAAACCTTAATCCTTGACGGATTTTAGCCTCGTTAACGTACAAATTATACCTTGTACATTCCATCTGCACTTTTGTTGTCATCGCGAATGTTTGGTAAAGTGGCGACCCTGTATGAATCTGAGCGGCCATGCTGAAAAAAGTGTATCAAAATAATTATAAAAAAATATACAGTAAACAATCAAAATATATGAGATAAAATATACGATACATAAATTATAATGGCCGATACATAAAGTAACAAGGGAAGAGGGAACGCAGTTTATTCACCCTGAGGGCGTACGTTTGACCCACTTGCACAACAATAAACTAAGAAATTTCTCATAAATACTCATGACGTAAATAATTTTTCACTCTATAAAAATAACATTTAAAAAACCAATTATTATTGTAAAATTTAACTTTTAAATACAAATAACAAAGCCTAATAACAAGTATTGACATTTCGAAATAATAAGTTTTCTTGAATTTTCGTTCGATAAGTTTAAAGGGAATTTCCTTGTTTTCTTTCATTATTTTGTCCTCTTTTTAAAGCTCTTTGATTGTAATCTATTGCATCACATCAACAGACAATTTGCTTTTTATCAAACTGCTTTTCTTTTATTCATAAACTTTTTTTCAAAGAAATAATATTAGAGAGCAAGCAGGATATATGAATAAAAATGAGAACCTCTGACAAAATAGATATAATATAATTTAGAGAATAGCAGAAGCGCACACGTTTTGACACACTCTTGTAAAGGTTCGTCTGAGGGTTGGAACCCCCCAGTTTTCCTCCCCTTTAAAAAATACACTGCCTTTTACAATAATTACGAAAATTACATATTATTATCCAGGCAGAACTCAAATAAGTTTTCCTTGTAAATAATCTCAAATTATAGGAAAATGTTATTAACAATTCTGTTAAATTAAAAAAAAAAGGTAATTATTCGATACAATACTTAAAAGCCCGAAAGTTATATGCAATTATCAACAAAAATTTGTTGAATTCGTGAAAAAAGTACAAGTTTAATAAAAAAAAAAGTAAAGAAGATAATGTGAATAATTATAAAGATTTAAAGATTATAGAATCTACATAATCAATAAACATTAATGTTTATGAAACTTTAATTGAAATGATTGGATATTATTTATAATAAAAATGTAATTCTTGGAAAAAAAATAATTCAAACCCTTTAATGTATTTTTAATGAACTTCTATAAGTTATTTTTAGAATTATTCGGAAATGGTTTACTTGCCAGTTGTAACATAATATGTATGTATTCTATAGCTCATGGCAGGTCTTCCCTAGAATATATCGATTTTACTGAAAGGTAAAATTAACCTAAAGGTGGAACAACCCGTTCTCAAAATATAAAAAGTCTCGTGTTAGACAGTCTATACACTTTTAATTCACAAGGTTACATAGCAACAGACAGTGAATTGTCGCCTTTTAAAACTTTTAATTTTCATTCTTAAAAATGAGTTTGTATTAAAACTTTTGTTTTGTATATTAATAATATTTTCATTTAACACCAATATATTTATCTTATTCAGAATAATTATTTAAGTAATTGTAATTATATTATTCTATAATTAACACATTAAAATTGAAAGAAAGTCAAAGTAAAATAAAAAAAATAACTGAAATAGAAATAAAATAAGTATAGATGCATCAGAGCTCATTGTTCTTTTACGGAAGACTGAACTATAGTTTAGTCTTGGAAAGTATAACAATTGAGATTGTGTCTATGAGCGAATAATTAATCTCGTGGGAGCGATGACATAAGTAAGTGCGCCCTTGGGCCATTAACCTTAGATATTAACTTACGATTGAAAAAATCATGCAAAAAACAAACTTTTCTTGCAATTCATAAACTGTTAAATTTTACTTTGTAATGTAATTCAACTTTTACTTTCTTATGAATCAAGTACTTTTTTCTTGCCCGTGAGTTTATATTCATAATACATTTTTAATGACTACGAACAAAACAAATTCAATTTGTAAACACGAGACATGAAAGCACGTAATAACACAAATCACAGATAACTATCATAATTGAATAAAGAAATTATTATTTAATTAAGCTCATCTAATTTTTTTAAACTTTCAAATAATTAATAATTTTACATTATTTCTGAATGACCTGTTTTATAACATCTATAACTAAAATTAACATTATTTTATTAACCAACATGAAAATGGGATGCCTGATTATCTCATAAGAATCATATGATAAAATTATCAGTCTTTCGAAATATATTATTTCAAATAAATATTTAACAGAAAAGATTTATTTCAAAAATTATAGTGTATTCAAATTTTCATCACTTCAAATTACAATTTTCTTAGATATTTATATATATATAAACGAATTATAATTTATGATAAGTTAAAAAGTGAAGAACTTAGAAATAAATTAAATTTAATTATTAAGAATTTTTATTAAACAGAAATACAATTTGCTTCTAAATAGAATTCTTAAAACACCGAATTAATACTTTTTAGTAAAATTAAATAATACATTTTTTATTTTTTATAATTTACTGAGTATTTTCAAAAATAAACAGTCTATTTTTAAACATTTTGTACACATTTTTTCGGAGGTCCTCAAATTGGGACCACTAACTGCAACAAAATATTGTATCGCAACAATTCAATAGTTTATGGTGTCAATTTTTCAGGCTTTTAAAAATTTTAATTTAATTAGATTTATAATTTTACTTTAAAATCTTTCTATACCACAAAATAAGGAGATGAGCGCGCGGTCGCAAGGGATAATACCAGTCGGACAGCAGTGACAAGAACTTGAGCCGCTCACTGCTACCTAACTGGTATTAAGAAGTGTAAAAAACAGATTACGAAAAGGAAATATGAAATTTATTTACCATTACCCCTAATTATTTTCGCTTTTTTCTAACTATTTTTTTACTGGGTTTGTAAGATTTTTGGAGATTTCAATGTTGAGCTATCATCGACAATAACAAAATTACATTTAAATTTTATTTCGAAAACCGTAATGATGCGACGAAAGAGTTTTGCTGCAATATAAAATAATATAAAAATACTACACAGTAGAGAAAGTTTTAAACCTTTTACACCTTTTACACTGATTTTCGGCGAAAATGAGTCAAATTTCACTGATTCAGTTTTAGAGTTTTCTCTAGAGCGAAGCTGACTCCGTTCACACCTTAGATTTATCCTCAAAAAAATTGTGAATTAATATTGAACAAACAGTGATTATAAAGTTTAAAAATCTTGTAGAGGAAAACATTGAAATAATTAAATAATGTTTTTACCAATCCTGCGATGCAAAGACTTGCTTTTTATATTGGAAAAATTAGCGTTTAAATATTAACGTACAGTACGGTATTTTCCTCCCGCGACAAAGATCGTTCTCGAAAATTTTGCATGTCTGCTCATTTGACGATAACCCTCTTTTCTGTGACCTTTATACCTGCCCACGCTTTTGTAAGTCAATTTGTGATATGAAATGTAATAAAATTCTCGACACGCATTAATTTACCTTGTAATTCTCTTACGTCATGGAAGATTGACTCAAACTAGTAACAGCTAGACCGCTTTTGTCAAATCATTGGAGATGTCTCGCGATGAATCACTACCTTCATAATTGTAACCACTTTGTCCATTCTCACCGGAAATATGAACGTCAAGCTTAATTTTTTAATTTTACGATTCACACAACAAACGATTTCGACAGGACATCCTGATTATTTCCTACAATACCAATAATATCTGCGATGTTAAGAGCAGTTCAGAAAATCTAGGAAATGGACAAATTTCCACATCTAATCAGGTACCTACATAAAACCAAATTGTTAAAGTCATTTTTCAACACCATCATCATGATCGAAATAAACTTCATTAATTTCACGAAAAAAAACTTGGAATCAATTTTGCTGATGCTTATCAAAACAAGTAAACAACAAACTTCAAGTAAATCAAAATATATTCTCTTCTTTTTGTTGTGGCAATTTGCTATTGACACTAATTAATATTTTGTAGCAAACATCGAATAGCTCAGGTTTAATAATCTGTTTATTAAATTTTCAAATAAAATGTCTTTCCGTGTAATACTCCACGATTTTATAATACAATATATGGAATAAATCTTGCTATTAATTACAATTAAAGAATAATTGTTTTCACTCAGGTTTTCCTGTGTTTCCACGATTATTAGAAATAATAGAATTGGTGTAATTCATAACGTATAATTTTTTTTCAAAATATAGTTCCAAAATTTTTTTTGATGAATATAATATGTTCAATTTAAAAGAACATTTTATTCAGATTATAAGAACTGAATTATTTTTCAAAGGCAAAGGTGTTGTGCTGAGTCAACAGATTATTGCATGTGCATACATTTCTGTAATAATTCTTTTTGCTTCATTATTTCATTATTCCTTTTGTTTTATTTTATTATGAACATGGATGTCAAAAATTTATATTTTTTTTAATCTTCATTACTTTTAAAAATTCATTAAAGGAAATTAAAAGTAATATTATTTATTTTAAAAAATTGAAATAGTTAGTGATTCATATTTTGTATATATGCAAGTTGTAAGTGTTGAGAGTTTTATGACCAGGAAACGGAAATGTGAAACCCCGTTGAAGTTAGGGTGTTTGCAGGTATTTGTTTTACGTGCTGTTTCTCTGACAACAGAGTACACTTTGAGTATAGGAAAATGAAGTTGTGAAAGTTAAAATTTTAATCAATAATTGACAGCACAAAACATTTTTCTGTATTTTAATTTTCAGTTTTTCAACAGTTTCATGAGAAAAGCTTTTATGAGGAAGCCTAGAATTCAAAAACGGGATTAAATTTCACACGAAATATTAAATGAACTCAAAAGAATAGCTCTAATTATACTGTAATTTATTTAAATTTCTCAAAATCGTCACTTTCAAACCCACTCTCCCTACTTTGTGCTCCGAATACAGTTGCACTTTTGCTGTATTGACTACAAGTACACGTCAATAATTAGTTGGAGTAACTCATTGTTCTTACACGAGGTGTTACAGTGAGCGTTTTGATCGATTGCACAAATAAGTAGTCTAGCCACATTTTCGATATCGTGCCTCAAATAACATCTCTCTGGTTTAGGCGTGTCTAGAAGGAGGAAATAAATTGTCAAAAACATTCTCTAAATTAAATTAATAAATCTCTAAACAATAATCTCACCAAGTTCTGTCTCGCGAAGCGTATCTCATTGGTTCTATCTCAGTCTTACTAGCACGTTAAACAGTCTTTTTTGAGAAAACTCATTTTCTAAATTTTTATAAAAGGTTAAATAACATCGACTTTAGTTATAGAGGCATTTCACGTCAGAAATATCACAATTTGCAAAGGGTCTGTCGATTTTCGCAAAACTTCGTGAGATTATAGTTCTATATATAAGAGACTTAGTTCCCCCAAATTTTTTCAAAATTGTTGAAGATACGCCATTTTGAATTTTAATATTAATTTTATAAAATTTTGAATATCTCGGAATATTGTTTATGGATTTTTATTAAATTTACACATTTTTTAGGTAAAAGTATGTACTTTAAAATGCAAATAAAGTTAATAAAAAAAATTAATTTTTAAATAAAAAAATCAAAAATAAATTTTTTAAGCAATTTTTTGTTTATTTACTCCTCTTTGAGAAAAATGTTATTAACATATTTGGATTCCTTATGAATTCACCTTTAATTTCATTAAAAAAAATTGACGGAGACTCAACTGGTTCCGGAGATATTAAAGGTGAATTCATAAGGAATCCAAATATGTTAATAACATTTTTCTCAGAGAGGAGTAAATAAACAAAAAATTGTTTAAAAAATTTTTTATTTAAAAATTAATTTTTTTTAATAACTTTATTTGCATTTTAAAGTACATACTTTTACCTAAAAAATGTGTAAATTTCATAAAAATCTATAAACAATATTCCGAGATATTCAAAATTTTATAAAATTAATATTAAAATTCAAAATGGCGTATCTTCAACAATTTTGAACTTTTTTTGAAAAAATTTGGGGAAAGAAGTCTCTTATATAGAACTATAATCCCATCGAAGTTTTGCGAAAATCGGCAGACCCTTTGCAAATCGTGATATTTCTGACGTGAAATGCCTCTTATCTAAAAATCATCAGAAAAAGGCCTTAATTTTTTCAATTTTTTTCATATTTAATTTACCAAAAAGTATGTAAACATCTACCACCCTAAAAATTTATAATATCTTATATGAATAGAATATATTAAAAAATATAATACAATTAACATTACTAATCATAAATGCTTAACGATAAATTGCGTTAAATTTCATTTTAGTTAAGTGACTTTGAATTGAAAGTAAATCTATTTGTCTGCCTTTTTAAAGCAAGCAGACAGGCAATCAATAACAAGTTTTTGAAATGCCTCTTTAACTTGCATCCTAAAGAGAATGCAAAGTGTTAAAGTTTTCAATTACGAATGGAAAAACATGGAAGCTGTAACATGCTTCACAAAATTATAATGCAATGCTCGAATTATTACTTATTAATAATGCAAGATTAGAAACAATTTGATTTCTCTAAAGCATACATATTATACGCATAATACATTTTGACTTTTTATGAGAATTTAAATGGACAATAATCCATCGAGTGTTTTATCAATTTTTCAAATCGAGTACATATCGTGAACTGTGCCTTTATTCTAAATAATTAATACTCTTCTGCAGTTTCAGTCAGGAAGAAGATTTCAATTTTTGAAATTGACTCAAAACCAACATGGAAATAATGAAACATCATGTTTCGCAAGCTCTTTATGTTCGAAAAAGTAATTTATTTGCAATTGAAATAAATAAATAACGGAAAAAAGTCGACAATTCCTAGATTTAGCAATGTCCTACTGAGATGAGATATCAGTCGAATATCCCTAATACGTTTCAACCGCATTAAGCCCCCAAAGAATCTTGAAGGGATGAAGGCGATTATCAACTATGAGATAATCAAGTGCAAAATATTTAACTCGATTCAAGGATTAAGAAATGTGACCAAGGTTGACTTGTCCATAAAAGAACAACTTTTGAGTTGCAAGAAAGTTGTTTTCCATTAAGTGGCACCGTACCACTCGCTAGCACAATGTAGTAGTCGAAAGTGGTATTTGTTGCGGGTCGATCACAACGAATGTCAGCTTCGTTCAAAGAGCGCATGCGACTTGAAATCTACCACCCACCTACACCCGCCTTGACATCACCATTGTGGATCAATACCCAACCAGGCCATGTACTCTCCCTCTTGGAACACCAACACTTGGCCATTTTTGCATTCGTGAGGTGCATTTTCACCCAAACGAATAAACCATCTTGGCCCCCACGGCGCCAACACCGTTGCGGTTACTTTTCCGAGTTCTAGACCCTCTTGTTGGTTGCTAACCGTGTCGAGGTGCATTCAGGCAATGCTCTTTTATTTTTACTTCATCTTCACCATTCTTCACCATTCTTCACTTTTCTCTTTCTCGACTTCATCAGAGATAGAGTACAATACATTCAAAAGCCATGAAATTCTATCCTACTTCTTACATTTACTACACAAGGGCATTTCCGACATGTCATCAATGTTGTCATCAATTGGGAAAGAAAGCATCATCATCACCAAACACTTTCTCATAAATCATCCAATTATATGATTTAGAAATTTTAAAAAAGTATATCAAATACAGCAAACATACTTATAGATAGCTAACTTTTCAGATAATTCAATGAAGAATCTCTTTCATAATAAGAACATTTCAGAAAACAACAAAAAAAAGACTGGCTATTAGTGTAGAAAAGTATAAAAAAAATTTCTTTATTGTAATCTTTGATAACGAGTATCACTGTCACTCAAAGAAGTAATTCTCAAATGACAACCATAAATAAAGATATAATTATATATATTGTTATAAATACATTCAGTGTAAAATAAAATATATATCTAATGATTAAACAAGTGAAATTTGTCTTGCTTTCTCATATTAGATTATACACTTTATTTCAATTCTTTTATAATTATGTAATATCACTGGAATATCATTATATATTCAGGGTTGCAACGCTTTTGCTCATTTGAAATTCCCTGACTTTTCCAGGTTTTCCAGGTTAAAAACGAAATTTTTCCAGGTTTTTAAAACTAAATTTATATTTTACAAAATTAAATAATTCCAATAAATTTTTACAAATACATGGAACTTTCATATAATACTGTATTCCGCACTGTTATATTTCTTTTTTAAATAAATATTTAATTTTTTTTTCATAGGAATTAAAATCCTTCAAAAGATAGAAATTCAAACCTTTTTGAAATTTAGCAACTTATAAAAAATTGTTATAAAACATGAAGCAATCGACAACTTCGACTCTTCGACTCTGAGCAATCAATATCTTCATGTTTTATAATAATTAAAATTGATCGACTGATAAAATCATTATTTTATTATAATAATAAAAATAAATAAATAATAAATCATTATTTTATTATAATAATATTGTTACTGTAACTTATTCAAAATTACTTTCATCACTTCAATTCAATTATTGTATTCCAGAATTTTTAACTAAGATTCTTCTTTAAATTTATTATTTTTCATAATTTTTGAAAAATTTCTTTGAAAATTTTCAAATCCCTTTGATTACAATTCAAGTTTACGAAATTTCATCGAATATTCGGAAATTCTTCAATCAAATATTCAAAATTCAATTATTTCTAAAAATTGAGCTATAATACTTTCTCTCTAAATTTGAATCAGTAAAAATGTTTACTAATTTATTGGAATTAGTCACTGACTTTTTGCTTTTGAATTAGTAAATTTTACTATTAAATTAGTAGAAACGACTATTTATTAGTAAAATCTGCTAATTCAAAAGCAAAAAGTCAGTCACTAATTCAAATTAGAAAACATTTTTACCAATTCAAATTTAGAGAGTTTAAAAAAATTCAATTATTATCTAAAATTTTAACTGGAATTCATATTTAAATACATTTTTATTAGAAAATTTTACGAGAATTCAATTATTTAAATACAAAAATAAATAATTTATTGAAAAATTGAATGTTTTTTAAAATTGAACTCTCATAAAGAATTTTATCAAAAAATTTTTAAATTGGTAATTAAAAATCTTTTGACGAATAATTTTAATTTTCGAGAAATTAGATTAAAATTGTATTAAAAATAATTGAGTCTTTGTAAAAAATTTGATTGATTTGAGAAAAGTTTTTGAAAATAATTGAAATTTTGCCAAGAATTTTATTAAAATTTTTATTATTTATAAAGATAATTGAAATTTTGGAGAGAATTTTTTTAAACTTTCGACCATAATTAAATTTCTACGAAGATTTTTATTAATTTTGAAAATAATTGAATTCTTGAGACGAATTTTTTTTAAATTTATTTTTAAACAATTGAATTCTTTTGTGAAATTTTATTGAAATAGTAAATATAATTATGATAATTTATTGAAATTAATTAAATTTCTACGTAGAATTTTATTAAAATTATTTTGAAAAAAAATTAAATTTTTAAAAAGAATTTCATTAAAATTTTTGAAAATAATTTAATTCTTTCAAGAAATTGAATTTCTTTGATGAATTTTAATAAAATTTTTAAGAATACTTACATTTTTCGAGAAATTTGTATTAAAAATAATTGAAACTTTGCGATGAGTTTTATTATTTATGAAAATAGTTGAATCTCTTTAAAAAAATTGATTATTTATGGAAAATAATTGAATTATTGCGAAGAAATTTATAAAGATTTTGTAAATAATAGAATTCCTGTGAAATTTTTATTATTTAATTCATTCATTCAAGATTGAAATTTTACAAAATTTCAAATTACAACCTTTTGAAGTTTATCTATTTATGAAAATTTTAAACACAACTATTTTAAAATTTAATTAATTTTGAAATATTTAATTAAAATTATATTTCAAGAATAAGCACAATTAGAAAACAATAATTTTCCATGATTCCGTTCAAAATTTCCTGACTTTTCCAGGTTTTTTTCAAGGTTTATAAAATTCCCTGAGATTTCCAGGTTTTCCAGGTTGTGTGGCAACCCTGTATATGTTGAACATTATTAATGTTACTTTAATATTACGGTAACTTTCCGGTAGCATTACCATCAAGTGGATATTTTAATTTTACCTTAATATTACGTGCTACATTTTTCAAAAATGTTAACTTTCGTACTACCTCAAACGTTATCAATTTATGAAAATCCTTGTTTTGTAAAGACAAAACAATTGTAGATTCTCATAATAAAATTTTGAACAGTGTTAAAATGGTTCTACTTTTTGGATTATCATTAAAGATGAAAAAGGCTCTTACCGATTACAATGCAACTACGAAGAAATATTATTAAACATGCCACGATGGCTATCATCTGTGTTAAAAATGCAGAATAAAGAAGAAGCATTTAGTCCTACATTAATTGTCGGTGGCTTTAAGTATCCAAGTAGTTTTAATTTTTATATAATTTAAAACTTTCAAATTCTCTATAATTTTTGTATGTGTTATGTTGTCAGAAACTGGGTATATTATAATAGTGAAAATCCCAATATTAAATATCAAATTTAAATTTATATTTCGATTAAACAACATGAATTTCTTATTATACTTTAAAATATTAATTTCTTAAATAAAGTCTCTAAGTGTAAAAAAAACATTAGGTATTTAAAAAGTAAATTACCTTTAAAAATATTTAACAGATTTAATGGTGTTTTTGAGTTATTATCTTCGGCGCCATGAAATATTTTTCTTAATTTCCTTTTTTAATTTTGTTTTTACATTTTTTGAAATGTTGTATTGCGCGCTGTAATCAGCAAAGGTATAGGGACAAATTTTGTAAATCTGCATTTTCCAATGGTTTTTTACCCAATAGTCATTTTTCCTAATAAATCATGAAACTTTTTTAACTCTCCGTCACACACCTTACAAATTCTATTATATGAGCCATTTTGAAGTGATGCTTTCGGAAAAAAACATGAATTCCATAAACTAGCATTCCGCAAGTATAGTTTGTCTGAAATGCAAAAATAAAATTGATTTACATTTATTATAAGATTATCTAGTTCTTAATCAAAGGATTTCTTTTTTTATGCAAAATTTTTTTCCTACAGCTGAAAATCGACCTTTATTATTTAACCAAAATCATACTCTTGACTTTGACAGGTCGCCATTTTGTGAAATATGTATTTTTTTAAATCCTTTGATTAAAAACTAGATAATCTTATAATAAATGTAAATCAATTTTATTTTTGCATTCCAGACGAACTATATACTTGCGGATTGCTTGTCACCGGAATTCATGTTTTTTTCCGAAGGCATCACTTCAATGGCTCATATCTGAGAAAGTTTTTGATAAAAAAATATATTTTTTTTTTTTAAATTAAAGCCTTATTTATGTACTTTTAGGTAATAAATATTATTTCTTAAAAAGTTTCATGATTTATTAGGAAAAAATTCTTGAATTGCAGTGTAGCATTGATGAGCTTAACATGCAATAAATTTATAATTAATTCTAACAAATAAACTTTGGGTCGGTTTTAGACATTATCGGCTATTTATATACTAGAAACATTCTGCAAATAATAAACCAATCGAACATAAATTAGAATTGTAAAAGAAAAAAAGAATCGTACATTGAGTACGATTCAGATTTAATTCTTACCCGACCCGTATTAAATCAGTATTAGATAAATTGCAAAGAAACTTTTTTCACATATTTTCATAATTTTTTTATTGCAATAAGTAAATTATTTTTTCACCTGCATATTTTTATCCTTAGTTGTTAATTTTTGGGGGAAAAACCACTAGGAAATGCAGACTAGGAAAAGTGCCTTTTCCAGCTCTATATAATTAATCCAAAAAGTGTCATCGCTTTAACTTTATATTCCCACTTCTGATGGATCTTGCTGTATTACATTGTAGTTAAAACTGTAATGCGTATCAGTATCAATGTATGAACTAAACGGAATTGCAGTAACGAGCATATTAATATACTATACAAGAATTTGAAAAAATTATGACTCTGAATAACGAACATTATGAAATAAAAATTTGTCAGAAAGTTTTGTCTCTTTACGTAATAAACGAAATTCTCGAAATAAATCATTTTTAATTTAACACAAGACATTTCATGTAAGTTAAAAGATATTTTCTATTCTCCGTCAAATTTATTTACATTATCGTAAAATTAAAAGATTATTTCTTTAGTCTGCGTTTTTCGGAAATTTAAAATAATTTGTCAACAGCAAGGTGTCTTGTAAATATAGAAGCAAAAAGAAAATGAAATGAATGTGAACAAGAAGTATGAAATGTAAAAAGAAAAAAATATTAATTACGCAAGACAAAAATAAAAGTTAGTCAATTCTATTTCCTAAAACTATCAGTTTTTGTTTTTCATTGAATGTGTTATATTTATTTTTAGAGATCCTTCTTGTTGAATCTATTACAAAAACTAATAATTTTTTACAAACTGAAATATTAGTTTCTTGGTTACTTCACACCTTAAAAAATAAATGAACTGGTGTTTTAAACTTTTTCGATAATACACTTTTTTAAAATTTAGTTAAGTTACAATTGTACTGGATTTAAAATGAATCGACCTCTTGGCATGTTGTATTATATTACTTAATTTATATAAGCTTTGAAACCATTTTACTAAACGAAGCGATTAAATTACCCTCAACCTTACCAATTAAAAGTTTACGCTTTTCAGAATTAACAAATTCTTTTAATTCATTTCTAAATGAAGATATAAACAACAATTTTTGTTTCAATTTTTTGCAAATATAAACAGCTGGTACGTAGGATTTTTGTCCATAAGTTCTTATTCAACCAAATAGTAAGATAGAGAAAATTAGTTAAACATTTCCTTAATTAATAATTCCATAACCATTTAATTAATATTTTAATCGTGATTGTTTTTTTAAAAATTATTGTTAGGCATAAATGTTTGATTAAAAAATCTTGTAAAATGAAGTCTCTTTTATAAAAAAAAATATTAACTTTAAGAAGCAAACACACGATAAATACATTTTTTTGAAGTATATTTATAAATATAAATTTTTTAAATGAAAACTTTTATAAATTCCAATGTAGTTTAATATGTACTATTGCGTTAAATTAACTAGAAATTGGATATTACATTGAGAATTTTCTAATTACAATAATTACTTTATTGCATTTCCATTTTTGTAGTAAAGCAAAAAATTTAGGGACAATTTATAGGTACGATAATAATATAAATAATAGTTAATATTATTCTAACAGAATGACTTTCTATGAATTATTGACATGAATCTGTATTTATCGCGAGTTATTGAAGATGAATTTTTCAAACTCAAGAATAATCAGAGGCAAGAGTGTTTTTGATAATTGATTAAAAAGTACCGGACATTCTAAATGGTTCTGTTTATCCCAGACATTGAACCAGAGCCTGAGGTCGTCAATCATCTCTAAGGCGTGGTGAAGGTTGAAATAAGTGAAGGTGTGATTCAAAACCTCAATGAATTGAGTCGATTATTGCAAGTGCACTACAGGTGCATACGGAATTCATCGATGAAGGACATTATTGCAATTAAAGTGAGGAAAACGTTACATGTAATTGCCAGCCAACGTTGCCTATTATTGTTACATATCAATTGACAAGCATTACAAAAGTATTTCAACACTCGAAACAGTTCTCTTCCTTAAATGGACGGTCTCTCCAAGTCCCCCAATTGGAATCTTGTGAAATTTTTCACATCATATGCCACAATTACAAGTGAACAAGAAACTGATTTGAGAGGGAAAAATGTCAAGGTCGACATGAATGGTCGACTGAATGGAAGAACTTGTGGCTGAATTATAAGTTTTATCCAGCTGAAAGTAGTTAGCGCCTGTAATTGATTTTGACCTTGCTAAGGTGGATTCTGTGAGAATAACTTGACAGTACAAGTTCATCTGGATTTGTTGGACAAATTCACGCCCTACTTTGTACAGTTCCTAACTGTTACGTATCAGTTCCTTCCGGCAGAGGCAGCAACTGCTGCAGACTGGCCTTGTACGCACCCTAGTCCGTTCCGTGTTACGTACTCGTGTACTACGCGTAGAAGTTGTGACGTCAAATGCGTGGCCCGATGTTATACGAATTGGGTCAAGAGGGAGAGATCAGCCGTTTAAGTTAGGCTGGCTGACTGCTCTCTTCTCTATCACTGACTCGAAGCAGGCTCATCATATCAATGACAATCATATCGTCAATAAATCACTTTCGTAACCAACTAGTGTCGTTTTTTAATCCAAGGAACAATCTTCCAAAGATAAGATAACCATGCACGGCGACATTTTCTAATTTCACTGTGCTCGAGATGAATTGAATAAATATTCAATCTATTCCATTACACACAATTGTAATTGAGCGTAATGTTGATAAATTTAATTTTAATCTATTCCACGTTTATAAAATCAAAAGCCTGAACGCTTATAATTTTGAATAGATAGCGTCACCTACAAGAATAAGGTTCCGCGATTAAACTTGGATATTGGGCTATTTAAAGTTGTTTGTCCCTGAAAGTCCACCTACAAAGCATTGAGTGCACCTATTTGTGGACACAACTTGCTTTTTCGATCTCAACATTCAGGTATCTCATTTTGATGAGTCGAGTCATGAAAATTATTCTCTCATTTTATGCAGTTAATGTCAATGGCTTGGTCAAATCTTTCATAAAAATTTTCTCTTAAAACATATCTTTTTACATGAAAGAATTGTATTTCACAAACTCTTTTTGCTAAACTATTTTTTTCATTTAATAAATTTTTAATAATAAAAGAAAATTTTATTTTACTTTACTAAACAGTGCAATTCGTTGTAAAAGAAAATTGAAAATATCCACTTTATTCTATTATCAATTAATCTAGTTGATTAGAGATTTTTGAATACTATAATAATAAACCCTTGAAAAGAAAGTTTCAAACTTTTTCTGTTTTCATTATAAATTTATTACAACATTAATTAAACCCTTCGGGAATACACCTATTTTTTCAATTACAAAAAACAGAAGGGTTCATTTAACCCCTCAACAACTTTTGTCATATGACATTTAAAAAAAAATTGTCCGATTCAGCTGAAAAAAATTATTAAAATTTCTTGAAATATGGACAAATTAATTAAGTACACATTAAAAATAATAGAAAAATTATTAAAAATTAAGAAAATTAATAAAGAGCACCTTTCAAAAGCAAAATTTTGTTTTACAAAAAAACTTGCAATCAGGATGACCACATGTGTTCTGAAAGGGTCAAATAAAAATATTTAATTTTTATTATACTTGTTCAAGTTTAAAATACCTTGATTTTAACAGAACCTTTTTAATTACATTATATCTAATAAAGAAACTTTACTTCTTTATTGAAGGAAGTGAATTTATCATTCGGTGATAAATACTTCTTTATGTTACAAGCTGATCTGAATCATTTTTAATTAAGATATGCACTTAAAAATATTATTTTTCGTTTTGTGCCATCTATAAAAATTATTATTATTAGAGGTGTGTAAAAAACTCGAAACTTTATCGAGAATAATTTCGAGCTCGCACCTTTTTTCGAAAAGGTTATTCGACTATTAATATTAATTCGATTATTAAAACTTCGAGTAGTCGAAATTATTATTAGGCAACTATATTTTTTCGAACAAGTTTTCAAACATGACTCCTGGACAAATCTATGGAGTCAGATTTTCAAAGTTTAAACTAGCGAATTTAACATTGCTATGGATTTGATTGTTGTGATGTAAAAGTTAAATTATTCTTGAAATTAATTTTATTGTCTTGTGTATTGATCAAATACATAATAGAAAAAACCTTGCGATACTCATTTATACACATCGTTAACCCCCCTATACGTATGAGTTTAACCCCAAGAAAATATTTCTAAATGCATCGATTTTTCATACAGTTGGATTTTTACATCAATCGGTATCTGGGAGTTTTTAGGGTCGCTGATTACGAATATGATATTAGTTTTGCAAAATTCAAAATGTCGGATCCAATATGGTGGACAAAATTTAAAAAAAGTTAATAGATCTCTACAGCATTGGATATCCAAGGGTTTTTGGGGTCGCTGATTATGATTCTGAAGTCGGATTTAAAAAATTCCAAATGGCGGATTCAATACGGCGGATGAAAGTTTAAAAAATGTTTGTTAAAAACGCCCAAATAACAAGTATTATGCAAAAAGATTCGATTTTTTAAAAATCTATCCACCACATTGGATTTTCTATTTAAAATTTTTTAAAAATTATTTCAAATTCGTAATCAGCAAACCAGAAAACCCTTAAACGTCAAAAAACATGAAAATCTGATTATTTTTTAATAATTTCGTCCACCATTTTGGATTCGTCATTTACAATTTTTTAAAACTAATTTCAGATATAGAGGACCCCAGAAACCTATAATTAACAAATTTTAAGCAAATTTGTGAGTTTAATGATTTCTTTTTTCAAGAAACAACGTGTATGACAGTAGAAGCTCATATTTTTTATTAAATATATACTTTTTATGAATAGAGGACAGGTTAACGATTTTTCTGTATACTTTTATAATGTGCGAGAAGAGATTTAACAAATAATAACAAATTATTGTTATTATTTACTTACTTTTAAACAATGCACGTAGAACCTTGCAATTTGCTTCCAATTTTGCAATAATACCTACTTACAAATTACAATTAGCTAGGTAAATTGCAAAACTAAAAAAAAAACTGCAAGTTGTAAGATTCTTTGTGTACAGAGTTGGTAAATGACGACAATTGCTGAATTGTTAAATTTATAAAATATCTTCAGGTTATTAGCTTAGTTAACTGCAAAATTAGAGAAAATTGCGAGCTTCTAAGTGCTTTGTGTCAGGAGTTAGCAAATAGCAACAATTATTTGTTTAAACAATTGTAAGATCAATAATTGTATGTTTAATGTTTGTTTGTTATTATAATTAGGTAGGAAGAAAGAACCCACCCAAGGTGGGATCCGGTTTACTGAAAGATAAAATTTTCAAAATTTTTGGCGACCATATTGGATTAAAAACTTAAAATTTTTTTTATCCCACATGCACAAAAACGGCGCTTTCTGATAGCAGCCGACAGGGAGGAAAGTCATTCATTTCTTCGACCGTATGAAATTGGCGGCCGTGTTCTCCCAAGGGCAAGAAAATTAGCTGTTCACATGCATTTTTCTTGCCCAAGGGAGAAATCGGCCGCCATTTTCATACAAATCGAACAAGTGAATGACTTTTACTCCCTGTCGTCTGCTATCTGAAATCGCCGCTTTTGTGCATTAGGAATAAAAAATATCGTAAGTAACACGAGAATAAAGGCAGCCAATTTCTTTACGATGATTTTTGTGACACTCGTTCCGGTCTCGGGGCGCCTACGGCGCCCTCGACCTCCACTCGTGTCACAAAAATCACCGTAAAGAAATGGCTGCGTTTCTCCTCTTGTTGCTTAATATACTATTAAATCTGACTTCAAATTCGTATTCAGCGACCCAAAATACCCCTTAGTACCAAACTTTGGAAGGATACATCAAGTCGTTTACCTATAATGTCCATGACGTGTATACACGTCATCCACACGCAAGGGCTTAAAATCATTTGATATTAATTTTATTACCCCGAAAATTTTTTTTCGGAAATTCCGAATACTCAATTAAATTCGAAAACTCCAAAATGATCGAGTACTCGACACATCCAGAATTATCAAACCCAACTGGATTCGGATCGAAAAAACAGCCCGACTCGAATTTTGTAAATGAAAATTTATTTAAAAGAAGAAAGGAAAAAAAGGGGGGTGGGGGTTTTAAGAAGTTTAGCATAAGCTCAAGAGACCCTAAGAAAGGTTCATAATATATATGTATATGATCAGGGTGGAATGCAAGCCACATGGGCCAATGACCGGTGACGACAGGGGAAAACGAACGCTCATCCGAAGACCTACAAACACCCCAAGTCATAAACGGAAGTCTTTCAACGTGACAATCAAAGCAGACGTATTTCTTTTTCTCTCGCTTCTATTCTACTTCAATGTTTACCCCTAATTAAGAATTAACAGATCGATTATTTACTAATAACAATTGAATTTTTATGGAACCATCGAAAAAATTATCAATGTTAAAAAGCAAATGGAAAAATTAAAAATTTACATTTGCGACTTTTGCATATGACAATTTAATGATCCATAAAATTACAGCAGTTCTAAAATGTTTTCTAAGTTTGCAATTATTACGCTATTATCTAATTGCAACATTACGTATATATCTATACCTATGCAGACTAATTTTTAAATTACGACATTTTCCATATTTCATCGCTCTATTTGTGTAAAATGTGCAGCTTGAATAGTGTTTTCAAATTTAATGTAGAATACGAAATCAGTGATCACAAAGAGACTGTGATGTATGCAGACAAGGGTTTTAGAGAACAGAACGTCCTTGAGAGAGTTCATCAAATAAAAAAATAATTGAAATCATAGTATTATAAATATATGCCAAAAACCAATTTTATATCTTTTAATGTAATTACGCAAGTGTAAAATAAATATTAATAAGTTTCAAATCTTATTGTTATAGATTCAAATCATTAAAGAATGCTCAAAGCTATATAAATTTAACGATTTCTTAAACATGCGTTTAAGAAAATTAACTTGTTAATGGGATGTATAGAATATAAGATTTCTGAGAGATTCACAGAGCTAATTCTATTTAACAGATAAAATGTGCCTTAATTCAAAAAAAAATTGGAGAAATTAATTAATTAGATTACTATATACCATGAGAAACAACTCTCAAAGAGTATTACACGCTGTTACACAATTATTACAAGAATAGTGTTCATGGAGAAAAATGGAAAAATGATTTTTATACTCAGTGAAGTTCTCCTTTATAGAATAATACAGGTGGAATATACTGCAAAAAGAAGTATCTTAATTTAAGATGTTTTGGTAGATACTTTTTAGTTATTTGAAATATCTTAATTTAAGATGTTAAAAGTATCTTCGTACACAATTTCAGCATATTTCTTCGGAAAGACGAAAGCTCGAAAATTGAAATTCTTTAAATAAAGACCAGCAAAAACAAACACTATTCTACATTTTTCACTACAATTTATTCTGGTCAACAACAAAATACATCTTTTAATATATATATTAATTTAAGATAGTTTAAAAAACTTGCCGAAGTAACTTACTTTTCTAATATGGAAGAAATATCTTCATCACTGCTAAAACGTATAAAGTATCTTAGATATCCAGTATAAGATACTTTAGAAAACATCTTATTTTAAGATTTAAGATACCATTTTTCCAACTTACATCTTATCTTAAGATATCAAAAAAGACACCTATTTTTGCAGTGTAGACTATACAGGAGACCAAGAATAAATTTTTTTTAGGAATACTCAAAATTTAATATTTTGATTGTCTGCCAACTATATTTTAATAGTTTGATTACGAATTATTAAGGGGGTGTCTAAATTGATTCGAGTTTTCATTGAAGCTCTATATAAAAATCGCATCGACTTTGACATCCGCACAGTAATAGATGGATTTCTTTTAAAGAAGAAATTATGTATTTGTAAAAAAATACTCCAAAAAGACAAAAGAAAAATACTCCAACCCAGATTAAAAATTTGAACTATAATCTTTATTGAGAATTTGTATGCTGACAGAGAATTTCTAAAATTTGCAACCTTTGTAAATATTCTATAATATAAATAAAACCAATCAATATATTACTGAAAACTGTGTAGGGTCAGAGTATATTAGTGATTTTACACACGCTAAGAGATACGTAAAGTTAAATTTAAAAATATTGAAATTTGCTTTTATTTATATTTAATATTATATAATTTTCAAAAATAGTGTTTTATTTTAAATTACATGGCTTAAAAGTTTTACAATTAGAAAATTTATATGTACATCATGTAGTAACATACCCTAAGGAGGAATTAAATATGGCTAAATCGAGACCACTTTTATTATGGATTTCTCATGGCCGTTCGGTCTCTTTATAGCACGCCATAATGTTCATATAACAAGAAAAAACACAATTGAATTTCATTACAATAATACTTAACAAACGCGCCTATCATTAAATTCCGAAATTAAAAATTGTATCGAAAGTGTCAAAAAATGTTCATAATAGTTGCAAATAGTAGCACATTATTTTATAAATAATGAGTTTATTTCACGGAGTAAAGAGTTTAGTAAGAAATTTAAATTGGAAAACGACAGTAGCGCCTTGTTGAAAATTAACAAAACTGTTTATTTATTACAAATAAAATAAAAGTCGTCATCACCATTCATTTTTCTCCATGTCTGTGTTAGAATAAAAAGAGTTACAAATTTGCACTATAAACACAATGCTTTCTTAACAAAATAAAAAAATTTTAATTTGTATTTATTTAAACACAACTTATTTAAATCCTGTATTATAAAAAAAAAGTTTAAACAGTATTTAAATATTTTTCCACCTATATTTTTATAGACAATACTAACTAAAACCCGTGTAGAAATTGCCATGTTATGGCCTACACAATGATCAAAAGATCTGGCCCCGATTTGGGCCACGGTTAAATTTCTACACGGGAAATAATAAACTCAAATTCGAATAAATCTGGTCATAAAATTTTTTTTTTGTCTAATTAGAAAATTAAGGAGAAAATTATGGTAAATATACTATTATTGTTTCCATCATGGACAAAAGAAATATTAATTTTACAGTTATTTGCAATTTCTTCCTGAAATTTCCAAGTTAATAAAAAAACCGGGAGGGTATTTACTCAGGTAGTCAATGATTACACTCTTCTTGTAATACTCGTGTAATATCGAGTAATAATGCCTTAATACGTCATCGTAATACCCTAAAATACCTTGTAATAAGTCGTAATAAGCAGAAATATTTGGTAAATATTGTAATAATGTTGTAATAACAGTATAGTCAATGGTACACTATTTATACCAGTAAACACCCCCTCGAAAAAAACCTATTTTTATTTAACTAAATAACTTGATTCAATTTTGTAAATTTTTTCCAAGTACAATATTTAGAATTATTAATAAACATTTTTTCTCAACAACATCCGATTTATGTATTCTTTTTGGATAAAACTGTATAATAGTGCCAAAATGTCATGATAAAGTTTTTCTTAAGTACAACTTACGTAAAAAAAAATGGTGGTTTTTAGTAAAGAATTGTAATCATTATAATAGTTATTTCAGTTCTTCTTTTTTCTTATGTTAATATAGAATTGAGAAAAACAAATAAGTTATGAAAAACTTTTTTTTGTATTATATATTGTTTCTGGCACTGGCAACTGTCGTCGGAGAGAAAATTCTTCATTTGATTAGATGGACTCTTGTAAAAAATAAATACAATTATAATGCTAGTTTTCACTTTTTACAAGAAGTTACTTTAAACAAAAGACTTAATTTCTCTCCCTTGCAACACATAACGCATTATACATTATAAAAATAGCAAACTTTCTATAGAAATTATAAAATCGTTGTAGTAAAGCATTCATATATTTTGAAATAAAACCAATAATTATTTATATATATTTAGTGTTAAATAAAGTATAGTAGTGATAGTAATGTAAGTATAAATATCATAAATATGATACAAAATGAAAATAGCTTAAATAAATAAAATCGGATTTCATTATAGTAAAAGAGCCTCTCCACTTAACTACGTGTTTTTGAAATGAAAAAATGATATTTTGTTTGACCCATCACGGATTTTTCATTCTGGAACATGAACTTTGATGACTGTATTTCGATTTTTATTCAATTAAAAGAAAAATAAATTTTAATAATAGGTTTAAAAACATAGTTCATTGTCTAAGTAAATTGCATATAGGCAAAATGGCCGGCATTGCTTCTAGGTTTCAGGTCCTCCCGATCTGACTACAAAAAAATGTTTAGCCATGATAAAAAAAATGTTCACTATCAAATTTTCAAAAGAGAAAAATACGTCTGTCTTCGCTCAAATTAAAAATATATTCACTATTCCTGGATATGTTGCACTTATAATAAAAAATAGTGAAGTAAAAGGAATTTTTTTAAATAAATAAGGCAGTGAAATTTCAACGATTAAAAGAATCGGGAAGTTTGAAATAGATTTAAATGTTTGTAAAATAAAATACATATTAGAGGTTCGATAAAAATAATCGATTTTGAAATCGTATAGATGTCATTTAGAAGAAAAACATTATCGAGACAGGAATGGAAGCTTTATCGTAGGAATCGAAATGTCAGATGAATTATAAATAGGTTACGATCGATAAGTGCGCCAGAACAGGCATGCCCGTGGTGCCATCTAGTCTGGTATATTGTCTATCTCTATTACACGACCCTATACCTTTAACGCTATACTTTTTTCCTTGTTAATTCACTTTAAAACCTTTGTCCATCTACTTTACTACTTGAGACGATTTCTTCTCTAATACAACAACACGTTTCAACGTATTGACAATATTTTTTGCACCCCATTCACAATTATATATTAACAGGCTAATGAAATTAAAGAATTTCCTATGCAATTTACTGACTCTGTTCATTGAATAATGTGCTTAAATATTTATCAAATTTTAATTATACAAATAGATGTTTGACAATTGAAATTACACTTTTGCCGATAGTGCAAAAAGATAATAGAAAAATCCATTCTGAAGAAGCTTCTATTGTAGATGCATATATACACGCTCTCTAAATCTGAATTAGTGAAAATTCACTTAGAATGCGTCAATATCTTCCACGTAAGAAAAAAATAATCATTTTCTTTCAGGAAGTATTTATCAACAAGTAAATAGCGACATATACTGATTTTAATGAAATGAGACTTTTAAATGATACGTACTTTTAAGATAAAATTTTGTATAAATTAATTTAAAACATTATTATATCTTTTATGTGTGTCATATAATATAACTTTTTTAAAGCTGAGATAAAAAGAAAGAAAAATTGTCAGGTTAATTTTTTTATTAAACGAACGAAAATTACCTATCTGTATGAGTTACAATAAACGTAATGATAACAAATGATAAATACTTTCGAAAGAAAAAGAATAACAGAAAGAATTTTCCACGTTATCAATACTCGTATATTATATATGTTCTTTCACTAAGAACTATGCTCAAATAGAAAAAATAATAATAAAAAATAATGATAACTTAATGTTTGCTAGTCTCCATACAATAATTATACAATATTTGCAATAGTATACTGATAAAAGAAACGTTTATAATGAAATTATATTTTGATAACAAATTATTTAATGATTTTTAGAGACAACTTTAACTACAGAGCTTTTAAATGATATTAAAGAAAAAAAGGTGGATGATTGGTAAAACATCGATATAAGGGCCTCTCTTAAAAGGATCGACCTTTTCAATTGACGTAACGTCCTTGGATACTATCGTCAGTGTCAGTTCACGAACTGGTACAACTCTTCTCTATTTGACTATTCCATTACCATAATTTAAACGAGCAGGTAAGTGCAAAAATATTATAAATAAATTTTTAAACCATTAAAATTTTATATTCAATTTATAAACCTATTTAAAATGTTGACTTTTAAACCTTTGGGTATTAAAACTTTATTCCATTAAATTCCAATTAATTACTCCCATAACTGTAGTCTTTCATGTTTTATTTCACGATTTTTAAGTCTTATAAAAATGCAATATAAGTATTTTAACATTTGTGTAAATTTCAAAGACGATAATGAAACAAACAAATAAACCTAAATTTCTCAAGAAGAATTACTGACAAAATTACATGGTTCTACTAATGAAAATAAATGTAAAAATTATCTCATTATAAAGTATTTCAAATCAAATAATGTTAACATATTATTAAAAAAAAAAATTTTAAATTAAATGTAAAGAAAATTATCTGATTATTATTCTACATATTAAATTAACAAGGAAAATAAGTCATTATGTATAATGAAGACATTCTTCAGAGTTACGTTCAACGTCATATGAAATGTTACATAACACTTCTACAAAAATTTCATTTTTGAAACGCTACGAAAGCAATTAACATTCTTAATCTAAATAATTAACATGATAATATACGTTTATATGTTAAAAATTTGAAATACAATTTTCAATGACATTGATTTGAAAATAATAAACATTAAGCTATTTTCAACAACTTTAACAATTTTAAATGATTTTTGAAAATATTCTTCTGTTAATACCCTCATTAAAATACAAAAATGTTCATTCAAAACCTGAAAAGAATGAGATATTACCAAAACTATGAAAACAATGATCATGATTTACGTTAGACATTTACATTCAAACATCTTTGCAAATATTAATAAAAATATAATAAATATATATAAATTAAAATATGTGAAAACATTCAATAGAAATTGTATTTTAATCTTTTGTCCCCAAAATGCATTCTCAGTGGAATATGGAAAAAGTTTTTCCCCTATCAGTAATTTTTGAAAAGGGAAATATATAATATTAATAATATATATTTTTTCTAATTGTGTTGAATGTTTTTAAGTAAATTTGAAATGATATTTTTCACTAGAGACCTTCCTTGACATAGGATCTGCAGCTGGTAGGTTGCGCATGCGCAGTGACTCTCCCTAATAATCACTAAACCATCCCTCATCCCCTTCAGAAGAAAATCTCTATATATCCTATTTCCATTAAATCCAAAGGGCGGAGGAGAGCAAGAGAGAGATATTTATTAGAAAGATATAGAGGGAGATAGAGAATAAAAACTTTATAGCACGTATATCCATCCCGCACTGAATCCATATTATAGGCAAAGTAGAGGAGATCGATCTCAAAATGTTTAGTCGCAAGTCCTTGAGATTTCCTCGATCGACTGTCGCCCCTCCCGGCAAACTAATCAGGAAAAGAGGGATTTTCTTTCCCGAAGACGTGAAACAGTATTCTGAAAGCTGCTCTATCCTCCCGTGAAACCTTTCTCATTAAAGGAAAATGCACTATGGAATCTTAAGTAGGTGAATGACTATTACCATTTTCCGCGGAGGTTTCGCAGCTTTCCTTTGCACAAAAGACCCGTTACCCCTAGTCCCCGAAGATGTTAACTTGACCGATTCTTTGGTATCGAAAGCGAGTCACGGACACTGACTGAGATCACTGCGAAGCACCGCACCGTACGGTTCTTCGTGTGAGCAAAAGAGGATACCAAGGGGAAAAGAGACGAGAGGGGAAAGGAGGAGCAGTTGAAAAAGAAAGACAGCGCGCAAGGGGTATGCACTCGATCCGGCCCACCAACTGACCCTTTCTCTCTCTTCCTTTCTCGTTCTGTCCTTCTTTCTCCGCTGCCACCCCCTCTTGCCCTGCGTGGATCGAAGCTCCCCTTTGCCAGTGGTTACGCGAGCAGTGCAGACGGGCAGAAACTCACAAATTCCACTTTTCTATTATGTATTTTCAATTGACTAAGCGGAACTCTCTCTCCTCTCCTCACAATCATCATCATCATCATACAAATTCAACGACAAGAATTGGCATTTTTGGACAATTTTCAACCACTTGGGAAATCTTTCAGCGTTCCTGCGCTTATTTCGTTTGCCCAAATATTTTCACAGAGCACAAAAAATTTACTTCCTTCTATTTTTATTCACCTTCAGGAAACATTTCGCAATATTTGCATTTGCACCACGTGATTTCTATCAGTGCGCTTTGCATTTTGATATATTCTTCAAAATTTTTCTCTTTCTTCATCGGCTATTGGCATACTACTGCTGCTCGAGTGAGCAGTTCAGTGTTTTAAAAGATTGAACGTTAGTTTTCTACGTGTATATTGTATAAAAAGTACGATAGTAACAAAATTGATCAAGTCCGCTCTATGAAGAAGAAATATTGTTTGCTATGGGACATCTTGACAATTAGTTATAGCATTCAACTACTTCCAGGTGAATAAGAATAATTATGTTCTTAATAGAAGATTGTCTCTTGCAATAAAATTTGTCTAAACATTCTGCGTGGACATTCATAAACAAGTGTACATGAATTTCGATTTCGTGTAAATAGACCACAACACTATCTAACAAAATACTCAAAATCTTTCTATAGTGTCTGATTGCACTAGACTTCTTATCATAAAACCAAGTCAAGTTTGGCCATTTTTGGTTTACATTTGGCAGACTTTAGCGCCATATTTAGTACAGTTGACCTACTTCCTCCTTTAGTTTAGTACAATGTACTAAACTAAACTCCCTGTTTCTTAGTTTTGAACAGTTTTCTACAATTCATTAATCTACGAGAAGAATAGAATTTCATTTGGCATTCAAGGGTGAAAGCACCTTCCCGGCAGTGGTGCACGTGATCGATCGAAAAAAGCCGGAACTTGCAAGTGATTTTCGGAAGTTGGCACAACTGGAATCCTTAGAAAGATTCATTGGTGCGTTCACCAATGAAATCCTTATCACTGCACTGCCTCGAATTTGTCAGGGAATGAAAATTTTGGACTCTGAAAAATGACTGTTCCGCCCTCATCGCCTTTGACAGAGAGCAAACTCGCGAGTTTCATTCTGACATCCTGAACTGATCACAAATCACAAAGTGAAAGACGACATCCCTCCTCGGGCATCTAGTCGCAATTTCTGCTGAGAAATTTGGCACACGCACATGATTATTCGCCGCACTGTACAAGATCAACAAAGATTATTCTATCGCGTACTTTTATCTTTCAGACTTACACTCCCCCATTCTCACAGTTCTCCTATCCCTGAAAATGCATTTTCTCGACCACACACATTTTCTCACTCACACACAAGGACATTTTGCCTGGGATCTTCTCTCTCGTCTACGAGAGTAGACAACAATTTGATAGATTGAATGAGACATAAGAGGGTGTCTAAGGGGCAAAGGGACTAGCGGTGCACAAACCTTGTCACCCATGGCTGCGGCGAGCGGTGTTCGATGTACGAGGTGGTAACAGCGCGGCTTCGGTTGGACCAGAGACTGACTAGCGTTTCGTGTCGTGGAAGACCACCGGCATCATCGACCCGTTCTCCCCACCCGACACCGACAACTCCTCCCTTGCCTCCCACCCACGAGTCAACGCGACATGCTCGTGCGCCTGCACCCCTCCCCCGGCGGCCCCGCGCCGGACGCTTTTTCGACACCCCACGGAAGTGCATACGTGCTTCCAACTACCCCCTACCCAGGCCTAACTTCACACCGCACCCGAGGCTGCGCGCATCGCGCAAGCTCGGAAAGCGTCAACTGCCTAAAGTGGCCCTGCGCGGACATTACTCGAAGCAAAGTGTTCGCAAGCACCAAGCACAGAAACTCTCATCTCAGATGTGCTAAATCTATGATCTACGGATCACCACTTCCCAACATAGGGTCATGCTTATATTCCACGTGAACTCAAATTTCCCAAAGTGAAAATTTTACAAGAGAGTGTCTGTGCATGTGTCTCCTCTGGTGATGAACTTTAATTTCTAATAGTGCACGTGTTTGCTTTCTCAAATGTCCTTTTAATATGCAGGCAGTAGGAAACTTTTCAAAAGAACAATAAACTCAATTACTTCATCAACTATTAGTAGTATTAACTGATTTATCACTCGGTGGTATTTTTTTTAATACTGTAATTGATTATGTCGATCACTCAGTCGGGTTGAGAAATAACAATTTTTCACCCTTGTCTTGTTGTGTTCAAAAACTACAAGTTTTTACAAAATACGAAGTAAACATTATTACCAGTAAAAACTTAGAATGATAATTACATTGTTAGGAATATTAAATAACATTTAAAAATTGGCTACTTTTTAAAAGTGTTGATCAACACAAATCGCTAGTTGAAACTAATGAAATGTAAAACAATTACAAACTATGAGAAGAATAAGACAGTGAAGAGAGGTCATTAACCTAATTATAATAAACGAGAATAAATAGGAAACGTCAAGAATCACAAACGTAAAAGCTTGAACCGAGATTACAAATATCAATTTGCTAAAATTAGTAGACTGCTATGTTTACAATAGCATCTTCACTAACATTATAAATTCATTTTAAGTATATTCTCATCTACTATTGCCATCTTCATAGTTTGATAATTTAGTAAATTGCTATTCGTAATCCAGGTCCTGAATGATCGATATAATCAATTTTACTATATAAATTATTCTTAAAAATAGGTTTTATTTGTATTTTTGGGGATCAGTTTTGTTTTTTGCCATTCAAAAATTTTTATTATATAATTTTCAGTAATATTCTTAATTGTTATGAGTTAATAAATTTATATTATAATAGTTATAACAATTTTTTAAATCTTTAATTACTTAAACATTCTACGCAACTGATATAGGGAATTATTTGGAAGATTTAAAAATTTAAGGTTACCAGCTTATAAAAATTGCATCTTTAAATTTCAACAAGCAAAACAGTTAAATTCAACACATATTGTATTTATAATTATAATTTTATATAATCTATTTTACTAAATTTAGTTATTATATTATATCTTTTTATAAATCAAGATGCAGAGTGCTTCTCATTTTTGCACTGCAGAAACATGATTTTTGAAAACAATTTCTTTAAAAAAGAATTGCAATCATATAATTATTATCTTAAACTATTTTTATAAAACAAATTGCAAAAATTAAAAAAAGGTTTTAAAAACAAATTATTTGTGAGTATGAAGAATTAGAATTTTTTAATACACTGGAAAAAATGTACGTATTTTCGTTACTGCTATAATTATGACTAATTATTAACATATTGTATTGATGGATACGGTACAGACAAACAGTATTACTGTTTCAGCCATATGTATACGATAAACTGTAATATGTTTAATATCAAAAACACCAATACTGTTGGCGAATTACCAATATCATTTTTTCAATGTATTAAAAGTTTATAAATTAATACTTCTAGAATAAGGAAGAAATTTATAAAAGATAAAAGAAGAGTTTAAACTTACTTAAAATGATAATGTCCTGTTAATAATATTTTCGTTGAAATGTTGTTCTTTATGTATCGGCCTTCTTACTCCAATTGCAATTAAAGTGGAAACTTACCTGTAAAATAAATAAAACATTCATTCAAATAAAACATTGTTTGATTCGTATTAAAATTAAAATTATATGGTCGAAATAATATTTAAATCAATATTAATTGAAAATACAGTAATTGCAAATAAAAAATGTACATCCTTTTGCACATAATCCAATACGACCACATGGTATAGTTATCGAATATTTATTCTTCTTCTTTTTCAATAAAGTAATTATTAATTAAAAATATGTTATTGTTTCTTAAAAACAAATGTTTCAAGCTCCAAATTGAATATTCCTTGTTTTTCGTAACTATTTTCAAAGAAATAATAACAAAAAATTGAAAACTGTAAAAAGTTACTTTTTCAGTGTCAAATTTATTTTATCTATTATATTTTTACAATAATGAATAAATGACAATGAAACTTTGGACAAACTTGCAAAAGATCCAGCACATTAACTTAAAAATAAAGCGGAATTATTGTTACTTTTAAACAAATTCATATAATTATAATCCATTAAGCCCTGGTATCCCCTACCTTCTTTCAGGTAGAAGACAATGACTGGTACGGCAGTTTATCGACCTTTTAAGATATCGTACACCGTTAAAAATATTCATAATTTTAATGTTCACTAATTACTAAAATTTTATACTCATTTGTATTAAATGGAAATTCAATTGCAGTTGGTGAATTTCTGAAAGAGCAGAACCAAGTAAAGGACGTATAGAATGATTATACCTTTTCATATATATATAATTTAAGATCTCAGTGTAATCATTTAGTCGTGAGGTTCAAGGCATTAATTTTAATGTTGATTAGAGTTTAAATCAATTTTTCCATTTTTTATATTTTTAAATTTAATATACATAAATCTTAAATTTATAGGAGGTATTGTTTGAAACTCTTTTGCAACTAACATGAAGCTTGAAAAGTATATGTAAGGAGGCAACTTTTTCACAAAAATTCGCGGCGGATCTTAGTTTTGCCAGTTACCACTCCTACTTTTTTTCTGGATGTGAGACAAAATTCTACATTCTGAACTGTAAACGAAGGGTTATTCATATTTCGATGAGATAAAAAAATAACCCCATATTCGTAAAATAATTAATTAACAAAAATTAATAATATTTTTAATAACAAATAATTATTTTGAAAAATAATTAGTAAAAAATCATTTTATTATTTATTTAAAATTAATAAAAAAAATTTCTTTTATTGTTGGTTTTTTAATGGCAGCTGAAAATGGTTGCCAATTATTGGCATCGACGCACAGTGGTGCAAAATTATAATTTAGTGTTCATAATTGCCTACAGCAATATTTTTTATTTAAACAAGTAAGTTGAAAAAATGAACCTACAATATCAATATTTTGTTGAATATTTTTGAAAAAAATTATCAAATAAACTATTTAAGTATCTTAACAATAACATATATATGTACGGCCAAAGACAAAAAATTCAGAATGAAAAATATTATTCCAATTATTGTTAACAATAGTTTTAAACAAAAGTTAGGATAGAAAAATAAATGTTAATAATAATTATTAGTATAAATAAATAGAATTAATTAATAAATAAGAGCTTTTTAACTCTTTATAAGTCCCATGAAAAAACCAGCCATTGGCATTGTATTAAAAAAGTAACCATTGGATTCATAGGAATATTGAAAAAACAGATATATACCTGTTTTTTGTCTTTAATTGCCAATTGTTTAACAATAATTGTTTAAACAAATTAATAAAATTTAAAAAAATTTTGAAAACTTTAACAACAATTGTTTAAACAATTCATTATTGGCTGCCAATAATAAACCAAGAGAAAACCTTTGGCTCTCAATACTGGACCAATTAATATGCCAATGGTAAAGTAATGTCAGTTTCCCATTGGGTACTGAAAACTCTCCCACGAGATTCTTCATGGAGTTTCAAACAGTTTTCTATATTTGAAAATATATGATTCCCCATAATATAGACTCCTATGGGAGAATAAAATGAAATAGTCTAATATAATATTGAAAAGTTCCACATGTTATTCTTTCATGGGAGTTCATAAATACAGTTGAAACCGCTTACAACGAGATCGTTTTTATGAACGGAAATTAATTATTTGTTTGGTTCTATAGTGTAGAGATCGCTTTGAACGAAATCAGTTGTTACGAAATATCGGTTATTACGAACGTAAATTCAATGCTAATTTGGTTTTAAGGCATAGAATAGTAGTCGCTTAGAGCGAGCATTGTCCAGTACACAAGTAAACAGTCAGTTTTTTTACAGTAAAAAAAGCATTTTAAAACAATATTTCATTAATTCAATATTTTTAACAAGAAAAATGGAGAATCAGAAGAAAAGAAATATTTCATCTTTTAGGAAATTGACGAATATATAACCATTGACCAGTGATCAAACCATTTTACGAATGGCCCCATACTTGTCTAACTGCGTTTATGATTGTGCTGCGATGCGTACATTAAAAAAACAAGTTGTTCATTTCATGACCATTAAGCTTCCTCAATATATATTATTATATATAATTTTAAAAGTTAAATAATTATAATAGTTTATTAAATATAATTAATAAATCTTCTTTTTAATAAATCAACAAAAAAAATTAATGTTATAGAGTTTATCATAAATTTTTTTTCCTATAATATATATATATATATATATATATATATATTTTTTTATTTTCTATATGTCTTTTTTACGAAAATCGAACAAAATTAATTTTTAATCGCATTAGCTATATTTCTCGTGTGATCTACGCGTAAAAATACACGTGTGCCAATTTTTAACTCTCTAGGTAAAAAAATGTGAACGTTATGGTCATTTTCATAATAGTTTTAATAGAAAGTTTCTACCGGGTAAAGTACCCTGAAAAAAAATTAATTATTTAATTTTTTTATTATAGAATAATTATTTTAAAGTATTAAGATAAAATTTCAAAAAATACAAAATTTCAATTTTTTTATGAAAATCTAAAATATTTATTAATTCTATAAATATTGATAAAATATATACTTTATATACATGAATCGATTCGTTTTTATGTCAGGAATGCAATTTTGACAAGAATTAATGAAAATTTGAATATAGAAAAAAGTTATTTTAAAAAATCCAAAAATTAATTTTTTCAAAAATTAAAAAATTGTTGAAAAATTTTTTTTTTTAGATATTTTTGAAAATCCTTCTGTCTGATTTTTAGTATTCATGACCGTAATACACCTACAAAATTTTATCAAAATCCGTCAAGACGTGTAAGAGAAAATTTGTCCACAAGAATCGGTGACATACACACACACACACATCCGGACATTTGTTCCTCTCGACGAATTATATATACTACACTTGAAAATTTGTAAAAATAATTGATTCTAAAAAATTCGGAAATCGACATCACTATAAGGCTTCCTTTATGAGGAAGCAATAAGGCAAATTTTGACATACGAGTATGGTTAGGATTTTAGTTTCTATTAATCATACATTATTGGGGTTCTTCATATAATACGGTTTCTCTCAAGCGTTCACGGAGAAAAATAATCAGATACATGTATCCAACTCGGACTAAGGAGCGCGATCCAATTAATTGGATAATACATCCAAATCTTTAGCTGCATCATCTTTGCAATAGCACAATTTTAGAAATTAAAAATTTAAGTCCATTTTCACGAACTTGAATGTTTTTTTTCACAATTGCAAATGAAAAATGCGCCTAATTTTACAATCGTACTATCTTACTTGAATAATAGCATATTTATGAAGTAACTTTGCTCAACCAAATTAATTGTCTGAGTTTCATTTATAGGGTAATAAAAAAATTAACAATTGTATAAAAAGTAATTTCCTTGCAGTTTATTATGCGATTCTGCTACCATCAGTTAGTATTATATAGCTTGTATTATAGGCTTGAACGATCGAATGATATGTACGTGCGAATGTTCTATACAGAACAAGTTAGAGTGATACAAGAGGTTGGCGCAAGGCCAGTCGTAAATTACATAACTTGAAGCGAATTGCTTGCTCTCGCAGAAACTCGCCTTAACTAACACTTCTTCCACATTCCTTACCCTTTGACTATAATATGCGCTGATTTATACAAAATAAATAAATGTAAATTTAACTTTTCTATACATACAACGCACTTTCTTTCAATGTATCTCAGCGGAGTCAAATTGCTATTCTCGAAAGATAAAAAATAGCGAAAACTTAGTGACCAAAGTACTTCCGTAAGATTTCCACTGACATTCTGTGAAATATGACTAAATTTCAGTAAAAATTGTGCTGATTGGAACAATCAAAACTTACGATACTAACGTAGATAAAAGTTGCACGTCACATAAAAATAATAAATAATTTTATACGGGGTACCGGCCCTATTTAGCAAACGAATTAACCAATCGCGATTATATTTTACATAATACTACACCGAGACGATAGTTTCTTGTTTACAAAACCTAAAAGCCATGAGAACAAATCTTTTATCTGTTTTACTAAAAAAACTGTTTTCGACGATTTTCTTGTGATTTTTTCACTTTTTTTAGGAGGTGTTTATTATTTAATAACAACAGTTAATGAACTGTATAAAATTTTTTATAACTGGCAAGGGTATACAGAAGGAGGGAAGCTTTTTTTTTCTTTGTTGAATCGTAAATTGTAGTAATTAATCGTTTTATTCAATTTCGTAGGTGCGGCCCATGTAGAAATTTCCCTACGCGTCCCTATCAAATCTTGGATTCTGATTAGAATCACGCTAGAAAATCTAGTTTGGAAAAATCTGACTAGAACCTGTTTAGATTCTTGTGAGGAAATTCGGACCAGAAATATCTAGCTAGATTACGCATAAAATCTAGAGAGGTAATTCAGATTAAAAATCACTGATTAGACCCTTGCTAAATTCTGGTCAAAGATGTCCGAAGTCGGACTTAGATTATTTTTCAGTGTTTTTTAATCTTTTTTGGTGAGATTTTTTAATTAAATTATAACATTCTTTGTTAATTTAAAATTTAAAGATGAAATTTTGTGAAAAAATGATTAATTAATATAGAATTTATAACGATTCTCACAAGCGCAGAAAAAAGTGAGATGTTAGTATATAGGAGAGGTTCAGAATACGTGTTGTATCGCGTCGGTAATGTAGTGTTTTGTGTGTGTGTTAGGTTAATGATAGGATGCACTCTCCTCTAATTAAATTTCACCAATTATTGCATTTTTAAAAATAATTTAGTCTTTTAGAAATACAGTACCGGCCAAACTTGTGAGTCCACTCACTTTCAAGGGAATGAAACAAATTTTTTAACATAAAATTTATGAGAACCTAAATTTTTTTCGTTATACGTTTTGAAAGATAATAAAATTTTGAAAAGAATAAGACCTTACAGAAGTCATTTGGTCAGTATTTTATTTAGATATTTTTAAAAAATCGTAGGTTTTTTTCTTTGAATAAGCAGGACGTCAAAGTTAGACAAAAAAATTGAAAAAATTTGAAATAATCCCTAAAAATGTAATCTTTATTTTAGCGGATTCCTCTATATTGAATGCATATTTTCCTCTTATATATATGGTACATCAAAAGTAAATCTTCACATTAGAGGATTTTCCTCTCACATTATTATGTTTATGAACTGATTAAAAAAAGCTATTCTAATTCAATAAATTATATGACATTAATGAAACAAATATAATAATTAATAATTAATAGTTAATTACTTATATTAATTAATTACATTCAAGTGTGATACTTTTGTTTTGAGAGGATAGGTAGTAGAAGAGGATTTTGGAGTTTTCCTCTAATCGTGAGATTACTTTTTTCTGGGTGTAAAGTAAACATGTATATGTGTTTGTAGAACATGACTTTGAGCTGCACAATCAGATAGATGATGTTATAAACTTTTACTATCAATCTCAGATGAGTAAACACATTCTTCACTTATATCAATGATAAGTAGTAATCTTCGCTATGCAAGGTCATTTCTGTTTGCATATTGACAACATTGCAAAATATTAGGAAGACATGAATAGTATTGTTTTCATATAAATTAAAAAATTTCACTCTATATAAATCTCTGTCGTAACTTGGATAAATTTTCTAGAAAATAACAATACATTTAGGATGAAAATAGAATTTAACTTCGGTGTAGGTTACGTTGGTATGTGCAAATGCTAATATATATGTAGGAAAATCTTACGTGAAATGACGCACTTTAGCGTCAAATCTCACGTGACTTGGTGATCTAATTAAGGACAACTTTTTTTTGACCCTAGGATTTGCAATCGATGGAAATAAAGTGTTTACCCAATATTTACGTAAACTATTCCAATTATAAGCGAATGTGTAGACACAATATAAAATTATTTTTAATATTATTTAAAAATTTTTTAATTTAGTGTATTTTTTGTATATTTTAAATTCACGTCTGAAATTATTTTTCAAACGACATCTAAATATTTAAAAAGTTTTTCATATTATTGCTTTTAAATGCATCTGACATAATGTATTTGTTATAGAATCATATTGTAATAAATTTTTGCAGAATGTTGAAGTGTAAAGTTCTATAGAACTTAAGTTTTAAACTAAATATAGATTTGTGCTGCATCGTATTATCTGGATCCTTTTTTCCCTTTGATATAACCTAACCTCAAAATTGTAAGTGAGCTATCGGACAATATTAATTAATTTATTTGTCTAAAAATGTAATTTAATAAATGCAAATTATCAATTTTACTCTATATTAATAAATTCTAAAGATTTAAAAAAAATTAGCAGGCGACTTTATTTTAACCGAGGGCAAAAAGAATCTTCGTACTGCCCTACATATTTATGCTATTTCGTCAAGGTGACCTATTTGGATTATACGGACACACAACCGAGTTGTCCGTATTTTTTGAAAAATTATGCTAAAATTTAACTAATTAACAATTATAATACTCAATGCTCTCCATGTGAAGTGATGAAAGGGGGTTTACCGTACAATGCTTATTTTGATAATTTTTTACTCTTAATCAATTAAATAAAAAAATTTGTCAATGTTCAGTTTCGATAGGTTTTGTCATGCTCTTTCGATTGGAAGTAAACATTTTCTAATAGAAAGTTTAAAAACGCAGTCCAAAAGAAAATGTAAAATTTCAAACGGTTAGATTATGTGCGATTTATGATCTTGAAACTTTGATGACAGAATTTTGATATTTAGAATGATTTTGTGAAAAATTTATTTATTATAAAATACTATGCTGACATAAACAACGAAATAGTTAAATAATTGTATAGTGAAACAAAAGTAAAGCAATAAATGTGGGAAGATAATTTTAATAGAAATAAAACGCGTTTTTTTAACGTTTCGACACAGCTGCCCTTGTCAGAAACTACAATTAACCCTCCCCAGTAAAAAAAAAGTATTGAGTGGAGCCGTTAGGAATTGGCAGTAGCTCTGAGCCAATTTAACTAAAATTTGATTAAAATTATGTTAAAAATAATTTAAATTCTGCGATGAGTTTTATATTATTTGTGAAAATAATTGAATCCCTAAGAAGAATTTTATTATTTTTGAACAATATTTGATTTTTGCGAAGAATATTATTGCTCTTGAAAATAATTGAATTTCTGCAATAATTTGTAACTCTTACAAAATTAAATTTTTTTGGTGTTTTTAACTAAAATTCTTCTATAAATACATTATTTTTAATAACTTTTGAAAAAGTTCATTGAGAATTTTCAAATTCATTTGGGGGCCGTACACATAATACGTCACGCGATTTTTGACCATTTTAGACCCCCCCTCCCCCCATGTCACACACTGTCCCATACATTAGCGCCATTTTTTCTATAGGTCGTCACAAATGTCTTGACCCCCCCCCTTCTGTTCGCGTGACGTATTATGTGTACGGCCCCTTGTTTACAATTGAATTTTACAAAATTTCAATTAATCGTAAATTCTTCAATTAAGATATATATAAAAATAAAAACTTGAAATAATTTCAAAACAAATCCGCAATTAAATTTTCTCAAAAAAATTAATTCTACAGAATTGTTAGTTAAAAATATGACAAATTCAAATTTTCAAAGATTTTAATCTGAAACCTTTTCAAAATTTAATTATGTTTAAAAATTCAAGCTCTAATGCTTTTAATATTCAATTATAATCTAAAATTTTAACTGAAATCCATTTTTAAATCAATTTTTATGAGAAAATTCTACTAGAATTCAATTGTTTAAATACAAGAAAACAATTTATTGAATAATATTGCATGTTTCTTAAAATTGAATTCTCATAAAGAATTTTATCAATAAATTTTTAAATAACTGAATTCTTTTGACGAATTTCTCTAAAATTATTTAAATTGTATCATACAATAATTGTATGATACAATTTAAATAATTTTAGAGAAATTATTATTGAAAAGTTCGTAAATTATTTACGAACTTTTCATCCTTTTTCAATCAAATTACGGAATTTACGTACCTTTTTAAAAAAAACGGACTTTTACGGATTTGTGTAAAAACCGTATTGGGATGTTTGACTCAATCTTTTTTTTGTCCACCGAATACGGTCCTCTTTTAATATTAAAATTAAGATCATATGAACAGAGTACACATCATATGTAAATTGAAAGCACTCTTTCCGAATAGATCCAACACCTGTCACCCAGTTGAAAATTCATTTACACGAGAATTCGCATGATCTTGTACGCGAATATGCGCGTGTTTTTGGCGCATGACCATTTACAAATTCGTGTACATGAAATTGTACAAAATTTAAATTCATGTTCATGTACACTTGAGTACATCGATGCCTTCCTCGGACGAACGTGTTGCACTCATATGTTTCTATGAGTGCAACACGTTCATCCGACAAAGGCATCGATGAACACAAGTGTACATGTTCATTTTCTAGGGCATTTACAATTCGCAATATTTTTAGCATTCATAGAGACACATTACGATTTTCTACTATTCTGCTTCTGACGTCGTAGATAAGCAAAATGTAGACTTACTTAGGAAAAACAATTTTGAATAAATAAATAAATGACAAAAGTTTCATTCAAAACAATTTTTAAGAAACTGAATGTTTATTAAGCCGAATTTCTTTTAATGGGAAGGGATGTTTGTATATTATACAATTCTAGTATATAATATAGAATTGTTAAATATGAACAGAAATTTTAAGTATTTTATGTTTAAATTTTTTTTCATTGATATAATAACATAATGTATACGCAATCAAATTTTCAACTTTCGTAAATTTTATTTGACAAAGTTTCATTAACAAAGAATATTTATAAATATAACTTTTCATATTTAATCATTTGTATTTAATGTAATTAGCATTTATCAAAGTTTCTATTTCATCAAATTTTCATATAGTATTTCCAAATTTATATTAAATTGGCTTTTAGTAAACAGAATGTAAATGTGCTTCAATTTTTAAAAGCAAGAATTTTCATTTAATCAAATTATTGTTTGTTAGAATGCACATATAATATAAATATTATGTTTACTCTAATTTTTATGTTACATAAATTATTCAATTTGATCGAAAAGTTATTTATATTACATTTAATTCACTATACAGAATTTATAGTTGAAACTCTATCTATTTGTCACAATTGTTATATTGCGAAATATCTTTTAAACCACATTTTCGTTTATGCGAAATTTAATGTTAAAGATTATCTTTTATCCGTGTTTTTATTTATTCCAGTTAGTATGTGTCAAACTGCGTAGATAAGCAAAATATGTAATAGAGGAATTAAAATTCACACAAATTTGGAGCAATATTAATTTACAAATGACAAAAGTTTTATTTGAAAGAATTATTTAGAGCAATGCATTTTTATTAGATCGAATTTCTTTCTGAAAGAGAAATGCTATTTGCACAAATTTTAGATCAACAGAAATTTTAAGTATATTTAATATGTTATATTAATATTAATTGTTATATTTAAACAGAATTGAATTTGTGAATGACATTTACCATTATTCGGTTACGATCGTAGGTTAAAATCTTTTCGCCAATTCTTTCCTTCCTGCACCTATCAATGTAGAGGAAAGTGGGATAACACGGTTCTTTTTTATAATTGTATGTAAATAAGTAAAGTTTACCAATATTTAATTAAAATGTACTATTTCAATCATAAATACAAATAGAATCCTAGAAGATCAAAAATTAAATAATTCTAATCAAATTATTTTATTTTTAAACAAGACACAAATAAAACTAAATGTATCGTCGTTATACAGGTTTCAAATACTATCTTTGCCCTGTGATGCATGAAATAATAAAATGTATCATTTGTTATAGGTTATTGTTAGCAATTTAACAATCACTATTATTTAAAATTACTCACTAATAAATGCTAAAGAAGATGATGCACTTGGAAAACTTGATGCAATATCCCAAAAAGTTTTATAACAGTTTTAATTTTTGACAAAAATTGCAGTTGTAGTGGTCTAAAACTTTAAAATTGCATTAAAAAAAAGAAAATTAAAAAGACATGACAAGTTTGACAGAAATATTATATATAAAAGTGTCTGTCATAGAATATTCCCCACATAGAACGTGCAAAAATTTTGGTGGCATCGAATTAAACAAATCTAGAAATTTTACTTACTCTCTAAATTTGAATCAGCGGAAAAAATACGGTTAAATAAAAATATCTTACATAAATATTTCTTCAAATACTGATTTCTTGCGATAACAATTTTTTTTAGAAGAAAACTCGAATTATTGCAGTTGTGATAAGTAAAATTTCAAGGTTTTTTATTTTGATGATACAAAAATTCTTGCTACATAGTTCCATATGGGGAATATTCATGCGTCCCCTTGTTTTGTCCCACTCTCCTCCAGTGTATACTCTGCAAAATAAATCCAAAAATAAATTATCCGATTGTATTTTTAGCTTATAAAATTATGGTAAGGAAACATTGGTTAGTTATGTTTCTGTGTCTAAACTCCTTCTGCCATCACTAAATTGATGTGTTTGCGTGTTCGATTGTTAATAATTTTAATAATAATAATTTTTATCTTTAACTGAAGACTATAAAGAATGACTTTTTCCTGTGAATGGCAACTATGAAAGACAAAACAGTTTTAATACAGTATATTGTGTGAATAATGCCGAATTGTGTCTTACATCCTCTAAATTGAATCATAGCTGAAAATCGACTTACAGGATGTACAGATTGGGAACGAGCATTTAAGTCGGGTTTAACTGGTTCAGTTCTGTTTGAGCCCCAAATACTAATAGAATAATTGGAACGTCCCCTAATTTTAGACAAAAAGTTATCATTGTTTTATCATAATTTCCGAATTAAAAAATATACCAATAGTCTAAATGTACATTTTTTTTAATCCACTTAACTCTTATTAATTCTTATTTCTAACTTCTGACATAATTGGTTATTTTTTCTTGCTTTTTATTTTCATTAGAAAACTAAGATTTTTCCAATGAAGCAAGTAAAAAATAAAAGTGAGACAATAATGAGTTATATTCAGTTGTGCATATCTTTTACAGATTTTTAAAATTTTAATTTTTAAATACCGTTTTCAAAAAGAATTTTAGAAAATATTTCTAACTCCATTTTTTCAAACTTTTTTTCCGTTTCCGGCATCGGAAATGTAGTGACGGGTTTTGCTACCATGAATTTACTTTAATGATAATCAAGGGGGAGGGAGATACAGTGATAGACTGTATACTGGCGGGGGAAAAAGCATTGAAAAAGATTAATTAGATACGAGGGTGGGGCAGGAGATAGGGTCGGAAACTTCCCTGTAACAGTAGAAATAGAGGTACCATGAGTCAGTTGAAAGGTCTATGAAAGAAAATATAAAGAAATGGAAAGAGAAAAAAAATTAGTAGATCCAAATATAAAAGAAGGCAGAGAGAGAGAAAGTATGAAAAATTAACTGATCTACAGAAAATTCACATATGAGAACTTACATGGAATCCTATATGGGTTCTTATTTAAGACCTCAGAGTCAACGTAAGAATCCACATAGAATTATGTATCTACATATATATAAGGCACATATGAAATGTGCACTGAGAAAAAGAGACATGATTGAGTAGTATTGTCAAGAAAGGAATGGTTCCTGTCCAAAAAAAACATTTCTCAATCATATAATTTTTTTCAGTGTGACAATCACGCTCTTTTTCAATATTCTCAACTTACAAGAAAAAAGTATTCACTGTAATAATGTAACATGATTTGTTAACTATATTAGTATTAATGTTAATGTAATAATCTTTAAAATCAGTGACTGGAAAGAAGTACTGATCAGAAAGGGAAAGTCTTTCTGTACAGAGAAAGTGGCCAGTCAATTGCTGTTCAGGACTGGCCAGATTATCTCGTCAAGTAAAACTCGCTCTCAACTTCACAACTACTAGAAAGAAACAATAATACTCGACAAATTTCTATCTGGAATGTTTAATGGCGGGCAAGCCTTGCATGTGAGTAGAAGCTAAGGTAGAGAAATGATATAAAAACAGGAAAATTTAGTATATTATATTAAATTTTGTAAAAGTATTTTGTAAAAAAACTTATGTGAAATTTAGTATAGGGGGAAGTCCCCTAGTGCCGGACACCTAAGGTTTTCATAAACCCAGGGTTAATCTTAACCTAGTAAAGTTAATTAGGATTCCCAGTAAATGCAACCAGTTTCCCTGATCAATTCCATAAATTCAAACTTTGTAAAAGTAACTCTGCATTCCCTGGTCATATCAACTAGGATAAATAGTTATTTTGAAAATTTTCTGAACTGCGCGTGCGTCTATTTATTTTTTGACAGTATTCAGCTCTGTCTTTTGTGATTCATGATTATTATTTTGTAAAACGATTTTTATATTCGTTAATCGTAGTTATTTTTTGTGCAAAAAATATCTTTTCTGCGCATTTCACATTTGCCGTTTTTATCGAGTAAATCGAAACAGATAATTAAAATTAAGCTATTATATATTTGATAATTTAATTCGTTCATACTTTATAGCTAACCTAAAAAGCCTGAAATTTCACACAAGTGGAATCAAAATTTTGTAGTATTTTAATATCTTTGCTTAAGTAAAGTACCATTATAATAATGCTTGCATTTTAATGTTATAATTTACTATTTGTTAATTTTCTATTAATTACTAATGACATATAAATGTCATAAATAAATAAAAATGAATAGTTCTTGACGAGCAAGTAAAATTGTGTATTTTCAAAATTTTGACTGGAAATTCTAATATCTGCGTTAAATAATTTAGTACAACACGTGCGTGTGTAGTGTAGTGATTAGCGTTCCGGGTTTTCAATGTGAGTATGCGTTAGTGTTAGGTGTTCGCGTCCCCCCGTGTTAAATATTTATTTCATAAGTTTGTGTTAATTCTAAGACGTATACATATAACGTGAATTATGAATGTGTTCTAAGCAATATTATTTTTTTTTTTTATTTAATCTTTACTTTTTGTTTGTTATCGGATAATAGAAATTCGATTAAGAATCCTAGTCAATTTGACTATTTTTCTTATCCACATTAACTAATTTTCTAGTCACTTTGACTATGCTTGACCTTAGTCTTTTAACTAGGTTGTCCTAGTGGATGCCTCTCGTAACCAGGCAAACTAGTCAATTCCTGGTATACGGGTGCCAGA
The DNA here is from genome assembly GCF_015476425.1 of Leptopilina heterotoma. Taxonomy (NCBI): domain Eukaryota; kingdom Metazoa; phylum Arthropoda; class Insecta; order Hymenoptera; family Figitidae; genus Leptopilina; species Leptopilina heterotoma. The sequence continues at coordinate 359,942 of NW_025110854.1, forward strand.
AATTTTTTTCAGTGTATAACACCAAAATCAATTAACAAAAATACAATATTTTAATAAACTTTTTTTTTAAGTTCAATTTAGTTTTGGTGAAAAAATACTACAATTTTGATATTGTCCCCTAGTACCCGACAGTCACAGGGAGGTGTCACGTATAGTAGAGACCCTCCCTCCCCCTAAAAACGTGACATCATTTGTGAACGCTTCCTTCTTTATGATTGTGCAAGTATAAAAAATTTTGTTTTTTAAGGGCATTTGAACCATGATGACGTCACAGATTTAAAACTAATGCTTTGCACAAACTGTGACGTCATCAAGGTTCAAATCCCCTTAAAACAACTTTTTTCTAAGTTGATTTTGAGCCAATTAATTCATAACAGTCATAAAAATTAATAAAATATTCTTTAGTTTTTAATAAATAATGTTATAAATACCATACTTTATCTCTCTTCGTTTAAACAGAACTGAGAACAACTCTATTGAAAACTGAAGTGGTCTTAAGGTTTTTTGAGGTCGCTGATTACGAATCTGATGTCAGATTTTCCTTTAAAATGGCATCATAATAACAATAAACACAATTTTGAAAAACTTAAGTACTACTCTGTCTGCGACAAAGTTATTCAGAGGAAACATTTATTTTATCTATTTAAAATTGAAAATATTATTAATACATGTATAAATTATAATTCTGTTTCAAAAATTTATGAATGACAGTATCAATCATATTTAAATGTATAACTCTGTGATTTGTTTCTTCGTATTACTACAATTTTTATATCAGTTTTGCCTATTCCGTTTTCTGGCTGATTTAACCATACTGTAATTCGAAACAAACAAAATAGAATAGTTAAAATAGTTATATCGTATCACAGTAACAAATCCAACAATACAATATGGTTGTATTAGCCAGAATTCTCACAGTAATCACGAATAATTTCTTTCAGTGCAATATGGCGGATGACAAATAAAATTTGATCGAATTGAGTTAAAAATTGCTACTCGGGGGTTTTCGGGGTCGCTGATTACGAATCTGAAGTCAGATTTTTCAAATTCAAAATGGCGGATCTAATGTGGCGGATGACATATGTATATAAAATTTGATCGAATTGAGTTAAAAATTTCTATTCAGGGGTTTTCGGTGTCGATGATTGCGAATTTGAAATCAAATTTTTAAAATTGTAAATGAAATAATAATATAAATAAAATAATAAACTAATATTAATAATAATACGTTACCCAAAATTGTTCTAATGTCTTATATTTAAATTTTTGTCTTTAACGTTAACATTTTTTAAAGTAATTTTTTATCGCAGAAATTAAACAATTTATTGTAAAAGGGTAAATGAAAAACATACACTTTATCTTTTTTCTGAATTATATACAATCAAAAATACGTACTGTATAAGATAAAGATTAATTTATCTAATGTCTAATTTATGAATTTATTTTACTAGAAATTAATTTATAAAGAATACAGTTTAAATTTGTAAGATGTTAAAAATTGCTTTCATACATTAAATACTATATTCCAGAAAAATTGATCAGAACGAGATGTAAATTGACAAGAAAATAGAAAATTCTGAAAGTGATGATACAACAATAATTTATGACAGTGTCTAAACTTACTAAAAGTGTTGCCAAAGATTTTAATTAATTTCTAAACATTTATTTCATTTTTTGTTTCTAATATCCTTTCTTCAAATATTATAAATAATGTTATTTAAATAATCTTAATACATTTTTCGATAAAAACTTACTTTAAAAAATGTTAACGTTAAAAACAAAAATTTAAATATAAGACATTAGAACAATTTTGGGTAACGTTATTATTTCATTTACAATTTCAAAATTTGATTTTAGATTCGTAATCAGCGACCCCGAAAACCACCGAGTAGCAATTTTTAACTCAATTCGATCAAATTTTATTTATGTCATCCGCCATATTGGATCCGCTATTTTAAATTTGGAAAATCTGACTTCAGATTCGTAATCAGCGACCTCAAAAAACCTTAAGACCACTTCACTTTTCGATAGAGTTGTTCTTAAACGAGGAGAGTTATAGTATGGTATTTTTAACCTTATTTATTCAAAACCAATAAGAATATTTTATTAAGAATATTTTATGATTGTTATGAATTAATTGGCTCAAAATCTACTTAGAAAAAAGTTGTTTTGAAAAAACAAAATTTTTATACTTGCACAATCATGAATCATTTATGATGTTCCGATTCAGAGTTCTACGATTTTGATACAAAATTCGACCAAATCATCCACTGTACGGATATTTGATGACAAAAAATTTGTTCAGATTCAGTTGTACAATTTTTAATGATTATTATTTTAATATTTTTGCTGACTACAAGGAAAATCGTTATCCAAGAGTTATTCTAAAATTTATTCAAGAATTGAGGATACGGGAAAAATTCAATATTCATTAAAGAATTTTCAGATGTTTTGTAATGGCTTCGAAATAACCTATAGATATACAGCGCCTGTTTGCATTATAGATATAATTTCCACCTATAATATCGTAACGCGTTCTGTAGCCGAGCAAATTTTTTTTCTTTAGTTCATATTGTTCGATTATCTTAAACCAGTTTTCTAATTCTTCATGAAAATTCAACAAGTTATCCAGAAATTAACTACAGTTCTTCTCTTAAATCAATTTTATAATAACTCTTGAACAAAGATTTCCCGTGTAAAATATTAATTATTTAGCATTTTAATTAACAAAATCTGTTAAAATTACGCAGGAAATTTATCCTAATTAAAGGAATTTCAATACTTTTTAAGTAATGTGTTGTACAAAAATAGTTGAATTTTAAATGTTTGCTTGAAAGTTAAAATATACATATATTGGTACAAAAAGATTAATTGCAAATTTTTTTAAAATATATTTTATGCTATAAAATATTTATGTGAATCTTTTATTATTTCTTATACTAATTTTAACATTTTGAATGGTCTTGAATAGAATTACAAGTTTACAACACTAGTGGTAAGAACAGCTTTTGATTGCATGCAAAATTATCTTTAAAATAAGCACAAGAAATATGAAAAATATTTATTATTTCAAGACTAATTTTAATATAAAGAAATGTGTCACGCTCCGAAAAAAGGTACCTAAGAAGCAAAAAATTGGAGGTTATGTTTTTAATTTTTTGAGTTAAAATACAGAAAGAGAATTAGTTATTAATTAAAAATTATTGATCTTCAATTCTTCATTATATTCAAAATATTCAATGAAAATTGGTTTCAAATTCAAATAATTAAAAATAAACTTTTAATCAAGATAAATCAAACACGAGCCTAACCTATAATTCGTTTGCTTCTTATAGGTACCTTTCTTGGGAGCGCATCACAAATATTAAAAAATCAATTTAAAAAAAAACATTTTTTGCAGTTATACAAGAAAGTTTATTTGCTGAATAAATTATAATTATAAATAATTATAATTAAAAATAAATGTTGGCCAACACTGTAACTCATGCTCCTTGGAACATTCTTTACAATTATATGCTTTTCTGAATTTTGTCAGCATTATTCACTTTGTTTTAAAAGTATGAAAACCAGCACTATTTTTTGAAAATAACTTCGGGACAAAATATTATTTACATATAAAATGTAAGAATGTCAACATTTTGAAAAATTAGAATTGTGAAAAATAAAAGTCTACCTAGACGAATAAGCATTTATACTTGTGAGTTTAGGAAGAATAGATGCAAGTCTTAATGCTTTGTGTAAAAGAATGGGCAATATGTGAGTGTGTGTTACAAAGAAATCATAAAATGATCAATGAAAACAATTTCGACTGGGGGTTACGGCGTATAGAATTGTAGACATGAGTGTTATTGGCGACTGCAATATTGAATGACGCCGATGACTGTGACTTGATCCTAGGCATTGTCTCCGATATCTTGATTGTAGTAGACTGTTGGTCGCCTTACCGGTTTGATCTGGTTCTGGCGGAAACAATCCTTTGTGAATGGACGCTCAAACCAGAAAAAACCGGTGGTACAAATCACTACGTACTAGTTTGTTCGTGTTACCGATCTCTCACTCTAAAGCTGTAGCGTAAACGACAGGTGGTGCTTAGATTCTTGGCTCTTAGGTATTTCATTCTTGTTTACAAACAGTCCACGATTGCAACAAAGCTCTATAATACATATCAGCAATTCAGAGTGAAGTGGTTTTTTCGAAATGAGAAAGTAGTGAAAATATGATTTTTAATTCAGTAATTATTGCCTCATAACCAAAGCACTGAACTTTATAGTTACTAAGGAAACTTAACTATTATTTAAAAAAGCATATTTACGATATTTTTGTTTCATAAGCTTCACAGTGCCCCTAAAAAGTATTTTAGGGGAAATAGGGGACTATAAAAATGGTTTAAATTTTTTTACAAAAATTTATTTTCTTAATATTAATTTTCATAAAATTTTCTCTCAGTTTAATTATTAAACTAAGATTCTTTTTAAACACATGCATTAAATAAACAAAAAACAAGTTTTTAATCCATTTACATCTTAAAGAACATCTACATAATCATAATAAATAAATTTCACCAATTATTACATTTTTTAAAATAATTTAGTCTTTTAGAAATACAGTACCAGCCAAAATTGTGAATCCACCCATTTTCAAGGGAATGAAACAAATTTTTTAACATCAAATTTATGAAAACTAAAATTTTTTTCGGTATACTTTTTGAAAGATGATAAAATTTTGAAAAGAATAAGACCTTACAGAAGTCATTTGGTCAGTATTTTATTTAGATATTTTTAAAAAATCGTAATTTTCAATGTTTTACAAAAATTTGAATAACTTCTGAAATAATGAACGCTTATTTTAGAGGTCATTTTCTGCGCAGAAAAAGAATTAGAACTTATAGGCATTAACCAGAAAAAGTACATATAGGGTGTATTTAACATTTTATTTTGGTTAGAATATAGCCAAAATTCTTAGTTATTTTAATTAGAATTTCTTTTTAACGGTGTTGCGCAATTTCAAACAGTGGTCGCCTTTTAAAAATGGCTGCTTGAACGTAAACATAATTTCAAAAGGATTTTTCTCCCAATTTGGACAATTATTACAAAATAGGAAAAAATACCAGTTATCCTGAAATTTTGTTTTTTCATTTGTGCACAAGAAATTAAAAATCCAATATAATACACGACGTCAGGAAGTAAAATGAGAAAATTAGATGTGCCCATTAGGTGCTGCCCTCTGGTGGTAATTTTATGTATCACGCATTTGTTTAACTTTTTCCTATTTTACTTCCTGTCGTTGTAAATCTAAATAAATATTTTACTTCTTGCGCGCAAATGAAAGATAAAATATTCAGGATATCTTGTATTTTCTCCGATTTTCCAATAACTGTCTGAATTGGGAGAAAAATCATTTTCAAATCAAGTATACATTTGAGCAGCCATTTTTAAAAGGCGATCACTGCGGAACACCATTAAGTGTAGAAAAATAGTAAAGTAGGAAAACTTTTTTTTTTAATTTAAAAAAAAAGAAGAAGTAAAGTGGGAAAACATAAGTAAGATAGCACCAATGCAAAACGGCTATGTTAAATACTTTTTTATCACTGGAGATGCAATTACAAAGTCTCATATGCGTTTCTTAAAATATTTAGTTGATATTTTTGTGCTACGATTGGATTTGTCGTCTGCAGAGTGTAGGCTAAAATCTGAAAGATTTTTAGAAACGGGGGTGCAGATCAGCTACATATGTATTAGAAAGAGGTACAAAGATGGGAGAGAGAGTATTGACTTACATGCCGGCATAATTTATTTCGCACGCGACTCGCACGTGATGACAAGCGTGTAAGAATACAGACATCCGACAAAACGGAACCTTTGCATCGTTTTATTAAACTTGATTATTACTGCGCGTGTTGGGACGATAAGTTGAACAAACATTGTAAATAATTTACTTCTGAGAATTTAAACATCTCATGCCAAGAGTTAAAAATTGGAATGCAATTATTACATTTATTGCTGCATAACTTCTAAGTTTGTTAGTCTATTAAAATTTAACGACTTCATTAGTCGACTAATCGACTTCTTTAGTCAAAGGCAGTTTAAAAGAAAATTAAATAGTCTAAAAATTAAGATTGTTTGGAATTATATGGCTGCCAAAAGTTACTCCCAAGTGTCGAGTCGACATCAAGAAGATTTAAAGAAATAGTTTGTGTTTGTGTTTAGTTTTTAATATTTCTAATCTTTCAAGAAGATTTATTGTTAAGAAAAGTTGACAAACAATATCACTCTTGGACGAGTATGAAAGAGGGTCTCTACCAAAGTGGCACAAATGTGTTTATCTTACGTAATAGTAAGCTTGACAATGAGGGGTTGGAAATAAAAAAAAGGAAAAAGGGAGTGGCATCATTTGTAAACGTTTCCTTATAATTAAATTAGAAAATTCAATTAATTAGTTAATATTTTAGTAAATGTCAATATTTCTAGTCAATATTTTTCTTAACAAAATATTGCATGAAAAAAATTGTTTTCATTAAAGAAATTTTACATATACCTATTTAATTGTACTTGCATTGTTCTTACAACTTTTGATATTTTATAAATGGTTTCTGAAATTTTATATAATGATTTCTTCACAAAGTTAACATTTTATGGTTTTGTCAATCAAACATAAATTCCACTTTAAAGGTACAGGAGCTTTCTCCTGATTTTATATCATAATTTACATAATGTGACCCAATTAATAGTTGAAAAACCGTAAACAAAACGAATTGTGTAATTTTTTCTAAAGCTGTCACTGAATTCAGTATTAAACTGACACTCAGTTTTCTCTGTGTAGACAACTCTAAAAACAGATAATATTTCAATAAACAAGTGAATAATATTGACAAATCAATAATTAAGTGCAGATTTTATAGTGTGGAGTAAGCATATTATAAAGTTGAATTATTTGTAATTTATATTTCATACGTATAATGATATTCCAAGACAGAAATGATGGAGTTCTCCCGGTACTACCGCAGTTTAAAAAAATTGTTGTAAATATAGAAGATCGGCTCATGAGGTTAAATAGTATGAGTGATGGTCTATCAACATCGGGCCGACTTTATAATAATAATATTATAAAATTCCGTTTTTTTCGTATTAGAAAATTAATAGATTTTTATGTATTTTATGTCTTTTAAAATATAGACAAAAATAATGTTTCTGCATATACATATTATGTAATAGGATTGAATAATCCTCCCTAAAAGAACTATAAGGTTTGTACTTTTTTAAAGAATTCTTTTAGTTCAAATCCTAGTAAACGAAGAAGGATTGATGCGAACTAAATTAAGTTCACAAAGATAGCTTCAGTGAATTCCGCTTAGCGACAAATACGAATTGGAGCTATGTTGCAATTCTCCTGAACTCCTTCTATCCGTACCAATTTAGTGGATACATTTTGGAGCCTTTAATTTTTTCAATTTGTTAGCACGAATTCAATGAATGCCTTGGTCATTTCGTTTGAATTCGAATTCGTTTGCACAAATTGGTGCAAATTGAATCAAATTAGATCGAATATACGAAAAGCCTTATAGTGAATCTCGCTTTCTATCCAAAATCTTAATTCATTTCCATTCACCTGAATTAGTTTTCGTTTACTAGGATAAAGCGACCACTAATTTTCAATCAATTTATGTTATTATAATTATCATGAAAAAACTACTCTCTTCATTTGAATGAGCTGAATCAAAATTAGTAGATTTCTACTAATGAAATAGTCCGAATTCCTTTACCAATTAAATTAGTAACAGTTTTGACTAATTTTTAGTAGTTTTCTACTAATTGCTAGTTAGTCGTATTCTTTACAATATTTCAAATTAGTGAGCCGACTTGTGATATTTCATTGCTTACAGTGCATGATGATGTGCATGTCACAACTCTTCACATTATCCTAATAGTGCTGTTGTAACACTTTGCAACCTAAGTTTAAAATCTGCAGAATACACCATATTAATACGACACTATCCATAGCTAACTTTTTTTTTAAATAAAACCGAATTTATAAGACAATACCAAGTTTTTTTGATTGAATATTATTTAGTTTTATTTAAGTAGCAATATTATGAACTGATATTAAATTATCAGTTTAAATGGTCACTCTAAAGGTACACTCTCACCTCACTGCCTGCCTGCCTGCGCAGGCAGGCGCCATAAGAGTGAGAGAGAAAAAACATTTAATTTGAATTTTCTGACTCTCTTACTCTTATGTGTTACCATGTCAACCTGCAGGCAGGCAGGCAGGCAGTAGGAGCTGTGCTAGCGCCTTAAGCCTCACTTTTTTAACCATTTCAAAGGGTTTTATAACAATTAATTTTGAACTATTGCATCTTACTGCCCATCCTGATTATATTTTAGACCTACAAAATTTTAGTTCAATTTATTCATATATTAAGAGAAAAACGGTCGAAAAATTAGCATTGGAGATATGACAGTCATATGCTATGTTAACTTAAAATGATTTCACTTGCAATATGAAAATATTATATATTGTTTAAAATTTGTTCGGATTTTTTAATTGTTAACAGATGGTTAAATTATTACAAGGAAAAGAAATAACTTATCTCTGAAAATAATCATGAGAATTAGTCTAATTTCTTAGATTAAATTTAAAAACCAGCATATTTTTGGAAAGAATTATCACATTACTAACTATTAGAGATTAAAATTAAAATTACTTTTAATATAAGTTAGAGAACTTGATGCTGAAACTGGCACCCAGTTAATATAGCACCCATTTAACTTTAAACAATATAAATTTTTTTTAAATTAACTGGGTTCCTGTTTCAGCTTCATTCAAAGAACATTAAAACATATAAAGTATTTCAGAAATTATATTAATATTAATAAAACAAAGCAAATTAAACATTTTTTTAATGTTTTTAAAGAATGAATTAAATTTTTTTTAAGTTTAATTGTTAAAAAATTCTTATAGATTTCAGTGGCTTAGACGAGGAAAAATGTTAATTAATACATTTTACAAAATGAAAAAATTCTTTATAGCACTAAAAAAGTAGCATTTACACAATATCTTAACTTCTGCTTTTATTAAATTCGCACTTGGAAGATGCATGTAATCTGTACTCTACACTCTAACAGTTAAGACCAATATGGAAATCAAAGGACTAGACAAAACAGACTCACATAAGCCTAATACTAATGCAATAGTCTTTGTTCAGGGGGGGTTTGGGGTTCACCCCTCCCCCCGAAATTTTGGAAAAACATATATGTTAAAGCCTAAATTTCTAATTTTATTCTGAGTACACCTCTTATCAAATTCCTTAACCCCCCCCCCCCCGAAACTTATTTTTGGCTACGCCCCTGAAAGGAAAAACTTATACCATCTTATATTACATTTCTAAGTAAGATTGTCTTTTGATAGATAATTTTTTTTATAAAAACCAAAAGTAAAATGAATTGAAATTAGCTAAATAATAGTTCGAAATTTATCAGAGAATAATTGAGTCCGCAAGGGATAATATCAGTCAGGTAGCAGTGAACGGCCTAGAGGCGCTCACTGGTACCTGAATGGTATTATCCCTTGCAACCACAAGCAGGGTCACTTATAGTTTCCAGGGGCTCAATTTACTACACAAAAATAATTATAAATTACAAAACTTTTAAAATCTCAATATTACACCCGTCAAAGACGGGTACGACAGTTAGTTATTAATAAAATATCAATAATTAGAAAATTTCAAAATTCATTCAGTATACCAGACCAATAAAGTAACTTTTCAATTTCGAACTCTACTTCATTTTACTAAGTATAACTCGATTCGGCTTAAACTCGGCTCGAGCATGAACTGATTAGGCTCAACTTGGGTCAGCTTGAAATAAATCATCGATTTTCGAGATTGGTGACTTTTCTTGGTTTCTCATTATAGTGAAACTGACACTGAACATAAAAAGAAGTCTAAATCAACCACAAGCTACTTTTAATACCTTAACAGATTTGTAAACATTAAGTTCAATAAAATCAAGTTAATCAAAAAAATGTGTAGAACTTAAATTTCCACATTTTTAGGGAGCAAGTAGCTGTACAACAAAGATAAATTGATTTACTATAATTGAATGTGTTTTTTACACTTTGCTCTATGGTATTGACATGGAATTGTGAGGTGATTTAAAACAATGATAATCTGTCATTACTTAGCATAAATTTCAATATAAAGAACATTTTGTCAAGGAGAGAAGACATGACGTCTCACTTAAATTCTTTCGCATTATTTAATCTTTCTTCAAAAGCAGCTCGCTCTAATCAGAATGTGCCTGAGATTTTCTTGGCTGTGCAGAAGTAGTAGAGAATATGAGGTGAGGTTCGCGACGGCTGATGGGGGTGGGAGTTATATCGATCGCGTCGCACTGCGGGGCTTTATCCCCTCTTGCAAGCTCTATCGTCCATCCCCCCTTTCCCCGCAGCTTATTGCGTCCATTGCAAAAGCTCTCATACCTATAGCCACGATGTGTTTGGCCAGTCACCCCTTCTTCCATTAACATCAGCGCCATCTAGGAGCCAGACTTCATAATTCTGAGAAGCGAACGTTTTTTTGTGTTTTACTTTTTCTTAGTATTACTGACTGAATTGTCACGAATCAAATCAAGTCACTTGACTATTTTAGTTAACAAAATCGCACCAGACGTGACACAAATTATATTCACAATCTATATGCTTTCCATTCTATGTGGAAATGTCTTTTAATTCTCTACTGGTATCTGTGGATCATTGGTAAAGCAGTGTACTAACTTCTTTGTCTCTTTCGCCGGTTTAGTAATTTCTGCCCTCTATGGTAGTCGTAATAAAGTAAGTTATCAAATTTCAAAATGACTATTTGAACCTGTGTTTTCCAAACTAATCGTTACACTCCCTTGACGTTGTTATTATTATTATTACTATTATTTTAGTAACTGATATACTTATTAAATTATACTATATTATTTTGATTAAAATTATCAAAATGATTTAGACGATTGAACGTATTTTTTAAAACACTAAACTTATATCCATACTTTAGATCAGGTTTTACACTTTACGATTTAGAAGTTTGAGTGAAAATTTGCAGTTGGACCAAATTTTAATTGGACTACACCCTAAAAAAATCAATCTTGATTTGATACGAATTCCTCTAAACTGAATGCATATTTTCCTCCTCTATATGGTATCAAAAGTAATAGTCTTTACTTTAGAGAATTTTCCTCTCGCATATTATTTTCCAATTTTGGTTATGAGCTGATAAAAGAAAAACTATTTTATATTAAACGTTTTTAATGAAATAAATATAATTAATTATTAATATTTAATTACCTACATTAATTAATATATTTATTTGTTTATTTACTTCATTTGAATTCAATGTTTTTGACATTTGAACCACCAAAAAATAAAAATATTCTACATTCAAATGATGGGATAGGTACATTTGTTTTGAGATGAAAAATTACTTTTTTTAGGGTGTATCTATTTAATCCATATGGAGAAAAGATATCCTCCATTATTGACCTGAAATGTTTGAGCCCTCCCCTCTAAAATTTATTTTTCTATTAGGATGAACCAAATAATGTTCTTGCATGTGTCCTCAATGAATGTGTCAAAAAAACAAAAGCCAGAAATTAAAACGTACCAATAAATTAAATAATATTCCAAGGAATATGAGAAAAGGGATCTTTAGAAATGAACTTTTCTTAACTCTAAAATATATTTTAACACAATGTTGTTTCACATCATGTTAGAATTTTACAAGAGAAAACAAATTTCTAACGCAAGAAAAATATATTTTATCGTATGCTTATTTACTGCGATGCCTTGGAAAAATAATATAGTTGGTCCAATCCGGATTATACCAGTAAATTCTGACATATTACCTTAAAGGTGAAAACTGAAACTAATCAAATACTGAAATCAATGACTTTACTTTTACTATATACAATCATATAAAATGAGTTAATAATTAATATTAATAATAGTTGTGTTGCAGTTCATCTTACACGCGTGAGTTACAATTAGTAGACAAAATGAATAGCTCACACAATAATGCATTATAAAGCAGAGCTTTAGACTTGTTTCTTTACCGAGAAACAAGTTCCTGAGCATTGCGTAGGATGACCCTTTGTGTTCAATCTGTTCACTATATTATATCATGGAAGTTGCATGAGTTGGAAGTTGCATCATTAACGTTTTCGGTGTCCATTTTAAAAAAAATTTTTTACTTGAGATTATGTAGTTTAATATTCATATATATGAACAAAACTCTTTTTAATAATATCCATCAACTATAATTGTATTCAAATTGAAATTGGTGGATTATCAACGTAAACAGAAAAGCGCTTATTTAATTTCCATTGAAGAACTTTTTTTTACTAATTTAATACATTATCACCTCATCATAAATGCATCAATAATCGTACATAACACGTTGTGACAATTTCTTAATCTACGACGTGTCATAGTATCATTTTTCGTTGTGGTAAATATGAGAAGCCGCAACAAATAGTGGTTGAGTATTACTCAGTAAATATTTTTAGTATGTATATTATATGTTTCTATATCATACACTTACACTTGTTTTAAACTTATGGCACATTATGATTTAATTCAAGACCTGAAAGTGATGAGTTTAATGAGTTTAATTTCCAAATGGTCTAATAATTTTAATTGAAAGTTGTTACTAGGAATCCCGAGCCGATTGAATATTTATGGAAGCAACATTCAGATTATAAAAAATAATAATCTTTAAAGGGTCGACGAACATTGATGATAGAGCGTCCAAGGGACCTGCCAACTTGACTTTCTTTCCGTGTGTCCAAGCGCTTGAACCTTCCTATCAGTAATAGAAAAACATTTTTCTAAAATGTACATATGTTCGAATATTAATTTACTACACGGAAAAAATAAATTTAGCAGATTTTACAAAACTGTTATGGAATAGCGGATACAGCTTATTACGAAACTGAGTTTTGTAAAATGTAAGGAATATTTTAGGATAAAGTACAGAAATTTAGTAGTTTATATTGAATATTTTTAAAGTTTATCTTGAAATATTCCTTACATTTTACAAAACTCAGTTTCGTAATAAGCTGTATCCGTTACTCCGTAACAGTTTTATAAAATCTGCTAAATTTATTTTTTCCGTGTAAAAATTCAATTTCAGAGAAATATTTAGGCGCGTATTTTAAAACTGACCAATCAGAAATTATCCAGAGAATTGTGATTTCTGACAAATTGAATTTCTAGAAAATTAATATTTGAACATTATGTACATTCTGAGAAAGTAGATTTTTTTAAAAATATTTTTCTACAATAATATTAAGATTCTATAAAATTCAAAAGCGATAAGAATGAGGATAAGTCAGTGTAAGCAGAGGGTTAAATTCGATGATCAAATTGACTTCCTGTCAAATAAATATTCTACAATTATATATGTGACGCGCTCCCAAGAAAGGTACCTAAGAAGCAAAAAATTTGAGGTTATGTTTTAAATGTTGTAAGTAAAAATACAGAAAGAGAATCAATTATTAATTAAAAATTGTTGGTCTTCAAGTCTTCACTATATTCAAAATATTCAATGAATATTGGTTTCAAATTCAAATAATTAAAAATTAACTTTTAATCAAGATAAATCTAACTCGAACCCAACCTATAATTCGTTTGCTTCTTAGGTACCTTTCTTGGGAGCGCGTCACATATTCTTCTAAAATGTTATTCTAGAGAATAATATTCTATGAAATAAAAATTCTAACAAATTCACTTTACGATCTTTTCTTGCGCCTCTCGGAAAGACAATAAATATTAAAGGACCCCGCACAAAAAGTTGGATAGATTATACTAAGTATTGGATATTGAATCCATTTTTGATAGTATCTGGAGCGCGATACGATTAGTTGGATAGCGCGACCAATTTTATTAGATCCTTAAAAGTTTTATATTTTAACCAATTCCAATAGCTAGGAGAAACATTCTCTTGGTTGCTTTATCCAATTCTCTAGTGCACATTTACTTTCGAGTTGGTTAGCACATCTATTTTTCACTGGTAGAATATCTATCTTTTATTTAATAATATTAATAATATTGAATATTGACTTATTGAGTATCTGAGAAGTACATATGAAAATTTATTTATTTTTTTATTCTTTGGTGGTTACTTTAATTTAATAATAGTCAATCCTCTCCTGTTATGTTAAGACAAAAAATGGACTATTTTTAAGTAAAATTTTATTTTTGTCAACAAGTACGAGAAACTGTTTGGTTATTTTACATACAAAAATTGATTTATTCCTTCCAAACTAAAATTTTGTTTTGAACATATTTATTACTTATCTATTCTTTCGATATTCTAAAAGATACTTTTTTAAAATAAATACTTTACACAGAAAATGATTATCTGTTTTGGCTCTGTATATATATGCGAATCTTACCGCCCTTTTCTATCCAATTTATCAAATAACATTGAATTGTTCATTTTACATTCTTAAAATAATAATCATTCAATTTGGTAAAAAAGATGGGCGAAAAATTGCAAATCTTTTTCCAACAGTTTTTAGCTGTTTATATATAAAATAGTGATTTATAAATTGAATGATATAAGAGTGATATAATGATTGTATCATTAAAAAAATATGTACCTATCTCAAGAATTTCCCATCGTAGAACCGCAATTTTATATTCTACATTTTCGCTTAATTCCCTTGCATGTACTCTACTTTTTGCTCTTGACCCCCCCTTCCCTTTGTCTCACCTTCAACACTAATTTGAACGATGTAGTTTGCGCTTATTATCACTAAATTAGCTATTATATCATTATTTTAACGAGTCAATGTATGTCAGGGGGTCGCAATGTACGCGTGAAGCATTGCCATTTCAGACATAACATCAGTTGTACTCAAAACTTGAAGCCTCAACTCTCATGTATTTGCGCTTGTTATAATATATATATATATATATAAATATTTGTGTAATTAATAACAATTTTCATACAATGAATGTATCATTTTTACCCAGCAGGATTGCATTTATAATTTTTGAAACAAATTTTGAAGAAAATTATTTCACATAAACAATTCTAGATTCTTATTTTAATATGATATTATGGCTCTCCAAATTCGTTACCAATTCAGTGTTGGACTTCATTAATGATTTTACTACTGTTCTAATTAACTTTTCATTGTTAAGTTTTGAATTGTAATTAATAGTAGAAAACAATACTTTTTAAATAAATATCATGTTTGTTCAGTCATTCTTCTTTCTAAAAATTAAATAGGGGCTCAATCCATTATATTTCGCCTAAAGTCGTTGCGGACTATATTTTTAAAACTTTCATAATTTATATAGAATTTATGTTTAATATCTGTAGAATGCATTTTTGATAATTATTTTCAACAGTTTTTTGTATTTAACTTGGAATTTTACTTTCTGAGTTGAGCCGCACGGAAAAAAGTTAGTTTGACAGCTGCGAAAATTTAATAAAAGAGCATGGAAATAATTTAGATAATACACGGAAAAAAATAATTCAATGAATTATATAGAACGTTCTGGAATAGCGGATAAAACCGTTCACGAAACAAAGTCCTGCAAAATGTGGCGAATAATACAAAATAAACTTCAGAAATGTTAAGTATTTATTCTACAACTATAGCGGCTGTATCCGCTAGTCCGTAATGGTTCTGCAAATTTCACTGAATTATTTTTTTCCGTGTACAAATTTTTGACTGATATTAAGTACTTTCAATGTGCTTTAGTATTATGTGCTGACCTTTTAATATTATACTATACTATACAGTATTAATATGTACTATAGTTGTGATATACATATGGTGCCTCGTATAGTGCACTAACTTTTTATTGCATATTTTACACTCTGAAAAAATGTTTTTTGAAACAACAAAATTTTGGTTGAATGAATCAAATAAATGCAGCTCTATACACTTAACTCAATGTTTTTTTGATTCAACCAAAGTTTAAATATTTTATATAAATATTTTTGTTTAAATAAACCAAGTACGCTATTAATTGTATTCAACTTTTTGGTCTCTTTACCCAAATATTTTGTCCCATACAAGAAAACAATTTACTTATATCAAATAAAATCTTTTAGTGTTTGAACTTGTTATGGTACTTTATTATGCATGTTATAGTACTTTATTATATGCATAATAAAGTACAATAACAAGTTAAAACACTAAAAGATTTTAAGAATAACACGCAATATAAATTTTATTAAATAAAATATACGTTGTTCACCATCATACAGTTTCACTGAAAACAATAAAAAATTAAATACTTGAAAAACTGATAAATTCTTCTTACTGATGGTCTTTTAATAGTAATTCTTACAATGCACATGATATATTCACGATAGCAACACTAAGAATTTTGTTTTTTTATAATTTCTTAAATTAAATTTAAATTTTATTTTTAAATTTTTATTTTTTTATAATTTTTTTTTTTATTTATTTTTGAAATGTAGCAAATTTTTATTTGATTCAACTAAACTTTTTTATCGTACAAATAAAATATGTTAATTTAACAGTTTGGTTCAGTGAAATAAACTTTTTCCCTGAATGTAAGAGAAAAGTGCAGAATATTGAAAAACCAGGATTCCCAATCAGCCAAAAAACTTGCAATGTAGACTTGTAGCAAATTTACATTGCAAGCCTCAAACAAGTGAACTTATTGTTGCAATTTTTCTGTCTGCATATATTGGGTTTTGGGGGCTATTTTGTGCATTGAAAATAAGGAACAAATATTTTTCAAAAATATGTTTCGCGCAGTAAGTGAAGAAGATTCTAGTACAAATTTAATTTGACTTAAATTTATTTATTTTTAAATTAATTTATAATTAACATATTTAATTTAATTTAATGTATTTAAAAAGTTAAGAAAAAGTTAAATAAGTATATTTTTTTGGTGTTAGTAATGTTCTGTATTATTTTTATTTGAAAAATAAATGTCAACACAATTTTTTAAATATTGGAAAAGGGTTAATTGTTAGGTTCTTATACATTTGAATAACCTAATAATTAACCCAATAACTTTGGGAATCAGAACCTCGAGAAATTGGTACCTAACCATCTGCAAATAGTGATTTTCTTAAATAGACTTTTAAATATAATTTTTGCTTAACACTACAATTTATGTTATAAAAATAATTATCAAACGTTATTAAATTCTTTGTTAAAATATACGAAAGGCAAATTTCCAAGTGAATTAGTAACTGGAGTCTTTTAATAACCTAAATTCTATAAAATTCTATAAAAAATATTTATTTATTTTTATTGGAATATTTAATTTTAAATTAAATACAAAATCCAAAAATAAAATAATTAAACATATTAGAATGTTTAAAATTTTTAATAACTTCTTTGGGGAATTTTTATCATCCTTTAGATATTTAAACATTGAATCTCCTTGAAAATTATATCTAAGTCCTTTACTATTTTCACCAAAAGATTTGTAATATGGGGAGACACTACCTTCATTTTGACTCTTTAAAATTAAATCACTAAACGAGGTAATATTTTATTTTAATTTTTGAAGAGGCGTTAAAAAATATTCAAAACGGTAATAGAAAATCGATTTTTAATATTCAAATCTTTAAATTACGTTGAATTTTCGAAAGCTCTGAACCTTTCATTTTTTACTTATACGTAATTTGATGCGCTGATTCCAAAAAACATTGTTAAAATTGACGTTTAGCTCATTTTCATGGTAAAAACCACAAAAATCATAGCCATGATTTTTATGGTTTTTACAATAAAAATGAGCTAAGCATCAATTTGAACAGCTTTTTTAAAATCAGTATAATCAATATAATTATAATTACTCTTACTTTAATAGGTACACCTATTTTAATTAGAATAGTTTAAAAATAATGAAATCCAAACAAAAGTGCGTTTGTAATCATTTCAGATACAACAGTTGGATTTGAAAAAAAATGTGTACCTAATATTCATGGTTAAACTTGATAGCAGTAGATAAATGATCACTGAAACACACTGTATTTTCTTTTGCAACATCAACATCTCGTCATACGTAATTAAATAACAATTCCAAACGTATAGAAAACATAACTTGAAAGTTCTCCAGTTGACATATATTATCATTGCTCACAAATAAAATACTGCGTGATATAAATTATTTTTATAATTATAAAAAAGCTGCAAAATGGTCATTATCATAATAGTCCTCTGACAGGAGGACTGATTGAACAACATAACCTGAAAATATAAATTTGTTGTTCAAAAAAAGTATAATAGTACAGTTTCGGACATTATTAGAACTAATCTAATGTGAATTGTTGCAGTAAGCACTACTTAATTTAAAGACGGGATTCATCCTTTGAGCGCAAGGCGTGGTCTCTGATCCAGCCACGCACGCGACGGTCCTAAAAAAGTTAGTTTGAGTTATGAGTTTGAGGTTACTGCGATTGTGCGACGCCGCAGTCGCGATCATCGTGCGAGCGGTGACAATAAGTCATGCATCATTCCACAGGAATGACAATTAAGTCAACGCCCAACGAACCCCCGAGTACTGTGACTTTGCCATAAAGTCAACAGAGCAACGTGCTCGTCATATTAAAAATAACACATACAAGTATAAATCGAAGAAAAAAACGAAAAAAACTCACCTCAGTGGCCAACTTTCCCTTTGACGCCATCTTGACAACAAGGTTGACCGCCGAGACACCTGTGTTCGCCGGTTTTCAAAACACCTCCCACTCACTATATGAATTTTTTTCTTTTTTCTCACTTAACAGGATCTTATAAAATTTTATATAAAACTTGTTCTTCCAGGATAGTGATGTCACATATATAACCTGTCAAAATTACTTGTCGATCAACGATACATTCGATGACACAAGGGTGAGGTTACACTACACAAAGGAAAGCACTATATGAAACTATATGAACATTGTCGATGTAGAAGCCGATCTTAGTTGTTTACTGGCAACTGTGCAACTGGCCCGACCCGGCGCGGCTCGACTGGCACAGCGGCTCCCGATGACGTCATTCAATAGGTGAATATTACTACATTGCTTTTCACGCATACCACTCATTATCCCTCTATTTATATGTTTATATTTCTATCTATTTACCACCTATACCTATCTTTTGTGCACTACAGCTGCTTTTCTAATAACTACAATATTACATATAACATTCTTCTTTAAATTCACTTTCTTCTTTTGCAGACTTCGCAGTGCCCCTAAAAAGTATTTAGGGGAAATAGGGGACTGAGAATTAAAAAATAGGGGACTATAAAAATGTTTTAAATAAAGAAAAAAAAATAATTTATTTATAAGAACACAAAGTTTAGTACAATTTTTAAATACTGCTTTAAGAAATTGTACAGTACAATAAGGAGTACAACGGTAAATATTAATTTACATTTAACAAATCTTTAAGGTTCAAATATAAATTCAAAATATTTAATTTTACAAAAATTTATTTTCTTAATTTTAATTTTCATAAAATCTTCTTTTCAGTTTAATTATTAAACTAAGATTCTTTTTAAACACATGCATTAAATAAACAAAAAACAAGTTTTTAATCCATTTACATCAATCATAATAAATAAATTTCACCAATTATTACATTTTTAAAATAATTTAGTCTTTTAGAAATACAGTACCGGCCAAAATTGTGAGTCCACCTGTAATTTTTTTCTTTGAATAAGCAGGACGTTAAAGTTAGACAAAAAAATTTGAAAAAATTTGAAATAATCTTATTAAAAAAAATTTTTAATTCAAACATATTTTTTTTATTAAATTTTCTTGAAAAATTTCCACTATATCATGTTTTATATATTTTCTAGAATAGTTTTTAGTATAAAAAAATTATTTCAAATTTTTTGAATTTCTTTGTCTAACTTTGACGTCCTGCTTATTCTAAGAAAAAAATTACAGGTTAATGCCTATAAGTAATTCTTATTCTGTACAAAATGACCTTTAAAATAAGTTTAAGATCATTAAAAAGCGTTTATTATTTTAGAAGTTATTTAAATTTTTGTAAAACATTGAAAATGACGATTTTTTAAAAAAATCTAAATAAAATACTGGCCAAATGACTTCTGTAAAGTCTTATTCTTTTCAAAATTTTATCATCTTTCAAAACGTATACCGAAAAAAATTTTAGTTTTCATTTTGATGTTGAAAAATTTGTTTCATTCCCTTGAAAATGGGTGGACTCACAATTTTGGCCGGTACAGTAATGTATGTCATAAGAAGTTTGTGCAGATTATAAGAATTTAAAATACACACAAATACAACCAACTTCTAAACACAATTGAGACTTGACTTCACCAAAATACTAACCTTACAAATTTTATAAATTTCATGCAAAATCTCATCGATCATAAATTTAAAGATATGAAACTTTCAAAACGAAAGTTTCCAATTGAAACTTTTTCAACGGCATATTGTGAAATTTAGTGTGAATTCATCATTAAAAGATAAAAGAGAAAAATAGGGTAGGTATGTTTAGGGGCGAAAATTAGAAAAAGGGGACTTTTAGGGAAATTTTACTATTTCTTATGTAGTTATAAATTTTGAATTTTGTTAACTGAAAAAATCAGTTTAATTTCAAAAACAACTGCAAAATCAAATCTCCTGGGAATTTTTTTGACTGCGTTCATGAATGAGTACTAAAATAAGAAATACAGCCAAAGATTGTTGTATTTTTCATTATTATTCAAGTAAAATTCCTGTCATTATGTTCTCATCTCACAGTTAAATTCAACCGTTTTTTAAATTTTACACTATATAGGCAATATTGCTTCAAGGCCGCGAATGCAGTTCCATGTGAACAGAAAGCATATATACAGTAAGAAAACCTACCACGTCAGTCATATCCCATGAGTGGGAGTGAGACAGACTTATGCGATTCCCATACTTTCCTATGACTGACTGATAGCTTTTCTTACTGTATATATAAAAGAAAACAGAAAATCTATCTCTCCTAAACTTTTTTTTTCTCTTCCTATGCAATAAAAGCTTTTTTCGCAAGAAAAAACTACCTTGTTTAAATGAGGCACATTTTATTGCATAATTGAAGAATTAAACAAATTCTTGATCGAATAAAAACATAAAACAAAATTTCAATTTTCATTCCATCATTTTCTAGTTGAATTTTGAAAGATGGACAGAAACCAGGGCGCATAAATAGACTCCAGAACTTAAAAAAAATTTAGTCGATTTTTAAATTTGTAAATTTTCGTTTTACTTTAAATTAATTTGACTTTTTACTTAACACAAATCTACTTTCTGTTTAAAATGATATTAAGAATATTGTCAAATGACAACTCGTAAGCGTAACAATAATTATTCAGATAAGGTAAATGTCCCAATTTGTAAACTACTAAAATTTCCTCTATACTTAATAGTAAAAAAATTCCTTTTATCTTTTTTTTATGAAAATCTTTTTCTTATGATAGATATTATATCAATTTTTAATGCAAATATGACTTTAAATAAAGTTTTATTGTCAAAGTACAGTAAATCATTGTGTTTTTATGAAAAAAGGTGAAAGTACCAATTTGTAAACGCTTTTGTTCTAATAGACACCATATGGGGTGAGACGTGTAACAATTAGTGCACTTTCAAATATTTTAGTCAAATTATTAATTTATTGTAATAATTTTAAATTATTAATTTTTAATCGTGAAATTTTTAACAATTGGGTAATAAAATATGATGTTTTTACTTACGACACTATATTTAATCAAGGTGTCTAACGGTCAGGGAAGTCATGGAAAAGTAAGGGAATGTTTTTCTTAATCCTTATTAGACACCCTGTTAATTAATTTCCACTTAAATTTGCATATAAGCTCAACTGTTTACGAATTGGGAAATTTACCTTCAAGAATTATTTCTGAATTTATTCAAGTATTGTGGATATGAGACAAAATATGAAGTGCCACGGAACCATTGGTAGGTAAGGGCTCCAAAAAAGGGGTTACGGCTTTTAGTGGTTCGGAGCTGGCAGTAGATCGCCAGCTTATTAAGCATTATTATCATTTATTTATTTTACATATTTTTTTTTAATTTTTCTATTATACCAACCCCATATAACCTTGGAGTTCAGAATCCAAGGTATCAATATGCAGATTTCCTATAAATCCCTATGAAAAAATAGCTTTTGAAGAAGAACTATATAGTAAATTTCAGATCTTAATGAATTTTCAACGAAGAATTACTGATCTGGTTTAAGAATCGATAACTTTTACAGGGTGGCCGCTGGACCGGGAAATGAAAGGGAATTATTTTTGGATCGAGAAAAACCGGGAAATGACAGTAAATTTTGACCTTAACAGGGATTTTAGAAATTTTTTTTTAAAGCACTTATTATTTTGTGAGAAAAAATAAAAATATTTATTTTAAGACTTATTAATTAGGTATATTTCATTAAAAAAGATTAAATGATCTTCTATAAAATCGTCTTATTTTGTCAGAGAATTTTATCAAAAGTACTGGAAATATATTCAATTTCTAGAATTTATAAGAAAATTATGAATTTTGTTGTCCAAGACTTTGTTGTCCAGACTTAAAAAAAGAAAATATTAAATTTAATGTTAAATTCTTTCTATTTTTAACAATAATTAAACAAAATATAATTTTAAATAAATGCGTCGAAAAAATTTAAAAGAGAAGAAATTTCACATCCTATAAAATAGTGAAAAATTAATTAATTTATAAATTTTTTTTGCAATAATATTATCACAAAACAAATTTGAACTAATTAGAACAAAAGTAATACGAAATTTATAAAAATTAATTTTTAAATAATAAATAAAGTAAAATAAAAATAAATAAAATTTCCTTTCTTAGAAAATAAATGTTTAAAAAACCGTATTTTCCATTTCATTAATATCAATTCACTTTTCTACAATAATTTATAGGTAACTATTTCTATATTTTAGAATTTTAAATTAATATTACTAATATCAATATAGATTAAATTTTAAAAACTTTCAAATTATAGATTTAAAAAAGTTGAATTGTAAAAGATTTTAATTAAAAATTCTGAATAAGTTAGTTTTTTGAAACATTTTTTTCAAATTAGTTATATTTTTAACTATATGATATTTAATTGAAAAACGTTCGAATTATTCAAAATTTAATGAAATTGTCTTGTAAACAAGTGAATTTCAGAAATATTTTAGTTAAAATTTTTAGAAAATAATTGAATTGAAATTTTGAAAATAATCTTTATAAATAAGATCAGACTTTTGTCTGTACATTGCATAGAATTTGAAAATTCATGTTTAATTTCTCTATTCGAGTAGTAAGAATTCCAAAAATGTCAATAAAAAAAATATGTATGTATGTCTGTCTGCAATATTTTGTCCAGGATAAACACAAAGACTACTTGACCGATTAAAAGGAAACTTTACAGACTTTTAGGTATTAGTCTAACCTTATATCTTAGCCATATCCGATTGAAAAATATTAAACCGAACGAAAGTTATAACTTTTTTCACAAAATTAAAAAAATTAAAAAAATGCAAATTTTTTAATTTTTGGCAAATTTGGCTCAATTGGTGGCTCAATTGATGTAACACTTTTTGTAGCTACTTTTTAATATAAATACAACTAATTTTCACTATAAAAATGAAATATAAATAATAAATCCGAATTTTTAAGCCATATAATCATATTTTATTGATTTCCGACAAAATTTTTAATTAATTTTTTTTTTCAATATTGTTTAATTTTTTATAAAGTTGATATTGATATCGGTTGATATTTTAAAATTTTAAATTATATTCATTACATTTATTTTATTAACAAGTTTAGAGTCATGAATTTGATGTCTATTACAAATTTTCTAAAATCAATGAACGTGAGTTTGCAAACAATTTCTATATTGATATTTTCAGGTTTTAAGTTTGAAAATTTCATAGTATGTATTCTTATATTTAACGTAGAAAATAAAAAATATGTTCAATATAAAGGGTTACAGTAAAAGTATCAAAAAAACTGAAATTTGACTTCAGCGGGCACTGGGACGTAGAAAGTCCTTAAGACGCCATTAGAGAAAATTGGGATTTATGAATCAACATTTTCTTATTTTTGAATTCTAGAAACATTTTAGAACTGACTTTTAAAATAAATAACAAATTCCTATCAATATAATAATATCAATATAATTATCATATGAACACCTAACTCTAAAACAAAGAGTTTAAATGACATATATAATAGATGTCACTAATTACATTTATTTTATTTTTGCGAAGTTTCTTTTAAATGATAATTAATTTTCTTTTTTTCAGATAATTTTGGTGCCGATAAATTTTCGCAAATGAATCATCAATGGAAAAATTTTTACTTTCTTTTAGGCAAATGCACGATAAAAATTCTTGGATCTGTTCCCAATTGGTGGATATGATATTATATAATATCATATATATAACTATAGTTAATACTGATTAATACTTTAAAAAATATTAGAAAAGTAACACATTGAATATTCTTAAACTAAGTTCTCAAACTAAAATGCGTTTGATATAATTTCTTAAGTTAAGAAGGAAGTTTTAGTCAGTCGTACTTCTGCATAATTATCTGCTGAGCTTGGGAAAAATGAAACTAGAAACTTCATCTTGATAGCGTTGGAAAGTTTATTAAATTCGGGAAAGAATGTTATCTAGTTAAAAGACATTCCTTAAGTAGATTTTAAAATATGTTACAAAGTTAAAAAAAGAAGTAATTTTTTTAGAATTGCATACTTTGGCTTTAACGCTTGGTAGATTCAAGAGAAATTAAACAAAATAATGGCCCTTTTACATAATCACTGCTTAGAATCTTAGCTTTCTATTAATCCTAAGATCAGAGCACAATTTTTAGTATTATTTTAGAGCTGTGCAAAATTCGAACCGAACCGAGTTTAGTTCGGTTTTGGGGCGCCGAAATGTCGAATGTCGAATATTCGACATCCGAACTGGGCTAGTTCGAATGTCGAATATTCGACATTCGAACTAAGCTAACTCGAATGTCGAATTTTCGACATTCGAACTAGGCGAAAAAATTCGAACAGTTCGGTTCGAATTATTTTGCACAGCTCTATATTATTTTTCTCTTTTGTTAACTTAATGTTTCAACCCTGACGCATGGACACAGGAGCCTGAGAGATATCAAATTCTAGCAATCGACAGCATATTTTTTCTCCGAGAACGCTCGCACTATTTTTTTTAGCTTTTTGAAACTAAGATTCTAAAGAATGATTATGTAGAACGACAATTTTGAAATATCTTCAGATTTGTATGAATTTAGTATAATGCTTTTCAAAGTTTTATAGTCGCTAAATTAATTAAGGTATTTGTCGCGCAACTGGTCACTCTCACAAGTCCCAGTAAAAAAAAACTAATTCAAATGAATTGAAACGAATTAAAATTTTTGGTAGGCTCCAATTCGTATTTGTCACAAAGCGGGATTCACTCAAGCTCTTTGTATATTCAATTGAATTTAATTCAATATGTACCAATTTGTCCAAACGAATTCGCATTCGAAAGAAATGGCCAAGGAATGCATTGAATTCGTGCTAACGAATTGAAAAAAATTAAAGGCTCAAAACTTGTCCAGTGAATTGGTACGGATAGAAGGTTCGGAAGTTCAATACAGTTTCACGAATTCAGGAAAATTGCATCATGGCTCCAATTCGTATTTGTCACAAAGCGGGATTCACGAAAGCTCTTTGTGAATTCTTTTTAATTCATTTCAATTAGTTTTCGTTTACTGGGGTTTGTACCCAATGACTAAACGGTCATGAATGCGAGTTTCCAAAAAACTTTTGCGCACGTGCAGTTTGACATACTGAAGTATGATATATATATGGCATTTTATGTGAAATGTCCTAAGTTGAAATTCCAACTTCTTGAAAAAAATTGAAACTCAGGGAATTTGTTGCTCTATCAAGTAGAAATGTGCCCCAAAAAATATTTTTGATTTTTTCGAAAATTTGGAGGGGGTAGAGGGGGGTCAATTTGACCAATTTTGCTAACACCGGCTACTTTGTGAATTTTTTCTGAACATACTTCACGGTGCGTCTAGTCAAAATTAAATGAAAAATGATATTACCTCAAATTTTTTTGTTGATTCTGTATCCTAGCCCTATATAGACATATCTTATGAAGAGACGAAAATTGTAAGTTTAGCGCTTTTTTTTAACGACGTCAATTACATTTTTTGATAATTTCTACATTTTTCAACATATTTTATATCATTTTAAACATACATATATAATTACGTAAGAACTTAAAAGTAAATATAGATCCAACAGAGTGATGTATTTCACATTTAGTATATGCTTTGTTATTGTTTAGTATCGGTTAGCCCCGCTAACATTGATTTGACAACAACGAAACAATAATTTAATATAACATGTACATAATTACACTCTTGAAAAAGCGTGGTTATAAGTGAAGAGTATTGTAAACTAGAGTAGCCCTTAAAGTTTAAAACCGCTGCCAAGTTGTATATTTTTTTATAATTTTGGTGCTCATTTCATGAACACTTTGCTTTCTCATAAAGGTAATAATAACAGAAATATATGAATAACTTTTCATAAATATGGTAAAAGTGATTGAATTAAAATTCAATTACTTTTACCATATTTATGAAAAGTTATTCAATAAATGTATTTTTAAATACCCTACAAGATAGTTATAATAGTTTAATAGTTAAACAAAAGTTTTCAAACAAAAATTTTCAAACAAAAAAGTTGAGAAAATGTCATTTTCCACAATTTTTGGTTTTTAAAAAACCAATAATTTCGAAATTTATTATCGAATTAGGTTCAAAAATAGGTCAATCGAAGCGTTTTCTGAAGCTCTACAAGTCGGTAACGATAATTTTAAGATTACTTCTACATTTTTCAACAAAATTTTCAAAAAAGTGTTATTTTCCAAAAATTTTTATTTTTAAAAGTTTAATATCTTCGGCCAATATGGACGAAAAATGTTCAATTAGGGCTCAAAAGATGCGTCTAAAACAACTCTACAAAATTATGGAAAAACATTTATAGTAGGTGTCCTAACATTTTTTTAAAGTTATGGGAACAAAATGTTTTTTTGGAAAATTAAAAATCCAAAAAAAATTTAGTTAAACTTTATTAATCTATCACAAAGTACTCTTACTTTATGTCCGCAGGTGAGATTTACAATTTAAAAAAAATTCAACCCAAAAGCTCTTTATGATTTCGAGATATTTATGAAAATGTGATGTTTACACACACACACATACGGAATGACATTTTTTAAAAATGTCATTTTTGAACTCCTGAGGTCGAATAACATAAAGATATGTCAAAAAATCGAACTCGAAAAATTTTGGTATTACAATACTTCCTCTATGAGGAAATAAAATGAAATAAAATATGTTGAAAAATGGAAAAATTATCAAAAAATGTAATTGACGTCGTTAAAAAAAAGCGCTAAACTTACAATTTTCGTCTCTTCATAAGATATGTGTCTATATAGGGCTAGGATACAGAATCAACAAAAAAATTTGAGGTAATATCATTTTTCAATTAATTTTGACTAGACGCACCGTGACTTGTAATGGGAAAAATTTTTTAGAATATGTTTCTGAAAGGTTTTTTCGTCCTCTTTCCAATGGTGTATTTTATTTTTTAATATTTTAAAAATTTACCCTAATTTTTGATAATTAATATAATAATATTTAATTTTCAATTTCCCAAAAATTTACATGCCGATAAGAAAAAACCTCAGCTTTCGTTTGCAATAATTTATTTTAAAAATAAACAGACCGATTTTTGGGAAATTGAAAATTAAATATTAATTATCAAAAATTAGGGTAAATTTTTAAAATATTAAAAAATAAAATACACCATTGGAAAGAGGACGAAAAAACCTTTCAGAAACATATTCTAAAAAATTTTTCCCATTACAAGTATGTTCGGAAAAAATTCACAAAGTAGCCGGTGTTAGCAAAATTGGTCAAATTGACCCCCCTCTACCCCCTCCAAATTTTCGAAAAAATCAAAAATATTTACTTTTTTTCATAAATAAGTTTAGAAGATGTTTAAGGGTCAAAATCAAAAAATCGACAACATGTGTCTAACTTTTTAAAAGAAAATAAAATCTTTGAAATGTTAAAAAAATTGTCTGTTTTGTTAGTTATGTTCTAAAATATGTCAAAAATCATAAAATGCAAAATCAAGAAATACTTATTAGCTTAATAATATTTTTTTAGTAATCACATATTCAACCTATTTCAATATGATGAAATTACAAATAAAAGTTTATAGTAATAATTAATTTTTTATTTTTAGTTACTTAATTATTTAATTACTGAATTTACCTGTTAAATAATAATAACATTTTATTTAGCGTGTTAATCGTTTTAATATGAATTTCTAAAATATTTTTTTATAACTAACCATATAGATTTTAGAAATTTTCTTTCTGTCTATGTAACGTCTGACTTCACTCCTAAAAAAAGATATGTCGGACGGGACACGATGACAAAAAATAATAAACATGAATTTTTATTTTTGTTATTATTCGAAAACTTGAATTTAGTTTTAATTGTACATTTACACAAATAATATAGATATACTAAAAAATTTTTGTATGTACATTAATTACCATTTAAAAATGTTCGGCTTTAAAAAAAAACTTGTGGACACGATGACAAAAAAAAGATGTACTCTTTTCTTAATATTCTCAAAATATCATTTGACTGATTTTTAAATTGATTTTGACATTTCTGTATGCTCACGTATTATCAAATTTATATCGTACTTGATTTATTTCATATAGTTTTTCAACTTTTAATTGCGATACTACTTTGAAAACCGGTAAATATGTGTGTGAGGACACGATGACATTAACAAATTTCAAATCTGGGGATACGTTAAAAATTCTTTAAATTTCGCATTTAGTGTTATAAAAATTCTCACCACTTTACTATATTACACTTTATACATTGGAGAACACGTACACGAAGAGAAATTTTATTTTATATAATAAAAAATTGAATTAAAAATTTTCTTATATCGCAAAATGTATATAGGGACACGGGACACGATGACATTTTGGATATATATTTTTACTTTTTTGTACCTGTTGTATCAATAAAAAATTAAATTAAATGATCAGGTATTGTAGATAAAATTATACTCTGCAAAATGTTTGTATTTAAAATCATGAATTCTTAACAACCACAAGATTTCAACGATTTTTTGATTTTAACCCTTAAAGATAAAAATATAAGTTGCGCAAAATTAATTTTCAGAAATAAGATATCTAGGAACATTTTATTATAATGTGTTCTAGAGGTTAAGTATAATTAATTACACTCGAATCTTGATATACGAGAAGTGAGGGATCCGAAAATCTCGATATAACGACTGCGTGAGGGAGCCCCACTCTTAAACAATTTATTTGTGTGAAGTTAAGTAACTGTAATTAATGTCATGTGCAAAAAAAACGATGTTCAAATGTTTTCAAATAGTTGGGATAAAAGAGGAGAAATATTTCTCGTTGTAACGAGAGTTGACAGTTCGTTGTATCAAGCGCTCGTTATATCGAGACTCGTTATATCAAGATTCGAGTGTATAACTTTTAAATTAATTATTTTGAAAAAAAACTCGGTAGGAATATTTTTTTTTAAATAATAAATTGTTTTGTTTTAATTTATTGCACTTTTTTCTTGTATATTTTATATTTATTAAATTAATAATTTAATTTGAGGGTTAAATATTTCAAAACAATGATTAAAAAATAAAAAACAAAAGAAAACGCCTATCAAATATAAAAAAAAGGCTTCGGAGATGAATTGATAATATAATGAAAAAATTCTCAATTCTTCTAATTTTAAAAATATTACAATTTTTTAAACAATATTTTTAGTTTTAATCATCAAATATTTTCACATAGATTACATATTATGTTTAAACCGTTAAAAAAATACGATGTTATTATATAGATAACGAGGCTTCGGAGATGAATAATTGAATTTTTACTCTCATTGATAATACTATTTTAATTAATAATTTCAATAACTTTTTATATCACATTTTAAACAAATATAAGTAAAAAATAAACGTTATATTCTGAACTTTAATTTGATATATATCATAAATATGTTGAAATTATTTAATTACGTTAAAATATAATTATAAAATATACATTCTGTTTAACCAAAATTCGATGACAAAATTAAATATGTTTTTTAAATAGGAAGAACTTCTAATATAAGAATTAGAAGATTATATAAAGATAGATAAATCTTCGTAGATTATAAATAAATTTTGCAAAAAATTTAAACTTGATAAAATATTAATAAAAAATTAATTTAAATAATGAACCTCATGTTGGAGACACGTGAAGTAGTGGTCCCTTTCAGGAGAATCACCCATATGAAGTAACGATCATGGCAACGTCGCAAGTTTGTCATACGGCTGTCTTTAAAATTTCGCGCAAAAAGTAGCAGACGAGCTGTACTATTTAACAAGCGCTGTTGCCACGTTTACGAATTCGCCTCTCATTTACAGCAAATGTTTCAATAATTTTTTAAGTTTCACATTTAATATCTTTTAAACGGTAGGGTAAAAAATTTTCATTTTTTTATAAAAGTGCACTTTAGTTTAATAAATAAAACTTTAGTTTTTTTTAAATCTGACTATTAGTATATGTAGATGCAAAAATTAAAATACTGCAATTAATACAAATGGTTTTCCTACTATACACCGTACGTGTAAAATGTAGAAACTTTGATTTTAATTTTTGAGATTTAGATACGGTCAATTAATGCCAAACAGGTTGTATATAACCTAATCGCACAACTACATTTAGATAAAGAAAGGAAACAATTTAAGTTCTTAAAAATCTACTGTTTTTGGAGATATTTGTGAATTATGAAAGTTGAAATGTAAACCGTAAACTGAAACCCGTATTATAAAAATTTTAAATCCTTTATTTCAAAACCTAAATTTCGTTTTTTCGGCTTTTAACACAGTACACCAATATTAAATTTTGGTACAAAAAAATAAATGAAAAAAAAATATTAAAGTATGGTATGTCTAATATTGTAAGCAATAAGTAGAGGAACCAAATTTGCTAATTACAAATAATTAATCAAAAACAATTTTTTTGAAAGAAATCAGAAAAAATATATTTATTTAAAATTAATTATTCGTGATCAGGCTGTAAAAATACACTAGTATACCAATTTTTAGCGAACTGTTTGCTGCAAAAAATGAATATTAAATTTCAATAAAATAATTATTTTTGTTTTCAAAATTCTAGGGGAGTATAGTCGAGGTTGGACCACTGTCTAGGTAGGCCATTCGCGTTTTTTTTGTCAAGTTCACTAGCGCCACCTACGCGCATGCTTGTCTTAGTAAAACCTAACTTTTTGTTTAATTACATTTTCGGAGAATCGAAAATTGTGTTTTTTGTGACGTCGGTACAAAAAAAGATCAAAAAAAGTTTTGTGCATCATGTGAAAAATCATTAATAAAAGATAAAAAAAAATTGAATCGTCAAGGCAAGCATGCAGAAATTTTGTGGGACTCATTGTTAAAAGAAAAACATATAACATATAATAATATAATTGATCATCTTATTAATATTAATAAAAGGTTAAAATTTAGCGCCGGTGTTTCATTTACAAAGTTAACCTTTTTTAAAGTGATAGAAATAAGAAAAAATAGGATATTTTAAATATTTTAATTAATTAATTTTATTAATTAAATTGAATTACCATTATAAAACATCTACTCTTGTAACAATTGTCAAAAATTATTTTTCATACATTTTAGGTTGATTTTTCACTGATAGTTTGTAAACAATCGACAATCAATATCAATTCTTCATTTTTATTCAGAAAAGTGAGAGGAATGACGATTTCAACATTTTTTAATTTTATTTAATTGGCAAATAATTTTCCTCCAGCTTAGAATGTCCTATCATGTTGATACAGGATAACTTTATGTAAAAAAAAATTGCAATCAATTTATATCTACTATTATTGTTTTTATTATGAGTGAGAGGAATGACGCTGTAGGTTGTGAATCTCTGCTTATGTCTCAATTTTAATTTTTTTAACACAAACTAATGACATTTTTTAAAAAGTAACTTAAGAAATTAATATTAGAGATGTTAATTGAAATATTGATCACAATAATTAATCAATATCACTACCCACAGAAAAAATATTAGATAATATTTTCTGGTGAGAGGAATGACGCGATACTGTATGACAAATTTCACTTTCTATATATTTAAAAAATCTACACGATATATTTTATTCATATTTTAGCGAAATGTTCTTAAATAACATAACTTTTAGAAAAAATTGATAAAGTATCAATTTTCACGTTTCAAATAATTATTTTACGTATTGAAAGAATGAAAAGCACTTAGATGACAGGTTAGAAAATCGATGAGGTTTTTTTTGAAGAATCACCCATGTATATTTTTTATAGTTATAATAAATTTTCAAATTCTGAAGAGGACGACTGTGCCATTGAAACGTAAAGAATAGGTTATTCTTTTTTTATTTATTAACTTATTGGAATGATTCGGAGCGGTCGATTAAATCATCGGCATTACTAAAAGAAGCTTTTTTAAATAATTAAATTAACAAATTTCTTTATAACTTAAAAAATCTAATTATCGAGTTAAAAACAAAAGAAATAAAAAACCTATTTTTCGGTTTTATTCAAATTTAGTATGTTAAAATTGCAATTAGTGCAAAAAACAACTTAATAATAATGAACATAATAAATTATGACTATACATATAATTGTTATTGCTAAAATATAAAATTAGATACTATTTATAATTTAAAGTTATGTGCATCTTTTGAGTTCTGGTAATAACTCTTTGTTTTACTTTATTATGTATACTCAACCAAGGTAAGGTAGAAAACAGGTGCCTGGAATAATCAAAAACTTAGATAAAAAATTTAAATTATTTTTTATGTGTTTAAAGTGTTAGAATATTAATCGACAAAAATACAAAAAAGTTGAAATGCAACGAACATAAATCCGAGTAGTGCTCGATACCTCATATAACCCGGAGTTATATGTCTCGGATAACCGAAGTTCTACTGTATATTATATTTAAATATGTATTGAATACTAATTAGTAGTTAAAAACTGTTTTTCAACTTCTTTGTCCTGTTTGGTAACAGAGATATTATTATAAATATAAAAGCGTAAAGGCTTATTTGCCCAAGTAGGATCACATTTTTCAATTCCTATTCTCTTGCAATGAACTACTTGAAACTTTTCTTGACTTGAATTATCGTTTTCAATCCACAATCCTCTCCAAGAACATAGTGAATATTTACTGTGCACTTTCGTTAACGAGTAAGCCATACAAAGTTTTGCTGGGCCATTGCATAGCTCGTGTATTTTAAATTCTTTTTTAGCCCTTTTTAATGATTTCGTTCGCATGTTACGATTGTCTGACATTTGCTCAAAACCTTCAATAGGTTCTATAGCTCGGATGAGAACTGCACATCCATCACCTAAAGAATCTATTCTTAATACAGTAACGATAGAAAGATCCAACTACTACACGGAAAAATGTAAGGTGCACATGGTATACCTTTCAAAAAATGTATCCAACAATTAACTTCACTTCATATAAAAACAATAGGAAATAATAAGTGTGAAGTGAATTGAATAGTAAAATTTTTAGACAGGGATAAGCAATGCACCAAAAGGTACAGATACTGTCCCAAACATTTTTCCGTAAATAATATAAAATCTTACCTTGGCTAGAAATATTCAAACAATGATACATTCCATAAGTAGAGTAAACATAAATGGTTCCTGGTGGCATATACAAGGGCAAAGTTCTACTCGAAATACGATAATCATAAGTTATAGAAGCTTTATCTACAGCTCCAATATAACACTCAGTTTCAACAATTCGACCCTTCAAAATTGTTCCATTTTCCAATTGACGAACGAAAATTTTTCCTGTAATTATAAAAATATTATCACGTGTATTTCATATATCATAAATTAAAAATTATTAACTTTCACTTAATAAAATTTCCAACACAATTAAAATCTTAGTTTTTAATAAAAAAAAATTGCGTTTTTACCTAAAAGACATATTGCTAATTCTTTACAAGGCTTATTAAAAAAGGAAAATTCAAGTCTAGCTGACATTAAATCTTTCTCCGATTTGGACACAGGAGGATCTTCCAATTGTTTTAATTCCGTTCTCAATATTTCTAGATTTTTCATTTTTTCTTTAGACACATGTTTATTTTTTTTCTGAGTTGAATTTCCATTAGCAACCAATAATTCTTCTCCTAGGCCAAATGAAAAGTTAAATTATATATTAGAATTTTTCTACGGATAATTTTAATTTTTTGCAACCCGTCAAAATATTTTTTCGGGTAACATGTGCACCGAAAGTACCGAAATTACCTTCCGGTAATGTGATCATTAGGTATAATTACATTTTAATTAAAAATGTCTGTCACATCGCCAGTAATAATCACACCACCACCATCACTATAAAAAATCCGTTCTGAATTTTCATATGTGAATGCGTAAAATTTTCCTAAGAATGACGTATGAATATCGCTAGATTAAAAGAATTTTAATTAGTTAGTCCTTTTGTTACCATATTTAATTTAATTTACCAAAAATGTCTAATTTTCACAGGAGCAACGCTGTAAACATAAAGTTAATAATTATATCTTGAATTAACTAAAAAGTTATATATATATACGTATATAAGTGGCATTCCACGTTAAGTGATCCGGGTCCAAATTCACATGGAATATTTGAAAAATTTGTAGTTTCTTCAAAACAAAACGAAAAGATGTTTTCTATTTTGGGTTTTTTAGTTATTTTTATTCACTTTCTAATGGTGCAAACAAATTTAAAGAAAAAAATTTTGACCTTCAAAAATTAAATTAAAAAATAAAATTTCATTTTTTCAACAAATGGACATTTTTTATTTTTTTTTAAAATTTTTTTCATAAAGGTGAGGTTTTCTCCTAAAAAAAATGTATAGGTCAAAACGTGGGACAAGAATTTTTAACTGGTCAAATTGAGTATTTACTTTTGCAGTGCACTGCCCACAGTGGAATTTTTTACAATATACTGTTAAAAAATGTCTATAGCTTACAATTTTTAACCGATTTGAGTGTTCTTTGTTTTAAATTAAAAGGGAATAAATTCTTAAGACATCTCCCGAGGCCGATTTTTGAGATTTTAATTGTTTATATTTTTTTAATCAAAGTTAACAAATTAATACACTTTTTAAAAAAAAGACGTTTATTTTCTTATTCCGTTGGCACATGATCTAAATCAATTCAAATTTATCCAATATGACCACCAGATAATTAATAAAGCATATAATAATTTATTTCAATTGTTATATACAATATACAGCCCAACAACACGCAGGGGCGGTGAACTACAGAACGTCGGGTTAGCGCAATATAATAAATATTCAGAAAAAAGGCAAGAACGTGCTTATTCATTGAGAATAATTTGTTTAATATTTTGTTTTTCAAATATGAAAAGCATTATTGAAATAAAATGATAATATTCTTGATAATTTAAAATCTGACTAAAAAGGTTAATTTTTTTTAAATTTGTTTACACCATTCGAAAGTGTTGAAAAACAGCAAAAATACCCAAAATAGAAAACATCTTCTCGTTTTGTTTTAAAGAAACTACAAATTTTTCAAATATTCCATGTAAGACCAAAAATTTAAACTTTGATCCCCTCCAGTTTTTACATTTGTTTAATTAAATTAATAATATTTGGTATTTTTAATTGTATCTAATAGGACTACTGTTTGTGCAAACTTTTAACACTGATCCCAAACATTTCAAATTTGGACCCGGATCTCACATGACGTGGAATGCCACATAAACGTGTAAGAAAAAAAGTGAAAAAAACAAGTTTTAAGGAAGAATTAGACATCAATCGGAACAAAAATTAATCCAATGTCATAACTTCGTATTTTAAAAGAAAAAAAAACACTTTAATTTTTAA
The DNA here is from genome assembly GCF_015476425.1 of Leptopilina heterotoma. Classification (NCBI taxonomy): domain Eukaryota; kingdom Metazoa; phylum Arthropoda; class Insecta; order Hymenoptera; family Figitidae; genus Leptopilina; species Leptopilina heterotoma. The sequence continues at coordinate 395,960 of NW_025110854.1, forward strand.
ATTGTTTTGGTAAAAGTGTAAAGAATTTAAATTTTAATATTTTAAACAATTTGAAGTTGTATTTGAATAAAAATTACAATTTTCTGCCAATAAGAAACGATTCAGGTCGCATAACCTAAAAGTTAACAAATATTTCTTATTGACAAAGAAGTATAATTTTTATTCAAACGCAAATTTTAATTGTTTAAAATAAAAATATTAACCCTTCCACCAAAACAAATTTAAAATTTAATTTGTCTTTTATGGTTAAATTACGAAATTATAACTTTGGACTAACTTTTCTTTTGACTGTCCGTCAGATATTCAGTCGTGTTCAGAAATGCCTTCCCCGGACGAACGTGTCGCACTCATAATTATGTTTCCATGGGAACATACGAGTGCGACACGTTTGTCCGGGGAAGGCATTTATTTCTTAGCACGACTGTTCAGTATATAGTTTTCATTTGAAATTTCAGCAGACGAGAATTTTATATTCAAAATTCACACTTTGTGGTTCGTGTGAATGAATAAGAATTTTTTACAGTGGTATAAACGAAGTTTGTACTTTCGATACACTAAAAAAAATATTTGCAACTCGGGAGGAAAATGATTTCCAACTAATGTTTTACAATTCTCGTCTTCGCTCACAATAGCCCGCCTTTGACTTGTGCGTTCACTAGGCCTCAAATTGCAAATTACACTAGTGAAAATTGGTGAAAATCGAGCATTTTCCTGCATAGATCCACAATATTATTATTATTATTATTATTATTATTATTATTATTACTCAGAGCTTTAAAGTCCAATTTCTTTTCCACAGGGACATCTGAAGCTAAATCAATTTCTTGACAATTCATTATTGTTTCTTTTTTACCGTTTTCGTATTTCTATATTTCTTTCAAAAAAAATGACATGAAAAATTCGAATAGAACTGAAAAAAGTATTAAAATAACTTTGAGAATAGCGAGAATAGAAAAACCAAAAAACATATAATAGGCAAAAACTTACGTTGTGGTTTAGGGTGCATTTGCATGGTGTTTTCGACGTTCACGCTGACAACAGGGTTGGGAACGTAAACTACTACCTAAGGTAATATACGTAATTGTTTACATATAGATTTAGGCTATTTCAGTTGTGACGTTAGGGTACATTTATACGACGGTCGGTAGAAAAAAAATTTACCGAAAAAGTCAAAATCGCGTTCACACTTCGCTTTTCCGATATAATGGAAAAACTGTTTCTAGCGGGAATTTAAAAATTTATATTTTATTAAAATGAATTAACACTGTTTTAAGTAAGAAAAATCAAGTTTTTATTAGATGAATATTGTTTTTTACTGATTTACAATAAGAAGATGAATTTTCTTCATAAATAACCATGTAAATAAATATTAATTAATTTTTGTTTTGAAAAGTTGTAAGCAACGTCACAGCTGTTGTTGATGCGGAATTTTGTGTGAAATTGTAAGTATAATGATAAATTATTAATTAATATTTATATAATTTAAATAAAAATGTTTAATGGGGATATTTAATATGCATTTTATTATTTGTATATATAAGTATAAGTTATTTTTCGAAAAGTAGTAGATGTAATTGTGTACATAACCTATAAATGTATGACAACCCTTCAACATAAAGCAAGTAAATTTTTTGTAAACATAATATGCAGTTGTAATTTATTGTTTGATAATTTAAATCCCTAATAAATCTTTATTTGGTTTTGTTTAATTTAGATTAGTAACGTTCATAATGAAATTTTTTTCACACAAAATTCCGCATCAACAACAGGTGTGACGTTGCTTACAACTTGTCAAAACAAAAATTAATTAATATTTATTTACATGGTTATTTATCAAGAAAATTCATCTTCCTATTGTAAATCATTAAAGAACAATATTCATCTAATAAAAATAACTATTTTCTTATTGAAACAGTGTTAATTCATTTTAATAAAATATAAATTTTTAAATTCCCGCTAGAAACAGTTTTTCCATTTTATCGGAAAAGCGAAGTGTGAACGCGATTTTGACTTTTTCGGTAAATTTTTTTTCTACCGACCGTCGTATAAATAGAGTCGATTTCAGGTGTTACGTCATGAAGCGTTTACACCTTCTGTAAAAATATCCAGAACGGAAAATTTTTCATTGGAGTAAGAGAGATAGACTGTGTATCTGACTCTCTTACTCCAATGCAAATTTTCCTTTTTGGACAATTTTTACAGAAGGTGTAAACGCTCCAATACTCTAACTCGAAATTTCTCGATGTAGTGAAAAAGCCTGAGGGAGCGTTTACACCTCCGCCTTCGGTAAAAATTCCAGAACGAGAAATTTTTACCGAAGGTGTAAATGCTCCCTAAAGTCCAACGCACAATTGGTTCGCGAACAAGATGCATGAGATAGAAAAGGACACAAATATATCTCTGTCCTTTTCTAACTCATACTGTGCGTTTTGCGTTGCGTCGTAATGGGAGAGAAAAAGACGCAAATATACGTTTGCTATATTTGCACTCATGGCCTAGTTACAAAACGCAACGCAAAACGGTGCCATGGGACTTGACCCTGGGGGTGGAGTCCCATGACAGCGTTTTGCGTTGCGTCGTAATGGAAGAGAAAAAGACGCAAATATACGTTTGCTGTATTCTCTCTTATTACAACGCAACGCAAAACGCTGCCATGGAACTGTGGCCTTAGGCCGCAGTCCCATCGCAGCGTTTTGCGTTTTGTAACTAGGCCATGAGTGCAAATATAGCGAACATATATCTCCATCTCTCTCAAACATATTGCCTAGTTACAAAATGCTGCCATGGGACCAAGGTTGGAAAATGACGCGCCATTTTTGTGTTTTGATGTAGATTACGTAGAATAAGTAATTTACGTAGACAATTGTAGAAAACCCATGTAATTTACATTTTCAAGATGGCGGCCATTAAAAGACTAGAAAAACATAACATAACATCTTGAAAAGTTTGCTTTTCAGGTTATATTACGTGACAAAATACATTAATGTAAATTACGTAGAAAACTCTTGACGTAAATTACCAAGTAATCTACATGTAAACAACTTCGTAGATTACCTTAGGTAGTTTACGTTCCCAACCCTGCATGGGACTCCAACCTAAAGGCCTTTTTTCAATAGAGCTATCCAATGTGACGTGATTCTGGGAACCATGTGGTAATTTAGCGTATTATGAATATATTATCTATATCAATGTTGGTAAAATAAAAATCTACATATGCTGAAATCAACGCAACTCAGAATTTTAGATCCTATTAGAGAGAGAAAATAAACATGTATTTCTATGCTTGTTACACTCACTGATCGACACAAAATAGGTTTGTGAACGTGTAGCATGAGATAGAAAAAGATGCAAACATATATTTGTCCTTTTCTAACTCATGCTTTGCGTTCCCGAAGCAGTTTTTGCTTAGGCCTTAACGCAAGCATATAAACACAGCCTAATGTCAAATTACTCATTTATCAAAGACTATTTTTGAAAATAGTAAAATTAATTTTTTTTATTTTAAAAAGTTTAAAAAGTATTTTTTGATAAATAAAGAATAATTTACCATTACACTTTGTTTAAAAAATAAATTTTGAAAAAGTTATTGATGAAAGACTGATTTCATTCCGTTGACTACAATGCATTGCATGGCATCCAGCTAACCTCCATATTGGATTTCCCCCTCCAAACGTGAACTACCTTATTGGCTGCACTGCTTCAAATGACAGTTACAAGTTGAATGTTGTGTATAGGGTGAGAGAGAGAGAGAGAAGAGAGAAATTGTGGAAAGCATTGCCGGCTGAAGTGATTCTTGTTTAGACCTGTTGTTCTGCTTTATGACATACAGATTATAATTCAAGATTATAGAAATTCGTGTTAAAAAGTATTATATTTTTAAAAACTTTTCATAATGTCTACAGCAATGGCTTCTACAATGTCTGTTCATACAGAAGATGACCTGGAAGCTTATAACGGTCAAGTGAAATTGCTTAAAACTTTGGAGGTAAACAATGATTGCACTTTTTTCTCTTTTTCGTTTATTATTATAATTTGTTATTCATACAACTTCCAAGTATTTCTCTTCAATTAAATATTTTAGAACAGTATCACGTTTGTAATAGTTTTAATGTATTTTCAATTAAAATAGTCTCATTTTTAACTAATAATATTTTTAAGTTTATTAACATTCATAATTTGAACTAATATTCATTTATCCATTGAACAAGACGTGTAGGACACGTGATGTTTTTCTGAAAAAGATTTTATTATGCTAACTAGTAGGGTCATGTGAAGGAATTTTTTTCGCGAAATGTTATAAAGCACGTTAGACTAAACCAATGGAGAAAATATATCGCATACATGGTTTTTCATGCCCATCATACTCTCCCCTTGTAAACATATATAATACTTATTTACACAATACTTAGTCCAAATGTTTAAAAAATTAATTAATTTTTATATGTATAAAGTACCTACTTTTTAATTTAGTAACTCCCAAATTATAATTCATTTACAGTAGGTCTATTTACATAAATTTTAAATATTATAAATTAATTGATTGTATGTAAAGAGTTTACTATTTAGGTAAAGTGTACCACCACATGAGGCACTCTCAGGCCTCGGATCGACTTTAACGAGTAAAAAAAAATTGGTTTAGTCGATTAAAAATAGAAAAAAAGTCGTTTACTTAATTTAGGGTTGTAACAAAAAATTTTATTTTGTATTTATTTGATTCTTCACTGATTTCTAAATTCAATTAATCAAAACTTGTATAATTTTGCTAATTTGAAAGATAAACTTTTGAATACCTCAAAACACATTATTTCAGATTTTAATGAAACTTATGTTAAAGTAAAACTTGAATATTTTATATATTTTTATTCCAGTAAAGTCTATGATGGGGATTTTGGGAGCAAACTTGACATTTATTGAATTTCTTTAGAGGGATAAATATCCATAGTTTCTTTAAAATAACATTAACATTAACAAAAAATGAATTTTTTTTAGGGAAATGGCATTACAGCAGCCGATATTAAGAAATTGGAGGAGTCCGGTTTCCACACTGTGGAATCTGTGGCTTATACGCCAAAAAAGGTCCTTATTCAAATTAAAGGGATCAGTGAAGCTAAGGCTGACAAAATTATCCAAGAAGCTGCGAAATCTGTTGTTATGGGCTTCAAAACAGCAACAGAAATCCATCAGAATCGTGCAAATATAGTTTACATTACGACAGGTTCACAGGAGTTGGACAGACTTCTTGGAGGAGGCATAGAGACTGGATCTATAACAGAAATTTTTGGCGAGTTTCGTACCGGAAAATCACAACTCTGCCATAGTTTAGCTGTTAATTGTCAGCTTCCAATCGACATGGGTGGGGCCGAGGGAAAATGTCTCTATATTGATACCGAAGGAACTTTCAGGCCTGAACGATTAATTGCCACAGCAGAAAGGTATGATTTTCAAGGATTAGATCCTAACTTAAGACCTTTTTACGACTCAATAACTAAATGAACTAATGAAATTGATATATTATTATTGGTCTTTATAGAAGTATGAACAAACTACTTTTATGTGTTTCAAAAATTAAAATAGAAGCTTTAACGATCAAAGTAAAAAAAAACTATTTTTTAATGAATATCTATTAATTAAAAAATGGCTTTTTTTACATCAAACGATTTACTGCGACTAGAAGAAAATCTTTAACGATTAGATTCAATTCTTAGTTATATTTATTGGAGTTAATTTAACTTTTTTTCTACATTTGTTGGGGTTGCTTTTCTTTTTTGAGCTAGTGCAAAAAACTAAGATTATTCTGAACTTCTATCTTAAAATCTAGACAAGTACTTTTGTGATAATGCAAAATTCTTTTAATTAGTCCAGAAATTATTATTTCATTTTATGCTTACAACTTTTTTTTCTTTTTTACCTTTACTATCTAGAGAAGAGGGGTAATTTTTAAATATTAGTTCGCATATGTGCGATTCCAGCACATTATTAAATGTTTTCGGAGCAGCCTGACCAAATTACTTAAAACTTGGTAATATTAAATTTACTCGTATAAAGTTTCAGAAAATCAACTGTTTGAGCCAAAACAATGGTTTATTTATAAGATAAGGGGCCGTTAAAAAAATATGTAACGCTTTCTTCAAATGTTACCCCCCGCCCCCTCAACTCTCTGTGTAACGCAGTGTTGCGTACATTGACATAATTTTTTCTGATGACCGCAACAAACAGATCAATTCTCCCTCCCCCTGAAAGCATTAGGGGAGTTTGTTGCGAGTTGGACACCCCATGATATTTCGAGAATGCATAAAGTTTATCCCAGAATTTAAATTGATAAGATACATTTATATTTGTTTTGAAAAAAATACTTGCAAAGTTATTTAAACAAAATAAGCTTATTTTCAGCTTAGAGGATGAAATTAAATGACTTAAAATTTAAAATTATTCCTATGTATAGTACTCTTTCATATAAAAAATAAAATACAAATACAACACATATACTTACTCTGCTCAATATTATAGAAACATGTTTATTACATATTTGAAGCATCAACTTATTTCCTGAGTTGAATGCAAAAAACAAAACTTATTTATCTTTCATAATTTAAAAGATATGAACAGTTAAACAAATGTATCTTATAAATAAACAATTGTTTTAAATCAAAAAGTTGATTTTCTGGAACTTTATACGAATAAATGTAATACAGTGGTACCTTTATAACTCGAAGCTCGTTAAGTCGAAAACAATAGCATTCCTCTCGCGGCGAACCCCTAAAAACTCGTTATCCCGACTTATTTTGAGTTTGTGACTTGAACAAAATATTGTTCCTCTACTGAGGCATTTCACGTCAGAAATATCACGATTTGCAAAGGGTCTGCCGATTTTCGCAAAACTTCGTGGGATTATAGTTCTATATAAGAGACTTCTTCCCCCCAAATTTAAAAAAAAATTCAAAATTGTTGAAGATACGCCATTTTGAATTTTAACATTAATTTTATAAAATTTTGAATATCTCGGAATATTGTTTATGGATTTTTATTAAATTTACACATTTTTCAGGTAAAAGTATGTACTTTAAAATGCAAATAAAGTTAATAAAAAAAATTAATTTTTAAATAAAAAAATTTAACAAAATTTTTTTAAACAATTTTTTGTTTATTTACTCCTCTCTGAGAAAAATGTTATTAACACATTTGGATTCCTTATGAATTCACCTTTAATTTCATAAAAAAAATTGATGGAGACTCAACTGGTTCCGGAGATATTGAATTTTTTGTAAAAAATAGTCATAGTTACAGCAGCAATGCATGACTGCGGTAACGTACTACGCGACTTGTGCAGTATGGTGCTATGGCGCGGCGACGCTTGTTTTTTTACAAAAAATTCAATATCTCCAGACCCAGTTGAGTCTTTATCAATTTTTTTTATGAAATTAAAGGTGAATTCACAAGGAATCCAAATATGTCAATAACATTTTTCTCAGAGAGGAGTAAATAAACAAAAAATTGTTTAAAAAATTTTTAAAAAATTTTTTATTTAAAAATTAATTTTTTTATTAACTTTATTTGCATTTTAAAGTACATACTTTTAACTGAAAAATGTGTAAATTTCATAAAAATCCATAAACAATATTCCGAGATATTCAAAATTTTATAAAATTAATATTAAAATTCAAAATGGCGTGTCTTGAACAATTTTGAATTTTTTTTGAAAAAATTTGGGGGAAAGAAATCTCTTATATAGAACTATAATCTCACAAAGTTTTGCGAAAATCGGCATACCCTTTGCAAATAGTGATATTTCTGACGTGAAATGCATCTACTAATAATAGTAATAATAGTGCCATTTGTACTCTATATACTCTATAACTCGAAGTTTGAAATGTAGACTCTGTAAATCGAATTTTGTAAAATAATATCACACATTGCATTATATTGTCAAACAATTTTCTGATTCTCTGACACAAAGATAAATAACAGAGTTTTTCTAACCTTATATGTAATTAACTTTAATAAACTGAAGTTGAATTTTATAACTCTATAACTCGAAAAATCGACTTTAAAATTATGCCTTTGTAAGTCGAAATTGTGGCCCTTGAAATTCGAGTTATCGAGGTTCCACTGTATTGACAAGTTTTAAATAACTCGGTGAGGCTGCTCCAAAAACTTTTAATTTCAAAAATCATCGAAATTGGCTTTTAAAAATTGGTAGGTAATTATCATTTTAATTATGTTTACTTTTCGTACAATCCCAGTAATAAGGGGTGAATTAAAGACCAGAATTTTAAACCCCTTTAATACCCTTTAAAGAATTCAATGTTAATTAAAAGGCGGCATGAACTCCACAACAAATGATTCCCTTAAACGGCATTAAAGTGAATTCAGACTCTGCTCTGGTCACGTGGTTACAGAGAATTGAATTGAAATTATCAACTTAACAATAGAAAAGGAATTCATTAAGATTGCGGACAAAAACGGAATTGGTTTAGAATTTAAGGGCATAAAAGTACCAATCCACTTTAATTCACCCCTTATTACTGGGATGATATTCCAAAACAGTATAATTAATATTCATGCGTTATTTTTATCAATATTTTTATTTATGGGTTAATCTAGTAAAAATCGTCTAGAACAAAAAAAAATAAAATCATTTTTTTTGGGTCAAAGGTGTCACTCCACCTTAAAAATATTATATATTAATTACAGCATTGAGCAATTCCATGGTAAGTGATCGTGGAAATTTCCTTCCAGTATGGGATTTTGATGAAGCTGCCCTTTATTGTTTTCTTGAATGCAACTAAAAAAATAGTGAAAATTTTTTGGAAAAATATTTATAAACATAGAAGATATCTACAACTTAAAAATTTTCTAGCATTTGAAAGAAAATTTATTCTATACTTTGTTGATATTAAAGAAAAAAATTTTATTTTCGATTTTTGAAAAAAACTCCACTTTCATTTTGGTTCATTTTTTTGTGGTGGTAGTATATATGGGCAATTCCATGTGAGATTTCAGTCGACCTCTTAAAATCGGCCAAAAATATTATTTTTCTATTCTGTATTGAAAAAAAACAGATAAGGGAAGTGTTCCGGTTGTGGGCACCTTTTTGTTTTTGCCTCATAACATTTTTCCATGTGCATATTATACAAATATATGTGTACGAATTTAAAGCTAGAGGTCTAAGGTGACTGTCAGTGAAGGAATTAAATTGATTCCTTTAAATAAAAAAGTTTTATTAGAAATTTAGTGAAATGGGAATTTTTTGACAAAAAAAATTTTGTACCCGGTTGTGGGCACCCTTGAAAAATCCGCTAAAAATGGAAAAATATTAAAGGAAACCAACACAAATAAAGAAGAAATGAAAGTTTCTTTATTTTAAGAGAATTTGCCGGGATAAAGAACAAAAATGATGACACGTTTTCACACTATGCTCATCGCTAACAAAAGCATAATGCTTGCATGTGAAGTAGCTAGTACGCATAACATAACGCACTTCGAATGCACTGAACCGTATTGTCAACGAACACGACTTGCAATACTTAGTTCAGTAAAGTCTGCTTGCCGTCGAAGTTTACGTAGGGGTGCCCACAACCGGCGCACTTCCCCTACGTATTTTTTTATTTTTGGAGGCCAAATTTTTTAGTTATGAATTTTCAAAATTTTCGTTTTTTAAATGAAGATATATTTTTAATGTCAGATAACTCAAAAAATATTGCTTCTTTTCATTTTTTGACAAGAGAAAAAAAGTTTTGTTTTTCTCTCTACTTTTGAATAATCATAACAAAATAATTTTTTTTCATTTTTTATTAAAAAAACAAAAAATTTTTATAAACAAATTAATTTTTTTTAACTTTGGGTATGATAAATTTTTTATTTTCTTTTTTTAAAACATAGCTGGAAATGATAAGGTTTTGCAAAAAGTTTCAGAGTGGGCCTGACAAGTTTGATGGGTTCAAGAAAATAATTAAGCTGCCCGTGCAGGTCGCACGCACGCGGCACAATGGGATTTTTTTTATAATTTACTATTAAAAATTGTCTAGAGCCTACAAATTCAATAATAAAGTCAGGGAAAAGTCAGGGGATTTTTAAAAATTCTTTAAAAGTCAGGGAATTTTGATCGAAAAAAACCACAAATTAAAAACCTTTGATACTTAAATGTCAATTCAGTTTTTTATTTAGACATTTTTGTAATATAGCTCATTATAATGTTGCCGTTACATTTTTTTTTGTTTGGACCTTCACTGAAAAACTGTTGGTAGAGCTGTTCGCCCAATGCGGTGAACTGCTGCGTAAAAAGAAACGCACAGCTCACTTTATTTTTGGGCGAGTTACTCTCCTTTTTGGGCGAGCAACTCTCCTTTTTGATAGAGCTGCTGACCTTTTTGTCAAGCAGCCGCTCGCCAACGCCATTGGTAGTCAAGTTTAGGAGAGCAACTCGCCTAATTTTGATAGAGCTGTGAGTTTAAAGTTAAGTAGCGCTGCACAACAGTCAATAGCGGAACTGCTCTACCAACAGTTTTTCAGTGTTCTTACGGACATTTCAATGTAGAATATTAAAAAATTAAAAAATTTGTTAATCAGGGAAAAGTCAGGGAATTTTGAAAATAAAATTTTGCGGCCACCCTGATGTCAGGGAATTTTATAAGCCTTGAAAAAACCTGGAAAAGTCCGGAAATTTTGATCGGAATCCTGGAAAATTATTGTTTTCTAAAGTTATTGTGCTTTTTCTTAAATATTTCAAAATTAATTTAATTTTAAGGTACTACTACACTTTAGAATTTAAAAAATTATTATTTTTTTTATCTCACATGCACAAAAATGGCGCTTTCTGATAGCAGATGACAGGGAGGAAAATCATTCATTTTTATCCCACATGCACAAAAATGGCGCTTTTAGATAGCTGACGACAGGGAGTAAAGTCACTCATTTGTTCGACCATATGAAAATGGCGTCCATTTTCTCCCAAGAGGCAAACATAACAGCTGATCCCATGCGTTATTTTTGCCCATGGGAGAAAACGGCCGCCATTTTCATACAAGTCGAACAAGTGAATGACTTTTACTCCCTGTCGTCTGCTATCTGAAGTCGCCACTTTTGTGCCTTTGGAATAAAAAATATCGTAAGTAACACGAGAATAAAGGCAGCCAATTTATTTACGATGATTTTTGTGACACAATTGGAGGTTATGATTCTAATATAAAAAAAATAAATATTATAAATAAATTAATGACAGCATTTGTTTTCTTTGTTTTTAAATAAAACAATGTTTTAAAGATTATTAAAAATTATTATTATTTACGTCCTAAAAACTAAATTTACTGCGGTAACGGAGGGGAGTTTTTATTGTGTCGATGAACACTGACAAACTAAAGATTCTTTTAAAACTAATTGTTTTCATTTTGTTTCATCATTTTATGCAATAACCATAACTATACTGACACTACAAAGAGTTTTGATGTATTTATTTCTATTTTATCGTTTTTGTTTATATTTTATAATTATATTTGTGAGCGGTAACGGAGGGGAGTTTTATTTCTGCACAAAACTAATTTAATTCTAGGTAAAAATAACTAACAAATATTTTACTTTATTTTTCATGATTGAATTAGAAATAAAATAATAAGTAGATATTACCGGGCAAAAGATTTTTTTGTATTACAGAATTAATATAAATACCTTTTCGATAAATGAAACTTACTTCATGAACGGTAACGGAGGGGAGTTTTTATGCTATATAAACACGTGTATCTTTAAATATTTCAAATTTTCGATTTATTTTTCATAGGATCCGATTAAATCATGATGAATGCTATTATTAGGACGTAAAGATTTTGAAAAATTATTATTATTTATTTTTAAAAATCTAATGTACGTGTCATGTGTCCCGATTGTGAGAATGACCCATCTACTATTTCAATAAAATTTCACAAAAGAATTCAATTATTTAAAAAGAAATATTAAAATTCGTCTCAATAAGAATTCAATTATTTTCAAAAATAATAAAATTCCTCTTATGGTTAAAAGTTAAAAAAAATCTCTCCAAAATTTCAATTATCTTTATAAATAACAAAATTTTTCTCCAAAATTCAATTATTTAAAAAAATTTTAATAAAATTCTTGACAAAATTTCAATAATTTTCAAAAAATTTTCTCAATTCAATCAAATTTTTTTACAGAGATTCAATTATTTTTAATACAATTTTAATCTAATTTCTCGAAAAATGAAATTATTTTTTAAAATTTTATTAAAATTCGTCAAAAGAATTTTAATTACTTATTTAAAAATTTGTTGATAAAATTCTTTATGAGAGTTCAATTTTTAAAAAAATTATTTATTTTTGTCTTTATATAATTATTGAATTCTCGTAAAATTTTCTAATAAAAATTGATTTAAATATGAATTTGAGTTAACATTTTAGATAATAATTGAATGTTAAACTCTCTAAATTTGAATTAGTAAAAATGTTTTCAAATTTGAATTAGTGACTGACTTTTATCTTTTGAATTAGCAAATTTTACTAATAAATTGTCGTTTCTACTAATTTAATAGTAAAAACTAATTCGAAAGCAAAAAGTCGCAGTCACTAATTCCAATTAGTAAATATTTTTATTAATTCAAATTTATAGAGAAAATATGATTTTTTAGAAATAATTGGATTTTGAAAACTTTTCAAATTATAATCTTTGAATGTTTGAAGTTTTTATACATTTAACTGGAAATTGTGTAGATTTAATTGTTTTGAAAAAGTTTAATTGAATTTTTTTTAAGTTATTTAAAGTTTTTATTTTCTAATATAATATATATTTGATTGGAGAACTTATGAATAATCGATGAAATTTTTCAAAAACTGAATTGTAAACAAAAGGATTTGAAAATTTTTAAAGAAATTTTTCAAAAATTATTATTAAAAATAATTAATTTATAGAAGAATTTTAGTTAAAAATTCTGTAAAACAATAAGTGAATAGTAATTAATTTTAATTAATTTTATTGGCAATTTAAAAAAAATTGACCTCAATATCTTTTACAAAAAAAAAAAATTATGCGGTTTCAAAGAAAAAATGTTAAAAAATTTCTAAGTTGCATATCTCCTATGTTTATAAATATTATTCCAAAAAAGTTTCACTATTGCTTCCTCATGAGGAAGCTTTGCATTGGTGACGATTTTCAATTTTTCAAAAGAAGGTTATATGGACTCATTTTCATCTAGAAAATTATTATTATTATTATTCAATTATGAGCAAATGTCCAGATGTGTGTGTGTATGTCACAAAAATTGTATACAAATTATCTCAGACAAATTTTGATGGATTGTCCTGAAATTTTGCAGGTTTATTGCAGTCATTAATACCTAAAATCTGACACAAGGATTTTCGAAAATATCTACAAAATTTTTTTTTATACAATTTTTTTAAAATTCAGAAAAATTTTTTTTTGTATTTTTTGAAATAATTTTTTTATTTGTTAATATTTTTATTAATAATTCTCAAAATTACATTCCTGACAAGAAAACGAATCGATTGATGTATACAAAGTATACATTTTATCAAAATTTATAAAATTAATAAATATTTTTCTTTTTCACAAAAAATTAAAATTTTGTATTTTTTTCATAATTTATTTAATATTAATATTTTGAAATGATTATTCTGTCATAAAAAAGAAGCAATTTGCAAATGGAAGAGTAAATTTCACCAAATATTTATATAACAACTTATAAATGATTTATATAATTTTATTTTTAACAAATCTTCTGGACGATCCCTTTTGTACATAGTTTTTCAAAAGTTTGCAAAACCGCAATTTTTATATATTGAGGAAGTTAAATGGTCATGAAATGAACAACTTGTTTTTTTAGTTGCATTCAAGAGAAAAATAAAGCAGTTTCATAAAAATTCCATACTAGAAGGAAATTTCCATGATCACTTACCATATGGAATTGCTCCATTTTTAAAATCATCAAGCAACCGACTCTCACTGTAAAAACAAAGTCTTCCTTTAAGCCCGAAATTTGTCTTTTTTCAAGGTGTAAACGGAAGTAGACCATGTTGGCTGAATGTCAGTAATGATTAGAAGTTTAAAAAGAATACTCCCCAATTGATACAAGTAAGGTGTTAAATGAACTGAAATTCAACTGTAAGCTAGTAAGAAGGCTAAAATTCAGCCAAACCATCTAGCCAAATTTCAGCCTTCTTACAAGCTTACAGTTGAATTTCAGTTTATTTGACACCTTACTTGTATCAATTGGGGAGTCTTCCGTTTACACCTTGAAAAAAGACAAATTTCGAGCTTAAAGGCGGTGTCAAAGTCGATGCGATTTTTCCATTGAAGCTCAATGCAAAAATCCAATCGACTTTGACACCGCCTTAAAGAAAGACTTTGTTTTTACAGTGTATGTTCATATTCTTGAATTTTATTAAAATAAACATATGTCACATTTAATTTCTTATAACAAACAACAATTATTAAAACTATCAGTGGAAATTTCTCTCTTTAAGATAAAGAATTAAATGCTAATGCACATATATATTAGGTGAAATTAAAATTATAAAATGTTTATAAACTTGTTTATAATCGAATTAAAATATTAACATACTAATAAAACTAAACTTTCTGTCTAAGATTCACCAATTATAAATATAATTTATGGACCTATATATTATTAATAAAACACGAGTCAAAAGTAAACCGACAAACCGGCGACGCGACGCGCTATTCAGACTTTTCACGTTTGCAAATTGCGTCCCTTGTGACGTCACAATCAACTTTTTCAGCCTCGCCAGACTTACAGTCAGCTGTTAGCGTACCTTATTAGAAGTTAATTTCATCTAACTTTTTATTAATACCATTGGATCGGAAATTAAGTCCGGTGTATTACAAATAAATTACAAACTGAGTTTCATTTAAGTAAGAGTACAACTAACTTTAATTTTCAGTTAGTTTTTATGATTAAATAAAGTTGATAGCTTAAGATAAGTCAAAAATTAAAACTAGCCACCATTAAATTTAAGACTTTGTTTTTACTGTGATAGATGATTTTCACCCGTATAACCCTTATGACTGTCTGCTTTTTGAATTTATGAAATTTTATGGTGGAAATTAATGAAAAGCAATTAACTCTGTCACTTTTAGCGCATAAGCTGTTTAATGAAAGCTTATTCTTTTAGGTACAAGATCAGTGGGGATTCAGTTCTTGACAATGTGGCGTGTGCCCGCGCATTTAACACAGATCATCAGACAAAGTTATTGATTGACGCCACAGCAATGATGACGGAATCCAGATATGCATTGCTGATCGTGGACAGTGCCACAGCTCTTTACAGGACAGATTATTCTGGTAGAGGAGAATTATCAGCCAGACAGATGCACCTGGCGAGATTCCTAAGAATGTTGCTGAGACTCGCGGATGAATTTGGAGTTGCAGTGATCATCACGAATCAAGTTGTCGCTCAAGTCGACGGAGCCGCGAGTATGTTCGGCGGTGATCAGAAAAAACCCATAGGCGGTAATATTATGGCCCATGCCAGTACAACTAGATTATATTTGCGAAAAGGACGAGGTGAAACGAGAATATGCAAAATTTATGATTCTCCTTGTTTACCTGAAAGCGAAGCAACCTTCGCTATTAACTCCGATGGAATTGGCGATGCTAAAGAATAGTTTTCAAAACTTGAATTTCTATTCACAATACCAAAACTTTATTAGTCCCACTACAAGTATTCTATTTTTCTTTTCTTACTGAACAAACGTTCTCTGAAATTATTTCAAATTCTAGCAAGTGTACTGCAAAGATATTATTATTTGTATAATTGCTTTTTCTTATTTCTAAAGTACGATTATATAGAGACTATTGTTCTTTAAATATGCTTTATATATTTCCACATTTACAGATAAATAATTATAACAAATTTTTCTTATTGTAAAAATGTTTTGGACCTTTGACGCCGGTACGTCTTTTAACGAGCAACACTTGATGTAAAATCACTCTGACTTAAGAGCAAAAACATTTCTCTATTTTCATAAATTATCTTTCAAATAAAGGTTAACATTGTTTTATAGGAAATCTATACTGTGGACAAATAATAAAAAATTAGAAATATTTTGTACACAAGAAAAAATTTGTATTATTGATATTAATATTGTACAGTTAAATTAAAACACAAATAAAATAGTTTTTTATATTAAACAAAACAAACTGAATACAAATATTATACTTTAAATTGTGTAATAAGTTATAATTTACAGAGTCTCTGAATTTGAATTAGTGAATGTTACTAATGAAATGAAGAAAATTGATTCACAAAGTCCACTAACAATTAGTAGATCTATTTTCTTAAAATTCGATGCAAAACAGTTTGACTGATTCATTTTTTACAGAAAGAGAGATTGTCAAGTAATGAAATTCTACTAAAAAATGAATGAATCTTCACTAACAATTAGTTATATTTCACTAATCCAAAATCGGAAAAAGTCGTCCATAAAAATGATTATATTTACAAGTCGCAATCTATAAAGTTTTATTTGAGTTTTCTATTTGATGTTATTTTTAATTAATTTTTTGTATAGTTTCTACAATACTAGAAAAATCTGTATTAAATTAAATAAGTTGTATGTGAAGTAAATATGCAATACCAGTATTGAAATTTAATGTACATTTTCATTAAGATTAATATACATTTATATTAAATGTAATACAAATTATGTTAAATTTAAGGTAAATGTATATCAGTCTTAATAAAAATTTATATTAAATTGCAATACTCGTATTGCTTCTTTGCTTCATATACAATTTATTAAGTTTAATGCAGTTTTTTCTAACAATGTAAAGTTGCGATCTTGAGATTATAAGAAATTGAGTTTTTAAAAATACTTGAACGATAAATTTTTAGGTTTGAGGGTAAGATTCCGTCAGAAATATCACAATTAAGGCAGATGTATTACTTTTGTCCACTGCTCCAGTCTTGGTCATTTTTATAAAATTTTCATTTAATTATTTATTATAAATAATTTATTAACATAAGAAAAAAACTATACTTAAAACGTATACGATATTAATTTTTGAAAATTGACCTAAATTTAAAACTTATTATAGCTTTTAGAAAAACTGGTGTTGGGGGTTAAAAAGCCAGGGACAAAAATCCATTGAATATTACGTAATATTCATTTTTTGTTTTCTATTCATATTAACCTTCTTATTTTAGGGGAGGTTACCGTTCTCAATGGTGAAAAAGGCATGAGTTGGGGAATTTTTTTTTCATATACGAGAATATTTTTCGAATTGCGGTTTTTTTTTTACTTAAATAGTACATAATTAAATAAACTTTTTATTCCCTCTCCACTGGCGAGAAAACCCATCAGACGGGTGGTCCAGGCAAATGCGAGTATAACTCCTAATTTTCAAGTCGCTCTGTAGGCGCAATTTAGTATTAAGTAATAAAAAAGTTTGTAAACAAAAATTTCTATGGTTGTAAAAACACTTGTATAGCCAAAATTGTAGGCTTAAGATGGCTGTATAAACAAATAAAATAAAAATATAAAGTTTTTACATATTTATATTAAAAAAGAATTTTGAATGGCGGCTGTAGCTTAACGTATTTTTTTACGCCGCACGTTCCACAGCCTCGCCAGGTTATCGGAATCAAAAATTCATGATATATTATTAAACTAGGATAAATTTAGGGGGCCTTATCGTTTTTTCTTTTTTTGAAAAACGTTTTTTAGCAAAATGGCGGATATTTGAAGAAAAAACTCATTTTTTACTTTATGGGTCAAAAAAAATATTAAAAAAATTTTTTTTTGAATAAGCAAAACGATAAGGCCTGCTAAACTTATCCTAGTTTAATAATAATATATCAATAATTTTTTATTGGGATAATCTGGCGAGGCTGTGGAACGTACGGCGCATAAAAAAATACGGCGCCGTTTATAGTTAAGCTACAGCCGCCATTTTTAATTTTTTTTTAATATAAATATGTAAAAAGTTTATATACTTATGTACTATTTAAATAAAAAAACCGCAATTCTAAAAATATTTCTGTATATGAAAAAAAAATTTTTTTCAACTTTCGCACTTTTCACCAATAAGGTAACCTCCCCTTTATAAAATTTCTCGTGTTTACTTAGTAAAATTAATTGAACACGACGAAAAAATAGTTCAAAGTGCAATAAAAAAATAAAAAACGAATAAACGATTGCTACGAAATATTGTATCTCTGGTGAAACTTAAAGAGGACTTTTAGAAAAGGTACGAAAAATTAGTAAACTTAACATAATATTCAATATTTCTTGCTAAAAATTCTGAAAATTTATTAAAATATTTAAAAAATAAGATTATTTTAATTATATAAATAAAGGAAAACTATAAAAACACAAAAATTAATAACATATTTTGCTAAAATCGCGAGGTGGCTTTTTTCCCCCAACTGATGGTGCAAAAAAGCCACTTGCAGTGCGTTAATAAAACTCTTATAACTTAGTCCTTTTATGGGATAAAAAAAATTTGCGTCAAGGATTTTCAAGCTTAATAACTGAAGTTTCAATACCAATTGGAAATTTGAGAAAAAATTTTAAATTCAGATTTTATATCGTCAAATGTAAAAACGTGCACGGAGAGACACACATTTGTAAAAATTACTAAAAATGGTTGCAATGACCGGAAATAAGGGGACTTTTAGCATAATGTACTACAGAATTAGATAAATTTACAAAAGAAATAGATAAATTTGCTACATTGAAATAGCAAGTTTTAATATTTTGTGTAAGAGTTGTAAATGTAGCAAAAATTGATTATAGTTTTCTCTAATTTAATTAGACAAAATCTGACAAATGTAAACATTTTCCACTAAAACCTACTATCCACTGTAGTAATTTTTGGTGAGCAAGTGTGGCTAGCGAGTGCAGTCATATGGCGCCTGCATTTCTATTGGTTGCTAACTTCGTCAATCTCCGTAAATGAGCCGATGCCATCCGATCATTGACAGTGACTATGTTTCGCGTATGTAAAATAAATTTGGATATTATCTACAATAATTAAATATAAAGTGAAACGTAGGTCGCTCGTTATCTCAGAAATTGACCATTATAAATTAATAAATTTTGCATTTATTCATGTCCCAAGAACTATGTCTTATAATAAGTTGTTAAAAGTAAACTGCTTTCTCGTAAGTGCTGTAAATTTTCATCATTCAATATATAAGGAAACAAAGATGTATACTTTCAGTGAAATTCGTTGTCGTGCGTGCAGTTGTGTATTATTGTATTAATTAACCGCGTCTATACATATAAGTGAAATAAACATGTGTGTGTCTTCAAATATTTATCCAACAAATATATAAGTGTGTGTGTGTCTGTGTATGTAAAAATCCTTCCAGTTTACCTCCATTAGTCAAGAATTGACGGGAAACCGGCGACAAAAATCCGTATTTTTTCTTTCACTCTTTCTTTCTGCATTTACAAACGACTATGGTAATTTTACGTACACAATACTTCTGAGTTTACTACAGTTGTTTGGAACTATTGGACGAAATAGTAAGAAACTTTGCTAATTTGGTAAACATTTGTCGGATTAATGAATTAGTGTAGAAAATAGTAAAAAATACAAAAAGTCCCCTTATTTCCGGTGGTTGCAATGTGAAAATAGTAAATTCTAGTGTGATTTTATACAAAAGTTAGTAATCTCGGTCTCTCCGTGTGGCTTTTTTACACACTCTACTCTAATTCAACTTAAATACAAATAATTACAATAAATATTAACTAATGACCAAAACTGGTGCTTCTATAACTATATAATTGTAAAACACACATTATATAACTATAATTTGGAGGAATTGTTACACGGATAATGTGGTACAACAGAATACTATTCATGGTGAGTGAATTTAATCTATTTTAATTTGAACCTATTTGTAGTATTTTTCATGCTATGATTTAAAATTTTTCATGACTTGCAAAAACTCTGTGTAGGTAAATTCAATTTTGTTTTTAAATTTATAATTAAAATTTGCAGAATCCAGAACCCTTAAGGGCGAAAATTATTAGTTCACTACAGTCTATCATAAATATTTCTCGTAAGCATATACAAAACTGTAGTTTGCACACTAAAAAAGTAATCTTTACTTTAGCGGTCCCTTGATAAGTGGGAATCCTCTTTAAGTGGAACTTTCTTTGCAGTCCCTGCACAAGTAATTTGACCTTAAATGACCTGGATAAGTGGAATACCTCTATAAGTGGAACAAGAACTTTGGTCCCTTGAGGTTCCACTTATCCAGGTTCGACTGTATAAGGTATCAAAAGTAATAGTCTTCACTTAAGAGGATTTTCCTCTCACATATTATTTGACTATTATAGTTATGAACTGGTAAAAAAAACTATTCTGATGCAATAAATTAAATGTTTTTAATAAGTTAATACACTACCGTCGGGAATTATCGGTACGGCTACACTCCCACGGGCCAAAAATATACCAATCTTTAAATCACGATTTTTTGTAAATACAAATGTCAGAAAATTAATGAATATACCAATCGAAAGCTTATAAAATTCTACGATAAATGATACATAACTGAAAATTTAAATATTTTATACAAAGATTTCAGCAATCGACAAATTTGACAAAAAAATAAAATTTTTTTGGAAACTTATGGAACTCTGCACATTTGTTAAAAATGGCAGAAAAGATTTGAAACTTATGTATGTGATCATTCAAGTTTCATCTTTAATTTAAGATCAAAAGAATTCAAAAATCTTATTCGGTTCGCGAGATATCATTATAAATGTTCGAGCATGATTTTTGACAAATGCATTAAATTAGTCGATTTTGAACAGTTTCTGGCTGAAAATGTTCAGACATTTATAATGATATCTCGCGAACTCTTTTGGTCTTAAATTAAAGATGAGACTTGAATGATCACACTTATGTAAGTTTCAAATCTTTTCTGCAATTTTGAAAAAATGTGCATGAGTTCCAAAAGTTTCCAAAAAAATTTTATTTTTTTGTCAAATTTGTCGATTGCTGAAATCTTTGTATAAATTATTAAAATTTTCAGTTGCATATCATTAATCGTAGAATTTAATAATCTTTCGAATGGTATATTTGTTAATTTTCTGATATTTGTATTTACAAAAAATCGTGATTTAAAGATTGGTATGTTTTTGGGCCGTGCGCGTGCAGCCGTACCGATAATTCCGGACGGTAGTGTATAATTAATTACTTATGTGAAGGAGTAAAACCACATTAGGTGGTACAAAAAATCTTTTTTTCTAATTTAATTTTTTATGATTACCATACTCAAGAGTGGGCTTACAAAATTACAAAGTCTTTTGTGTTTTACAGTTGATAGACGTGCAATGTAAGGAAGAGTGTCCGTCTTTTATTTATGGACTAAAGGTAGATGGAAAAATTTTCCAGAAGTTTCTGTATGGTGCCGAAATAGCAGATTAAAATGTAAGTAGTTTCTTACTCTCTTGAATGTCCAATTTTCGAAACTTTATAACATGAACCAACATTTGAGATATCATGATTTTAAGGGTGTTTTTTACACAATTTGTAAAAATTCAAATTAATTTTTCCAATACGTTCAAAAAATTTTATTTACATCATTCTTACCTGCATTGAGGTTCATATTCTAAGAAGAAAAGTTAAAAATTTAAAGAAACTCTTTTTTTGCTACACGTCCCGCAAGCAAAGAATAAAAATCTTCTAAATTTAAGTAAAATACTTTTGTTTCGAGAAGAAAAATTGATAGGCTAATAGAAGAATAATTCCCCTCTAAATATAAGATTTATTTTTTTAGTTGTAATCCACACCACAAACTTACAGCAAGATACTGTGTTATATTCCCTTGAATTTGTAGGAGTTACAGTTGTTGATTTTCTTTCTTACGATTCATTGTATTTCTCCATAATTACATTAGAATAAAATGGACTATTATTGAGAAGGTGCATTAAATTTTTATAATTCTTTATCATAAATCTCTATCTTACAATGCTTTTCTTCTGACTCTAATTGACACGTTGATGCTTTCTCTCCTCCACCTCAACTTGATATTAACATCTCTTCTCTTTCATTTCTGCTCTACATTGAAGCTTTCTCTCATCCACTTCAGTTTGATGTGGAAGCTTTTTTCTTCCTTTTGAGTTTTACGCTGAAGCTTCTTTTTTGCCATTTAAGCTTTTTAGCAGGGATGGCAACCGAAATTTTATCGGTTTCGGTATTTCGGTTTTTTTTCAAAGAATTAGGGTTTCTGTATTTGGGTTTCGGTTTTTAAAGTGAATAATTACGGTTACGGTTTCTTGTTTTCGGTTTCTTAAAAATTGAGGTTTTTTGGGTTAAAGGTTTCGGTTTTTCGGTTGTTTTCCCCGGACAATATATGAATGAAAATATTTGTGTGCATTTTAATTACTTAGAATGAAATATGAGTATTAATTACTCATAATTTATTTATAAATTTGTTTTATTTTTTATAAGATGACCATAGCGTTGTCAAGGAAAAACTCAAAATTTTTTGAAAGAACGTTTTTCTCCCTAACTTCTACATTATTTAACCTAATTAGCTATAAAAATTGGTACTCTAGTGTATTTTTGCAAGCTGATGACAAAATAATTAATTTAAAAAATTTTTTTTCTAATTTATTTAAAAAAAAATTTTTCAATTAATTATTTGTAATCTGCAAATTTGGTTCCTCTACTTATTATTTACAATATTAGACATACCATACTTCAATATTTCTTTTTCATTTATTTTTTTGTACCAAAAGATTTTAATATTGGTCAACCCGTCATTTCAGTGCGAATGCAATCTCGCACTTCTCCAATTTTTAGTTCTTCTCAGTTTTACTTTTATAATAAAATTCGAAAAAACGAAATTTAGGTTTTGAAATAAAGGGTTTTAAATTTTTATAATACGGGTTTCGGTTTACGGTTTTCTGTTTCAGATAATTTTTTTTCGGTTTCGGTTTCTAGTTTTCGGTTTTTTTTAAAAATTTCTGTTTTTTCGGTTAACGGTTTCGGTTGCCATCCCTGCTTTTTAGCATCTTTTGTTGCAATTTAATATTCACAAGCATCAATATGAATAATGACACTGCCTAACATTGATTTTGTCCCTAGAATAGTTCTGGTCACTTTTGATAGATTTGGTTACGCTGATTACGAATCTGCAAAGAAAAAAGTCGTTTCACGTTAAGTTTTTGAGAGAATTTATGTAATTTATTAATAAAGAGAAAAAGTATGTTTTTGACCATCTTTGATTTTGAATAAATCGAAAGATGTATAATTCAAGGTTTTCAGTATATAGTGGAACCTCGATTTTTTTAAATACAGTATTTTGAAATTAATAATGTTGATGTATTCATCTCACTTACTTCCATATTGAAGTTTTTAAACTAAAAAGATTTTTTATTCCATCACTGTCTTTTTTGTTTCGAACTTTCCCTAAATTATTCTAAAGTTTAATCTACACTAGAGCGTCTATCGAGAATAGATATAGCATAGCTTTGTGCTATGCTCACGATTGACGTGATCTCTACCTCTGGAAAATGTAAACATCCAGGGTCGTAAGGATTTATTTATGTATGGGTATCCTAACATTTTTATATATTTAAATAATGGGACACCGAATGCACAACACCCCATAACTTTTCTTTCATTTTATCTTTAAATATATTTTCACCATATTCCTCAAAAAAGTGCAGTTTTCCTCACTTTTTGCAATAATCTAACACCTACAACCCAGTGGGCAAAAAACCATCATTGTTTTAAAAACGTTCCAAAAACGTTTTTAGAAAAAAACGTTTCATGTCTACTAAATAACGTCCCAAAAACGTTATACATATATGTTTCTAAAACGTTTTAAAAGCAATGGAACGTTTTTGGAACATTATTTAACAGACATGAAACGTTCTAAAAACGTTTTTAAAACAATGATGGTTTTTTGTCCACTGGGAATCTATCAATTATTTATTTAGAAAGTGTTCAAAAAATAAAAATTGGTGTATGATAATGCATGCAATCATAATTTTATTCAAAATATTGTACATGTTTGTGGTAATATGTTTTTTACCACAATAAATAAATAATAATAACACCGATTTAATATAAATAAGTAAATCAACACAGCTTTAAATAAACAAAGAATTTATTCCTTAAAGCTCGAATCAGGATACACGAATCGCCAACAAAATTAAATATGATATTCTGAGATGCCGAATTCTCAAACAGATAAAGTGCATCTTTACACTTTGGACCCAAAACGGCAACTGCCCAAGCCATCCCTTGGAAAACCGCGCTTTCCTTGGGAGTCGCCAAATTCCTATGCCTTGCTGTCCTTGTCTAGCATAGACCATATGGTTATCATATGGTCCTCGAACCACCTAAAACTCAGCGTCTCCTTTATCCAGTGAAATAAGACCCAAAGTTGTTGTCAAGCCAGTTTAAGACATTTCACAGAAATTTCCTCTCCGACATGTTGTTACAGTATAGGTACTTTCAACATTATTTCCGAGTTGTAAAGAAAATATATATTAATTATATTAGCGAGGAATATAATGTTGCAAAAAAAATTATATACATACATATATATCTACGTGAGATCACATAGTACAAAACATGAACATTTTTTAAAATTTATTTGATAAAAAATATTTTACAATATTAAAAGTATTTTACTGAGAATTTATTTTGGAAAGAGGATAAAGGAATCTAATGCTGAAAAGTATAATGATTATCTTATGTGTTCCTGGAGTGGATCTTACGAGATGTATAAATAAGTGACATTTGAGAAAGTATACTTACATATACCAGCTTACAATCTCAGGCTTGAAGAGCAAATGCAACAAGTCTTCCTTCCCTTGCTATTGAAATAAGAATGTCAAATTTCAACATTCACCTAACGAATCTTTATTCATGCCTACAGAATTGTTTCGGGCGATTATTAAGTATTTATTCAGAGAATGTCATTATACATAACATTACTAAATTTTGTCATTATAATTATACTCAAATGATATAATGAATATTTTATTATTATTTTACCATAAACCTTGTTTTTTTATTTCCCATCTAATTACCGTACAAGGAGCTGAATTTTTTATTGTCATGTGTATTTTTTAAAACACGATGATGCAGGTCGATGATTTATTACTTATATCAGTCTACAATAACCATAGTCTCAAGTAAATAGGTATATTAGGCTCAAATTGAAAAGATTAAAAATTATAATTCCACATTTTCTTACATCTTAACTTTAATATAATTATAGATGATAAAATAACAAAAAATTTAAGGCCTTGGAGTATTGTGCGCCTCTAAATGTATTCCTATAGGACCAATCTGAAGATTTTAAATTAAAAAAGAGATTTTATTTAAATTTATACATTTTTGTAAGGCACATACGCAATTTTACTAAATATATTTATTTTCTTAGCATTTTTCACCTGAACTGATTAATTATCAAGAAAAATGCAAAAAAAAAACTATAAACCGTCACGAATTTATTATATGAATTTAGAAAAGCAGAATTTTCAAATTCCAATAATTTTACAACTCCTATAATCTTTAGATAACAAGCTTCATAAACTTTTAATATTTTTTTCAAAATTTGATATTAGCAATATTAGATTTGCAATTTCAAAGTTTTTATTTCTTATCAAATTCATAAGCAGGAACTCTTATATGCCAAATTTCATAAAATTCTAATAATTTTGGAACTTTTAATTCTGTATGCTGATTTATAATCAGCGACATTATAAGTTAACACTAAGAACATTTAAATATAAAGCTGCGCTTAATTTTAATGAATCACGGATACGATTTTGTAGAGATATATATATAGTGACATCAATGTGCTTGCAAATTTAAAAAAATGTTAATCTTAAAAGTTTCATGGACTCAATTTCGAAAAATGTTCTGAAAGTAAAACCTTATACACATTATGTTTCTCGAGAAACTTTGCGAGTTTGTGCATTTGTTTGTCAATAATATGAAGAAATTGGCTTTTTAGACTAGTATAAAAATTATAATTAGTTTTATGCCGCTAAATTAGTTTATGAATTACAGCCAGTCTCCCGATCCAACATTATGACGAAGCGACTTGTGTTATTTTCTAGTATTTACTTGAATCAAAGTATAAATATATGTATGCAGGAAAATGTACACACAACAGATCTCTCGACCTCTCATCGAGTTTATACTCTCTCATCGATGAGTATCAGTTGGAGATACACGAACTATCTGTCCGCCACATCCTGGTATCGACATGAAAAACAAATCATATTCATAATCCAAGGCAGCAGATTTTTAATCGAATAGAAAAATAAAGGAGAATAAAGAAATGAACAAAGTTTTTTCTCTTTTTATAAATAGGTCCTACGCGCATATGCCAAGAACTCAAGGAGAAGGATTATTTTTTATATTATCGAATATCACATAAAAGTGAATAGCGACTGCAGAGAGTATTCTTGTGTCTGTTCATTTAACTGTAGAGTGAGTTTGAATTGAACTATAGTACACTCACATAACAAGTACTTTACTATCACTATTGCCCCTTTGAGGACGTCAACTAC